>NC_133417.1:20934285-21247142 GCF_049350105.2 Macaca mulatta | reverse complement strand
CACATGTGACCCAAGTAGTGTATTATTTCTTCTTTTAGAGTAATAAACATCAACGGCCACAACAACAATAAAAAAACTAGCAAACCATTGAAAAATATTTTCTATATATCAATACTGGAGTCTGTTGTCCAAACATCCCATTAAAATTAATCTGTTGCCTGAAGTTGGTTGATATATGATTAAGAAAAAAATAATTAAAGGGATTATTTGGGTTTGCTATGCTCTGATGGAGTATGTTGTGTGGAGCCAATGTCATATATCACTATGCATTGGTTGGTGCAGGTATGCAAGCGTTTTCTGACACAAACAAATTTATTACAAATAAACCAAGGTAACCCTAACACTACAGTAAGGGGAGTGCTTACTAATGCCTGAGTCCTGATTCCATCTTAGAGGCTATGTATCACTGAAGTAAATACTAGCCTGAGTTACAGAAATTGAAGCTAATAAATATTAAATCACTTACTGAAGATGGGACAGCTGCTGCTCCAAAAGAGAACCCATACTAGGTTAGTCTGAGCCACAGTGGTGACTTTAATTTACTGGAGATAAAGTATAGTAAATTTTATTTTATTTTTTTATTATACTTTAAGTTCTAGGGTACATGCGCACAACGTACAGGCTTATTACACATGTATACATGTTCCATGTTGGTGTGCCGCATCTACCAACTCGTAACCTACACCAGGCATTTCTCCGAATGCTATCCCTCCCTGACCCCACGACAGGCCCCAGTGTGTGATGCTCCTCGCCCTGTGTCCAAGTGTTCTCCCTGATCTACTCCCACCCATGAGTGAGAACATGTGGTGCTTGGCCCTCTGTCTCTGTTGTAGTTTGCTCAGAATGATGGTTTCCAGCTTCATCCATGTCCCTACAAAGGACGTGAACTCATCTCTTCCTATGGCTGCAGAGCATTCCATGGTGTCTATGTGCCACATTTTCTTAATCCAGTCTATCATTGATGGACATTGGGGTTGGTTCTAAGTCTTTGCTATTGTGAATAGTGCCGCAATAAACATACGTGTGTATGTGTCTTTATATTAGCATGATTTATAATCCTTCGGCTATCTACCCAGTAATAGGATCACTGAGTCAAATGATATTTCTACTTCTAGATCCTTGAGGAGTCGCCACACTGTCTTCCACAGGGTTGAACTAGTTTACACTCCCACAAACAGTGTAAAAGTGTTCCTATTTCTCTACGCCCTCTCCAGTACCTGTTGTTTCCTGACTTTTTAATGATTGCCATTCTAACTGGTGTGAGATGGTATCTCATTGTGGTTTTGATTTGCATTTCTCTGATGGCCAGTGATGAGCATTTTTTCATGTGTCTGTTGGGTTGCATAAATGCCTTCTTTTAAGAAGTGTCTGTTCATATCCTTTGCCCACTTTTTGATGGGGTTGTTTGATTTTTTTTCACATAAATTTGTTTAAGTTCTTTGTAGATTCTGGATATTAGCCCTTTGTCAGATGGGTAGATTGCAAACATTCTCTCCCATTCTGTAGGTTGCCTGTTCACTCTGATGGCAGTTTCTTTGCTGAGCAGAAGCTCTTTAGTTTGATTAGATTCCATTTGTCAATTTTGACTTTTGTTGCCATTGCTTTTGGTGTTTTAGACATGAAGTCCCTGCCCATGCCTATGTCCTGAATGGTATTGACTAGGTTTTCTTCTAGAGTTTTTATGGTTTCAGGTCTAACATTTAAGTCTTTAATCCATCTTGAATTAATTTTTTTGCAAGGTGTAAGGAAGGGATGCAGTTTCAGCTTTCTACATATGGCTAGTCAGTTTTCCCAGCACAATTTATTAAATAGGGAAACCTTTCCCCATTTCTTGGTCAGGTTTGCCAAAAATCAGATGGTTGTAGATGTGTGCTATTATTTCTGAGGGCTCTATTCTGTTCCATCGGTCTAATATCTCTGTTTTGGTACCAGTACCATGCTGTTTTGGTTATTGTAGCCTTGTAGTATAGTTTGAAGTCAGGTAGCGTGATGTCTCTAACTTTGTTCTTTTTGCTTAGGATTGTCTTGGCAATGCAGACTCTTTTTTGGTTCCATATGAACTTTAAAGTAGTTTTTTCCAATTCTGTGAAGAAAGTCATTGGTAGCTTAATGGGGATGGCATTGAATCTAAAAATTACCTTGGGCAGTATGGCCATTTTCACAATGTTGATTCTCCCTATCCATGAGCATGGAATGTTCTTCCATTTGTTTGTGTCCGCTTTTATTTTCTTGAGCAGTGGTTTGTAGTTCTCCTTGAAGAGATCATTCACATCCCTTGTAAGTTGAATTCCTAGGTATTTTATTGTCTTTAAACTATTGTGCATGGGAGTTCACTTATGATTTGGCTCTCTGTTATTGGTGTTTAAGGATTCTTGTGATTTTTGTACATTGATTTTGCATACTGAGACTTTGTTGAATTTGCTTACTAGTATAAGGAGATTTTGGGCTGAGATGATGGGGTTTTCTAAATATACAATCATGTCATCTGCAAACAGAGACAATTTGACTTCCTCTTTTCCTAACTGAATATCCTTTATTTCTTTCTCCTGCCTGATTGCCCTGGCCAGAACTTCCATCACTATGTTGAATAGGAGTGGTGAGAGAGGGCATCCCTGTCTTGTGCCAGTTTTCAAAGGGAATGCTTCCAGTTTTTGCTCATTCAGTGTGATATTGGCTATGGGTTTGTCATAAATAACTCTTATTATTTTGTGATATGACCCATCAACACCTAGCTTATTGAGAGCTTTTAGCATGAAAGACTGTTGAATTTTGTTGAATGCCTTTTCTGCATCTATTGAGATAATTATGTGGTTTTTGCCTTTGGTTCTGTTTATATGATGGATTATGTTTATTGATTTATGTATGTTAAACCAGCCTTGTGTCCCAAGGATGAAGCCTACTTGATCGTGGTGGATAAGCTTTTTGTTTTGCTGCTGGATTCGGTTTGCATCTGGATTGGTTTTATTGCATCTATTTGATTTTTCTCTCTTTTCTTTATTAAGTCTTGCTAGTGGTTTGTCTATTTCGTTCATCTCTTCAAAAAACCAGTTCCTGGGTTCATTGATGTTTTGAAGGGTTTTTTGTGTCTATCTCCTTCAGTTCTGCTCTGATCTTAGTTATTTCTTGCTTTCTGCTAGCTTTTGAATTTGTTTGCTCTTGCTTCTGTAGTTCCTTTCATTGTGATGTTAGGGTGTCGATTTTAGATCTTTCCTGCTTTCTCTTGTGGGCATTTAGTGCTACAAATTTCCTTCTACACATTGCTTTAAATGTGTCACAGAGATTCTGGTATGTTGTGTCTTGATTTTCATTGGTTTCAAAGAATGTCTTTATTTCTTCCTTCATTTTGTTATTTACCCAGTAGTCATTCAGGAGCACATTGTTCAGTTTCCATGTAGCTGTGCAGTTTTGAGTGCACTTTCTGTCTCGTTGATCTGTCTAATGTTGACAGTTGGGTATTAAAATCTCCTATTATTATTGTGTGGGAGTCTGAGTCTCTTTGTAGGTCTCTAAGGACTTTATGAATCGGGGTGCTCCTTTATTGGGTGCATATATATTTAGGATAGTTAGCTCTTCCTGATGAATTGATCTCTTTACCATTATGTAATGGCTTTGTCTCTTTTGATCTTTGTTTGTTTAAAGTCCGTTTCATCAGAGACTAGGATTGCAACCCCTGCTTTTTTTGTTAGCTTGTTTTCGATTTGCCTGGCAGATCTTCCTCCATCCCTTTCTTTTGAGCTTATGTGTATCTCTACACTTGAGATGGGTCCCCTGAATACAGCACACTGCTGGTTCTTGACTATCCAATTTGCCAGTCTATGTCTTTTAATTGGGACATTTAGCCCATTTACATTTAAGGTTAATATTGTTATGTGTGAATCTGATCCTGTCATTATGATGTTAGCTGATTATTTTGCTCATTAGTTGATGCAGTTTTTTCCTACTATTGATGGTCTTGACAATTTGACCTGTTTTTGCAGTGGCTGGTACCAGTTGTTCCTTTCCGTGTTCATTGCTTCCTTCAGAAAGCTCTTTTAAGGCAGGCCTGGTGGTGACAAATTCTCTAAGCATTTGCTTGTCTGTAAAGGATTTTATTTCTCCTTCACATATGAAACTTAGTTTGGCTGGATATGATGTTCTCGTTTGAAAATTCTTTTCTTTAAGAATGTTGAATATTGGACCCCACTCTCTTCTGGCTTGTAGAGTTTCTGCTGAGGGATCTGCTGTTAGTCTGATGGGTTTCCCTTTGTGGGTAACCCGACCTTTCTCTCTGGAAGCTCTTAACATTTTTTCCTTCATTTCAACCTTGGTGATTCTGCCAATTATGTGTCTTGGGGTTGCTCTTTTCGAGGAGTATCTTTATGGTGTTCTCTGTATTTCCTGAACTTGAATGTTGGCCTGTCTTTCTAGGTTGGGGAAGTTCTCTTGGATAATATCCTGCAGAGTGTTTTCCAACTTGGTTCCATTCTCTCCGCCACTTTCAGGTACACCAATCAGACGTATATTTGGTCTTTTCACATAGTGCCATATTTATTGGAGGCTTTGCTTATTTTTTCTTTTTTATTCCATTTTCTCTAAACTTTTCTTCTTGCTTCATTTCATTCATTTGATCTTCAATCACTGATACCCTTTCTTCCACTTGATCGAATCAGCTACTGAAGCTTGTGTATGTGTCATATAGTTCTCATGCCATGGTTTTCAGCTCCATGAAGTCATTTAAGGTCTTCTCTATGCTGTTTACTCTAGTTAGCCATTCGTCTAATTTTTTTTCAAGGGTTTTAAGCTTCTTGCAATGGGTTCGAACATCCTCCTTTAGCTTGGAGAAGTCTGTTATTACTGATCTTCTGAAACCTACTTCTGTCAACTTCTCAAAGTCGTTCTCTGTTCAGTTTTGTTCCATTGGTGGCAAAGAGTTGCAATCCTTTGGAGGAAAAGAGGCACTCTGGTTTTTAGAATTTTCAGCTTTTCTGCTCTGGTTTCTCCCCATCTTTGTGGTTTTATCTACCTTTGGTCTTTGATGATGGTGACCTACAGATGGAGTTTTGGTGTGTATGTCCTTCCTGTTGATGCTGATGCTATTTCTTTCTGTTTGTTAGTTTTCCTTCTAACAGTCAGGACCCTCAGCTGCAGGTCTGTTGGAGTTTGCTGGAGGTCCACTCCAGATCCTGTTTGCCTGGGTATTACCAGCAGAGGCTGCAGAACAGCAAATATTGCAAAACAGCAAATGTTGCTGCCTTATCCTTCCTCTAGAAGCTTCGTCTCAGAGGGGCACCTACCTGTATGAGGTGTCAGTCAGCCCCTACTGGGAGGTGTCTCCCAGTTAGGCTACTTGGGAGTCAGGGACCCCCCTGAGGAGGCAATCTGTCCATTCTCAGATCTCAAACTCTGTTCTGGGAGAGCCACTGCTCTCTCCAAAGCTTGGCTCTCCAGGCTGCCTCCCGCTGCTCTCCGATTCTGCCTCCAGATCGAGTGGGAGCAACAGTGGGCTCCACCAAAGTATAGTAAATTTTAAAGGATCAGTAGGTAGATAGCATTTAACTATACACCTAGATTGTATGTCCAAAGCAACCAGAAAAACAATCATAAAAATAATGAGAAGGAGAGGAAGTTGAAGAAGTAGAAACAGCAACCCATTATTGGTTCCAGGAATTGTTGTAGTTGTTTTACACCCTTTATAATAGAATCCCCATAATACTGTACTCTTAAAGGTCACATATTTATATCCTCCTTCATAAGTGAAGAAATTGCAGTTCAGAGGTTTTAGTTTCCAATACAAGGTCACACGATGCTTTGTTGTCCCAGGATTTGAACCTAGCAAAAGGTATGAATTACTATGAGAGACTTGTACTCTATACTGAGACTCCTGAAATGTTAGGAATCTAACATTTAGATGTACACGAAAGACCTTCTACTTCATATAGTCTCTCAGGTATTACTCAGCTAAAAAAGGTCTTTTTCCATATAAAACTGAAAAGATTCCTTAAATCTATTTAGCTTCTTCCATTTCTTATTGCACCCCATGTTTCTTAGTGGATTGCTTCTACCCTTATCCTTTATAAATCATGCCATCAATTGCAAGATTTCAGATTCACATAATATACTCTGCCTAGTAGAAAACCCCTGTAAATATCTTATAGACATATCAAATAATATATGCACAAAGCACAGTCCACTATCTTTACCTGTATCCTAGTTCTGGCAACACTATCTTAAACTGGTTTTAATCTTTGTATCTTCTATATTGGTTTATGTACCAAAATCCACCTTGCCTCTCAAGTCAAAAAATGGACAGTAAATGTGGCCTACTCCCTCTCTCCCATTTTTCACATTCTACCCCTTTAGATTCTGTCTCAATTTCTCTTCTGTTTTCTCATAAGTTAGTTTACACTAGGCTTCCTTTATTTCTTGTCTAGCTGAGGGAAGAACCCTATCATTTTCTCCAAATCTGGGATGATTTTCTCCACATTTGGTTGGGCTTTACCTATGGCTGCAGAGCTGGCTGGATTATTTACCTACCACAGAAGCTTAATATTCAACAAAGCCACTTACATCTGATGAAGTCAATATTCAACAAAACCGCTTACATCTGATGAAGCCCTATAATGGCCCTGAACTCAATCTGGTCTGAATCCAACCAGGTCTATCACAGTTTTCCCTTCTTCCCCTCTTGGAATGATTTTAATGTCTTAACAAATCATCTCTTCATGGAACCTGAAACTAATGCTGAAATGCCAAGAAATATTTTAGATTTTCTTACCCAGAAAGCCTAACCCAATGCTGTGTACATCTACTAGCACATTCCACACATACAACTACTTATGTTGTTTATATCATATCGAAATTCTAATTGATAGAGTGGTTTGTGCCATTTCTGCTTATGTCAAGGTAGAATAAAAGGAACGTTGTGGGTTACTTTTAGTTGATGTCAGTTATCATATACCTTAAATATGATAATGTCTTGGTTATGCTGAAAAGGTATTTTTGGTGCCATACAGCTAGATAATGCACATCAAATCCAATATCCTGTTTGTCAGACCTCAAAAGTTAAAGGAAACACAAGTGGGTGACTTTTAGATTACCGACCAGCTTAGTAATCCAAACAAACAAACAAAGCTGCAGACTCAGAAATTAAATTTGAAAAGATATATCAACTATTCAAATTCATTAAAAGTGTATATGAAAAAGTCATTAACAAAATATACTGAATGTTTTCTTAAAATTTTTCATATAAATGTTCCTCCTAAAAGTTTCCATCTTTGTGTAATGGCTCATATAATCTTCCCTCTCTTGTGCCCTAAATTTTCTTCTCCACTCTTCTGCTATTTATCAAAATCACTCATAAGCAGCCAACATCTAGTCCCCCAGTTTGTATTTTCACATAGAACAACTCAGCTAACTTACATCCTCTACTTTTCTTCCTTCCTTGCATCAGAAACAAAGCTGGAGAGTTTGCTCAATGATCAAAAGATTCTTATTTTTTAAAAGATGAAGATAAAGGGGCAGTCAGCAAACGTTTATAATCTAACTATTTGAGGTTTTTATTTAGCTCATTCAGAAACAGATTATAATATGCTGCACGATTTTGTGTGTAATGTGTAAAATCATTTACACACACACACACACACACACATATTTTTTCCTCTTTTGGTAGAAAAAGAAGCCCAATACTTTTCAATGGAACTGGAAATCAGAATCTTCAATAAAAAATAGAGAATTTTAAAAATTATCCTACACAGACTATTTTTGTTTTGGCAGGCCACCCCAAAGGACAG
This sequence comes from Macaca mulatta, assembly GCF_049350105.2. Classification (NCBI taxonomy): domain Eukaryota; kingdom Metazoa; phylum Chordata; class Mammalia; order Primates; family Cercopithecidae; genus Macaca; species Macaca mulatta. Next base: position 21,239,373 of record NC_133417.1, on the reverse strand, counting down.
TGTCCAAATTTTGGGTTAAAAGGAAAATGGAAAAATCATTTTTTTCTCAGTGGCGTTTTCAATGTAGACTTTTGACAATGTCTGGCAAACTGAGTAATTTTTAATTCAATTTATAATTAAAGGAATGCCTGGAACTCCCTTTTATCCCATTTTCCACACACTTTTATTCAGATGGAAACATAGCTATGTGTATGGCCCATTTATTGTGCTTATTTTTGAAAACAGGATAAAACACATATATAAATCTACCCTATTATAGATTTGACAAGGGCCTGCAGTGTATTTTCTTGGAAAAAAATGGTTTTAATATGGTCTTTGCTTATTTAATTCTGACAAGCATAAGTAGTACTCCTTTTTTTTTTGAGTGTGAAGAAAGGACATGTTCTAAGCTGGTAATGAATTGCTTTATCAATTAAATAATCACATGTATATATGATATTTGCCTGATCTCCATAATATTCCCTTCTCAAAGAGATAATATAGTATAGAGGAAAAAGGAAAGTAAGTCAACTGAACTCTTTTTGACTCTTAGGCTTGTAATTACGTGATCCTGAATTATTTATTTAGAATATTTATACCTCCACTTATACATCTAAGTGGAGATAATATTAATTTTCAGATTTATTATTATATTGTTCATGAAAATGTCTATTATGTAACATAGACAGTATCTATCTACATAATCAATATACTATTTCTTAAAAATGAAGACCATTTGTAGTTGAATAAAGTGAAAAATTTATCAAAATGAGTATAGAGATAAGCTATCTAACAGCTATTTTTTTAGAGAAGGGGAGAAATTATTAAATGAATTCCAAAATTCAATTATTTGAAATATTTTCCAACTTCTAAATCTGAGGTGTCCCATCCACAAAGTAGGCTAACATTTCTCCATTTCAATTCACGATTTCAGCATTATGTTCCTGTAACCCATGTATTCACTTAAAATGAACAATAAAGTAGCCAACAAAATGTTACAATTCTACAGGAGACAGCCTATTTATTAACAAGACAACCAAGTGTCCAAATACTCTTTCTAGCACCATGTGATTTTTACTTACTGTCTTCTCACTGCAGCCAGGAAGAACTGAAAAGGAAGCGTAACTGCTCACAGAAACAGTATGTCAATAAGGATCTCTCTCCCTACTTCTGCAGGGTTTCAGGAACTGTGTGATATTGATCAGAGTAATCATAGATTTGCCATTACCCTTCCAAATGTGAAATGGATGCAAAAGGCCCAATCAGTCAAAGGGTCAATGAGCAGTCATTTCTACCCAGATAGAGGTCTTTTAAATGGTTTATTCTTAGATATCACTCTCATTCCATCAATTCAGTGTAAGAAAATGAAACTGGATGATTATGAGGTGCCCAGCAATGTGCAACATACAGGGGATACAAAAATAAACAACTATAAGTCATGGAAGGGAAGACTCCCCGGGTTAATAGAGATAAGGACAGATACATTAATTTTCATCATGACAGTCGTTGCGAGACACAGTTCAAGGAAAAGTAGTGGCATAAAGAAAGCAGAAGCAATTAACGTGCGGGATATTTTGGGGGTCCATAAGTTAAACGTCACCTTACAATGAGATTCTCTGATCCATTAGTAATTAAAACCTTTTAGGTGGGGTTACATACAGTCTGACCTTCTTTGTGCTAGATTTTTTTCTAATATAAATCCTTTTGCATTGGAACTCTATCTATTTTGAATCAGAGACAGTAAAGAAGTGACTTTAAAAATTAGTTTAAGTAGTTCAAAAATGGGCAAATTCAAGAAATGGTTAAGACATTCTCTGCTTATTTTTCCACTAAGCTGAAAAAAGCCACATATTTTAATGTAAACAAAATACATAACATTGTTCGTGGAGAAAGTCCACATTTTACTTGTCTTGTTTGTGCTATTAAACTGTCAGGATGATAAAATTCTAAACACATAAAAATTTAATTTTGGCAAAGGCCCATGGCTATGATATATTAATTGCTTTTTACTAGCATGCTGAACTTGATGGGCACATTTTAATTTGCTCTCCAGAATGCTTGATGAGATCTTTAGTTGTCTATGTACATAATACAGAATTATATAAAAATATCTTTATTATTATAATACTATATCCTCTTTCAGTTGAAGTAAAAGACTACTGTGTTGGCAATTCATTGGAGGGAACGTAATTAAACATTTTCTATTTTTGAGTTTCATATGATATCATAATTTTCTACATTCAGAGAATCCTATCTTATTTCCTGGAGCATCCCTTCTTCCCTTTCTTGTTCTTATTAGACCATACCTTGAACCTTCTTATAATAAAGGCATAGTTTCTTGAGAGAAGTACAACCCTAAATGTACAAAAATGTTAGAATTACATTCATATGCAAGATTCTGAGATGCTCTTCTGGGTACATTTCCATTTTAATCAGGCTTTGTTTTTTCCCCTAATCCTCACATGAATATTTTGATTTGATTCGTTTGATATTAAGGTATGGATGTGGTCACATTTCTGCCATCTGCGGATCCCTGTAAATTCTGAGTGCTAATCCTATCATTTTAATTATTGTAACATATTTTTATGCTCTCCTTATCTTGCTTTGTTCTCTGAGCACCTCTTCTAAACCATCCATTGAGATTCCAAACCCAGTCTCTTTCATTTGCCCTGGATTTTGCATCATTGCCCTCAGTTTCAAATTTAAGATTGATACATGCTACTTCAGCCTGTAATAGAGCCATAGATGATCAGCAATTAACACATAACATGAATGAGGAGTAAAGCTCTATTGTGGTAAATCATTGAGATTTTTGAGGCTGTTTGTTGCTATAGCACCATCTAGTAAATGGTGAACAATTCAAACAATCAATACCCCAGTAATACCTTTAGCTGTAGATATTTTTCTACACCAAGAAGGAACATTGATAGGCCAATTAATTTATCTCTTTCCTTGTCCCATATGTATTGGATGAATAAGTGGATTCAGGGCTGTTCTTAGCACTGTCTATAGTCATTCAAACTGGCTTCAGTTATCTACACACACAAAAGGGAAGTAAGAGGCTCACTTATTCTGTCATGGATCCAAGGCAATGTTTTCTAGGATGGAAAAGCAAATTGCAAACGAGGCCAACTATTAATGACAACAAATTCTGAATCCCCTCTGCTGGTGTTCCTTGATTACGTTTCTCCCATAAAACCCCTACAGAGCATAAGTCATTGGCAGGCAAGAATCTGAGAACTTCTGGATTTCCTAGCCTTCCTAAAATTAAATATCATCAGCAGAGCATTCTTTGCATCTTATATTTGTCTGATACGAAGCTTTAATCTTTGTCATTTCTATAATAATTATTAAAACCTAAGACATTATTTAGGAAAATGTTTTTATGGGTAGCTTATTTTTTCTATAAATTCATTTTTATGTTTTTGTAAAAAAATTTAATATAACAGCCTATCTCAACTATATTAATGGAAATGTAAGCACCAGATATTTTATTGTCATTTAATGCATAAGCCAGCATTTTAAATACAGCAACATTCTGCTTGAACATGTAGGAAAAATGGGAAAGAGAATCAGTAGACCTCTGTAAAACTCAAAGATTCCAAGTCTATTTAAATAGCTGTACTTTCCTACTGAACATTGTTCTTTTACAAATTGAAGTTTTCACTTAAAATTCTTAAAAACAAAAAAAAAACAACAAATCCTGACTCAAATAGCTTGACTGGTAAATCACTTTAAATACCTAAATAAGAATTGGTAACAATTCTAAACAAACTCTTCCAGAAAATTAAAGAGAAATAAATAATTTATTCTCTGAAGCCAAAAGTACTCTGCTACCAAAGCCAGGAAAAAAAAAATTGCATGAAAAGATACAGATCAGGGGGGCACACCCAAGATGGCTGAATAGGAACAGCTCCAGCTTCCAGCTCCCAGCATGAGCGACACAGAAGATGGGTGATTTCTGCATTTTCAACTGAGGTACCAGGTTCATCTCACTGGGGCATATCAGACAGTAGGCACTGGTCCATGGGTGCAGCCTGACCAGGCAGAGCTGAAGCAGGGCGAGGCATTGCCTCACCTGGGAAGTGCAAGGGGGAAGGGAATTCCTTTTCCTAGCCAAAGGAAATTGAGACACACAACACCTTCAAAATCAGGTAACTCCCACCCTAATACTGCACTTTATCAAAGGATCTTAGCAAATGGCACACCAGGAGATTATATCCCATACCTGGCCCAGAGAGTCCCATGCCCACAGAGCCTTCCTCATTGCTAGCGCAGCAGTCTGAGATCTAACTACAAGGCAGCAGAGAGGCTGGAGGAGGGGCGCCCACCATTGCTGAGGCTTAAGTAGGTAAGCAAAGCCCCCTGGAAGCTCGAATTGGGTGGAGCCCACCACAGCTCAAGGAGGACAGCCTGCATCTGTAGACTCCTCCTCTGGGGACAGGGCACAGCTAAACAAAAAGCAGCAGAAACCTCAGCAGAGGTAAATGCCCCTGTCTGACAGCTTTGAAGAGAGTAGTGGATCTCCCAGCATGGAGGTTGAGATCTGAGAACAGACAGACTGCCTGCTCAAGTGGGTCCCTGACCCCTAAGTAGCCTAACTGGGAGACATCCCCCACTAGGTGCAGACAGACACCTCACACCTCACACGGCAGGGTACACCCCTGAGACGAAACTTCCAGAGCAAGAATCACACAGCAACACTCACTGTTCAGCAATATTCTATCTTCTGTAGCCTCCGTTGCTGATACCCAGGCAAACAGGGTCTGGAATGGACCTCAAGCAAACTCCAACAGACCTACAGCTGAGGGTCTTGACTGTTAGAAGGAAAACTAACAAACAGAAAGGACACTCACACCAAAACCCCATCAGTACGTCACCATCATCAAAGACCAAAGGCAGATAAAACCATAAAGATAGGGAAAAAGCAGTGCAGAAAAGCTGGAAATTAAAAAAATCAGAGCGCATCTCCCCCTCCAAAGGAACGCAGCTCATTGCCAGCAATGGAACAAAGTTGGATGGAGAATGACTTTGACAAGGTGAGAGAAGAAGGCTTCAGTCCATCAAACTTCTCAGAGCTAAAGGAGGAACTACGTAACCAGTGCAAAGAAACTAAAAACCTTGAAAAAAGAATGGATGAATGGATAACTAGAATAATCAATGCAGAGAGACCTTAAAAGACCTGACAGAGATGAAAACCATAACATGAGAACTACGTGACAAATGCACAAGCCTCAGTAACTGACTAGATCAACTAGAAGAAAGAGTATCAGCAATTGAAGATCAAATGAATGAAATGAAGTGAGAAGAGAAGTGTAGATAAAAAAGAGTAAAAGAACAAAGCCTCCAAGAAATATGGGATTATGTGAAAAGACCAAATCTATGTCTGATTGCTGTGCCTGAAAGTGACGGGGAAAATGGAACCAAGTTGGAAAACACTCTGCAGGATATCATCCAGGAGAACTTCCCCAACCTAATAAAGCAGGCCAACATTCAAATTCAGGAAATACAGAGAATGCCACAAAGATACTCTTCGAGAAGAGCAACTCCAAGACACATAATTGTCAGATTCACCAAAGATGAAATGAAGGAAAAAATGTTAAGGGCAGCCAGAGACAAAGGTCAGGTTACCCACAAAGGGAAGCCCATCAGACTAACAGCAGATCTCTCAGTAGAAACTCTACAAGTGAGAAGAGAGTGGGGGCCAATATTCAATGTTCTTAAAGAAAAGAATTTTCAACCCAGAATTTCATATCCAACCAAACTAAGTTTCATAAGTGAGGGAGAAATAAAATTATTTACAGACAAGCAAATGCTTAGAGATTTTGTCACCACCAGGCCTACCCTACAAGAGATCCTGAAGAAAGCACTAAATAGGGAAAGTAACAACAGGTACCAGCCATTGCAAAAACATGTCAAAATGTAAAGTCCATCGATGCTAGGAAGAAACTCCATCAACTAATGAGCAAAATAACCAGCTAATATCATAATGACAGGATCAAGTTCACACATAACAATATAAACTGTAAACGTAAATGGACTAAATGGTCCAATTAAAAGACACAGACTGGCAAATTGGATAAAGAGTCAAGACCCATCAGTTTGCTGTATTCAGGAGACCCATCTCACATGCAGAGACACACATAGGCTCAAAATAAAGGGATGGATAAGTATCTACCAAGCAAATGGAAAACAAAAAAAAGCAGGGGTTACAATTCTAGTCTCTGATAAAACAGACTTTAAACCATCAAAGATCAAAAGAGACAAAGAAGGCCATTACATAATGGAAAAGGTATCAATATATCAGGAAGAGTTAACTATCCTAAATATATATGCACCCAATACAGGAGCACCCAGATTCATAAAGCAAGTCCTTAGAGACTTACAAAGAGACTTAGACTCCCCAAAAATAATAATGGGAGACTTCAACACCCCACTGTCAACATTAGACAGATCAATGAGACAGAAAGTTAACAAGGATATCCAGGAATTGAACTCAACTCTGCAGCAAGCAGATCTAATAGACATCTACAGAACTCTCCACCCTAAATCAACAGAATATACATTCTTCTCAGCACCACATCACACTTATTCCAAAATTGACCACATAATTGGGAGTAAAGCACTCCTCAGCAAATATACAAGAACAGAAATTATAACAAACTGTCTCTCAGACCACAGTGCAATCAAACTAGAACTCAGGACTAAGAAACTCAATCAAAACCGCTCAACTACATGGAAACTGAATAACCTGCTCCTGAATGACTACTGGGTACACAACGAAATGAAGGCAGAAATAAAGATGTTCTTTGAAACCAATGAGAACAAAGATACAACATACCAGAATCTCTGGAAAACATTTAAAGCAGTGTGTAGAGGGAAATTTATAGCACTAAATGCCCTCAAGAGAAAGCTGGAAAGATCCAAAATTGACACTCTAACATCACAATTAAAAGAACTAGAGAAGCAAGAGCAAACAAATTCAAAAGCTAGCAGAAGGCAAGAAATAGCTAAGATCAGAGCAGAACTAAAGGAGACAGAGACACAAAAAATCCTCCAAAAAAATCAATGAATCTAGAAGCTGGTTTTTTGAAAATATCAACAAAATTGACAGACCACTAGCAAGAATAATAAAGAAGAAAAGAGAGAAGAATCAAATAGACACAACAAAAAATGAAAAGGGGATATCACCACTGATTCCACAGAAATGCAAACTACCATCAGAGAATACTATGAACACCTCTATGCAAATAAACTAGAAAACCTAGAAGAAATGGATAAATTCCTGGACACTTACACTCTCCCAAGACTAAACCAGGAAGAAGTTGAATCCCTGAATAGACCAATAGCAGATTCTGAAATTAAGAAAATAATTAATAGCCTACCAACTAAAAGAAGTCCAGAACAGACGGATTCACAGCCGAATTCTACCAGAGGTACAAAGAGGAGTTGGTACCATTCCTTCTGAAACTATTCCAATCAATAGAAAAAGAGGGAATCCTCCCTAACTCATTTTATGAGGCCAACATCATCCTGATACCAAAGCCCGGCAGAGAAACAACAATAAAGGAGAATTTTAGACCAATATCCCTGATGAACATCAATGCAAAAATGTTCAATAAAATACTGGCAAACCGAATCCAGAAGCACATCAAAAAGCTTATCCACCATGATCAAGTGGCCTTCATCCCTGGGATGCAAGGCTGGTTCAACATACACAAATCAATAAACGTAATCCAGCATATAAACACAACCAAAGACAAAAACCACATGATTATCTCAATAGATGCAGAAAAGGCCCTTGACAAAATTCAACAATGCTTCATGCTAAAAACGCTCAATAAATTCAGTATTGATGGAATGTATCTCAAAATAATAAGAGCTATTTATGACAAACCCAAAGCCAATATCATACTGAATGGGCAAAAACTGGAAGCATTCCCTTTGAAAACTGGCACAAGACAGGGATGCCCTCTCTCACCACTCCTATTCAACACAGTGTTGGAAGTTCTGGCTAGGGCAATCAGGCAAGAGAAAGAAATCAAGGGTATTCAGTTAGGAAAAGAAGAAGTCAATTGTCCCTGTTTGCAGATGACATGGTTGTATATTTAGAAAACCCCATCATCTCAGCCCAAAATCTCCTTAAGCTGATAAGCAGCTTCAGCAATATCTCAGGATACAAAATCAATGTGCAAAAATCACAAGTATTCTTATACACCAGTAACAGACAAACAGAGAGCCAAATCATGAATGAACTCCCATTCACAATTGCTTCAAAGAGAATAAAATACCTAGGAATCCAACCTACAAGGGATGTAAAGATCTCTTCAAGGAGAACTACAAACCACTGCTCAGTGAAATCAAAGAGGACACAAACAAATGGAAGAACATACCATGCTCATGGATAGGAAGAATCAATATCGTGAAAATGGCCATACTGCCCAAGGTAATTTTTAGATTCAATGCCATCCCCATTAAGCTACCAATGACTTTCTTCATAGAACTGGAAAAAACTGCTTTAAAGTTCATGTGGAACCAAAAAAGACCCCACATTGCCAAGACAATCCTAAACCAAAAGAACAAAGCTGGAGGCATCACGCTACCTGACTTCAAACTATACTACAAGGCCACAGTAACCAAAACAGCATGGTACTGGAACCAAAACAGAGATATAGACCAATGGAACAGAACAGAGTCCTCAGAAATAATAGCACACATCTACAGCCATCTGATCTTTGATAAACCTGAGAAAAACAAGAAATGGGGAAAGGATTCCCTATTTAATAAATGGTGCTGGGAAAACTGGCTAGCCATAAGTAGAAAGCTGAAACTGGATCTTTTCCGTACTCCTTATATGAAAATTAATTCAAGATGGATTAGAGACTTAAATGTTAGACCTAAAACCATAAAAATCCCTAGAATAAAACCTAGGTAATACCATTCAGGACATAGGCATGGGCAGGGACTTCATGTCTAAAACACCAAAAGCAATGGCAACAAAAGCCAAAATTGACAAATGGGATCTAATTAAACTAAAGAGCTTCTGCATAGCAAAAGAAACTACCATCAGAATGAACAGGCATCCTACAGAATGGGAGAAAATTTTTGCAATCTACTCATCTGACAAAGGGCTAATATCCAGAACCTATAAAGAACTCAATCAAATTTGCAAGAAAAAAACAACCCCATGAAAATTGGGCAAAGGATTTGAACAGACAGTTCTCAAAGACATTCATACAGTCAACAGACACATGAAAAAATGTTCATCATCACTTGCCATCAGATAAATGCAAATCAAACCACAATGGGATACCATCTCACACCAGTTAGAATGGCAATCATTAAAAAATCAGGAAACAACAGGTGCTGGATGGGATGTGGAGAAATAAGAACACTTTTACACTGTTGGTGGGACTGTAAACTAGTTCAACCATTGTGGAAAACAGTGTGTTGATTCCTCAAGGATCTAGAACTAGAAATACCATTTGACCCAGCCATCCCATTACTGGGGATATACTCAAAGGATTATAAGTCATGTTGCTATAAACACACATGCACACGTATGTTTATTGTGGCACTATTCACCATAGCAAAGACTTGGAATCAACCCAAATGTCCATCAGTGACAGACTGGATTAAGAAAATGTGGCACATATACACCATGGAATACTATGCAGCTATAAAAAGGGGATGAGTTTTTGTTCTTTGTAGAGACATGGATGCAGCTGGAAACCATCATTCTCAGCAAACTCTCACAAGAACAGAAAACCAAACACCGCATGTTCTCACTCATAGGCGGGAACTGAACAATGAGGTCACTTGGACACAGGAAGGGGATCATCACACAACGGATCCTATTGTGGGGAGTGGGGGGGAGGAATAGCATTAGGAGATATACCTAATGTAAATGACGTGTTAATGGGTGCAGCACACCAACATGGCACATGTATACATATGTAACAAACCTTCATGTTGTGCACATGTACCCTAGAACTTAAAGTATAATTTTAAAAAAAAGAAAGAAAGAAAGAAAAGATACTGACCAGTATCTTACTGTTACCACGTGCTTTCATTTCTTGGGGGTAACTACCAGAAGTTATATCTTTTGTTAAGTACATACATTTAACTTTATATTATGAAATGATTGTTTCTCTCCCTGGTAATCCTCTTTAATATCAAGTCTACCTTATCTAATATTACTGTAGCTACTCTTTTGGTTAGAATTTGGATGATATATATTTTGTCATCCTTTTATTTTTCCCCTACGTATATTTAATTGGGCTTTTTATAAGCAGCATGCACTTTAATCCGTTTTTTAAATTGAATCTCTACATATGTCATCAATTTCACAGTACACTTTTCTATTTTTGCTTTAAAAGTCACTTTGCTTTTAAGCATGTTAAATGATAAAACCATGCATTTATATTTATTTTTGTAGCTACCATTTCCAGGGCTCTGCTTTCCATTTTGTTGATGCAGGATTTCTGTTCTACTTAATTTTCCTGCTGCCCCATGGACTTCTTTACGTATTGTAGTTTAGGCCTACTATTGACGAGTTCTTTCAGTTTTGTAGCTCTCAAACCATCTTTATTATTCCCTCATTTTTGAAAAAAATATTTTTTCTTTAAAGAATTTTAGGTTGACATTTGAATACTTTCTTTAAAGATATTGCTGTACTGTTTTCTGCCTGTTTTTTGAATTGTGTCCAAAAATAAACTTTCTTTCTCAGTCCTTAATTTGCATTTTTCTGCATGTTGTATTTGTCTCTTCTCTAGATTATAATGCACTATGGAGAAGTATCTTCATATTTCATGTGCTTTGGGTTAATTGGCATTCTTGGATCTGTAGATTTAGAGGCTTCATCAAATTTGAAGAAAGGATGACTGTTTTTCTTTAAATATTATTCTGTCCCCTTTTCTCCTTGGACTTTAATTACATATTTACCAGCTTCAAGATTTTCATTGGCTCCAGAAGTTGTGTTTACTATTTTTTCCAGTCTTTTTCCTTTTTGTGTTTTATTTTGGGTATTTTCTATTGCTATGTATTCAAGTTCCTGAAACTTTTCTTCTGTAATATCTAATGTGCTGTTCATCACAATCAGTACTTTTTAAAAGTTCAGGTAATTTAGATTTTAACTCTAGAATTGTTCAGATCTGGCTGGGCATGGTGGCTCACACCTGTAATCGCAGCATTTTGGGAGGCCGAGACGGGCGGATCACGAGGTCAGATGGAGACCATCCTGGCTAACACAGTGAAACCCCTGTCTCTACTAAAAATACAAAAAGCTGGGAGTGGTGGTGGGTGCCTGTAGTCCCAGCTACTCGGGAATCTGAGGCAGGAGAATGGCATGAACCCAAGAGGTGGAGCTTGCAGTGGGCCAAGATCGCACCGCTGTACTCCAGCTTGGACAACAGAGTGAGGCTGTTGTTTCAAAATAAAGAAAGAAAGAAAGAATTGTTCAGATCCCAAAAAGTATCTGAGAAACCTGCCAAAAAAAACCAGTCTCATTGTTTAAACATAGTAGGCAAATAGCCAAAAAATCAGTTTAAAAGTAGCTTAGAGATAAGAGGCAGCACAAATCTCTACAGCTGTCTGGTTGCCATCCAGGAGTGCCTCATATATGTCTTAAACTCATGTCCTCGCCACACTGGACTTGTTCAAGTCATTTGCCGTCGCTGTTGTCTTTATGATTGTGGGATTTTCTCGTTTCGACTCATACTTTTTAACTGGATACCAGGCATTTTGAACTTTATCTTATTGGCTTCTAGACATTTTTGCATTTCTACATATAATTTTGAGCTCCATCCTATGACACAGTTAATTGCTGGGTAACAGTTTGATCTTCTTTGCCTTGCTGCTAAAATTGGTTAGGTGGAACCAGAGCAGCATGTTGCCTAAAACTAATTTTTCACTCAATACTAAGGCAGAATCCTTATCACTACTTTACCCAATGCTTCTTGAATTGTATTTTATTATGGCTAATAAAAACAGAATTATTCATAACTTTATGTCAGCACTAGATTTTTTTCCAATTCTTTTAGATGGTTATTTCCTCTCCCTTAGTTTCTTCACGACCGCACTGGTAAGTCTTTGCCTTAAGACTTGCGGTGACTCTGTACATTTCTCCAGAATTCTATGTGTAGCTCTCTCCTGTTACTCTGCCCTGCTTACTCTTGTCATCTTGGCCTTCCTGGGCTCTCGGCTTTATCTCATGGTCTTATGGCGACCACCAGGCTCCACCTGGGTACCTCATCATGTGTCATGTTCTAAGAACTTCTCAGGTGCTAAGTTAGGTAATCATAAGGCTCACTTCATTTGTTTCCCACCTTGCAGGGATCACTGTCATCCATATTTTGATGTCCACTACCTTGAAAACCATTGTCTTGTGTATTTTCTATAATGTTTGATTTCATAAAGGTGGGTATTTTTTAATCTCTGTTGCTCTGTGGTAGTCTAAAGAAGAAATCCCTTTACAATGGATTTTATTTCAAAAAAAGTCCTCCTCTATAAAGCATTTTCTTCATATATTAATCTTTTTTCCTAACACATGTACAAATTAGTATTTTCTTCAGAGGGGGTAATTGTTTATTTTGTATTTTTACAGACTGACATGATTTTATCATTGCCATAGTCACCATATTGCTAATTTAGAATCTAGTCTCTAGAATCCTCTTCCTTTCATCTTCTCTACCTGCCTCTGTTTAAAGACTACACACACCATGAAAAATTCCTTTTATTGTCTTAAAACAAATATTCAGTCATTTTTGATATCCTGGTTTTATTTTAGGTGAAACAGTCTTTTCTATATCGAGGAAGAGTCAATATAGATGACTTTTGAATTATGAACTGAAATGTGTTACCCAGTGACACTCAAACTGGTTTCAGTTTCACCCTTTAGAGTTACAAAGCACCTATGATACAGAAATTACCCTAAAAGGTTCTTCTTCGAAAGGCCACAGCTCCTCACCCTAAATATTCAAGCAAATAGGTGGTGACGATCTGTCAATATAGTGTGGATTATAGTGTTATGTAGTGGAGCAAATTCTCAGATTCAGTAGAAATTTCATCTGGATAAACTTTAAGAGTTTTTCAAATAGTGAGACTCTATGGTACTTATTTTCTGATACATGCGTAGAGTATAGGTTTAGTCCTTTTATGTGCCAATCATACAAAGAAAAAATATCAAAATAAAAAAATTTCACATTTTGACATTTTTATCCTAAAAGTTAATAGTGGTATAGTAGATGTGTGTACATACATGTGTGTTTGTGTGTATATACATATGCACATATGTGTATTAATATATACACACACATAAATGTATGTGTGTATATTAATCTGAATTAAACAGCATTCAAACAAAATATTCTACATCTATTCTATGAAGAAAGTCATCAAATTTAATACTTGCTATTTTGTATATCCTTAACAATGGCATTCTCAGGTAAGCTTTGATTTAAGCTTATTTTTCAACATAGGCCTGACTAAATCCTGACGGGTGAGTAGATGATGGTCAAAGGAGACTGAGAAGAAAGTTGTGTATTTAGAGGTAGTATAATCGCATGAACAAAAACATGAAAAAGCAAGAGGGTTTAAGAAACCGTAGCCATTTTGCATTAATTGAATGATGCAGTGGGAAATGATTTTATGTTAGCGTTATACTTCCACAACAATATTTTCAGCTTGTTCTGAACAATATATTTACTCCTTGAAAGGAATAAACAAGTATGTAGAAATGTCAACTCTGAGATGTTCTTAGGAGGCTGGAGACTGGTCTATCCAAATGAGAGTAATATTTTCTAGAAATGAAAGAGAAAAACAAAGGTAAAATGTGAAAGGAACTGGAAAAATGACCTGAAGGAAAATGGCAGAGCTTTATCATGCAGATGAACATAAGAGAGAAAATATAAATTTATCTTATTGGATTTGATCCACCTGTTGTTTTTATTTTTTTCACTCAAGTTCCAGTGAACCTAAATGAATAAAGATTTACAAATAACTTATTCCTCTGAGAAATGTCAGTGTAGTCTATAATAAACGGGGACCACAGTCTAAATCAAAAGGTGCTTTATTATAGTGACCTCCATGTACTTTCATCTTCAAGTTTCTGCAATGCCGTATTTTTATTATATTTGAGTGTTAAAATGGAACTCATTCTGTCTCAGTTCAGCTGAGACTACAAAAAGAGGAGAATGGGTACTTAGAACCCCTACATCCTAAAGCAAGCTGCTAGACAACATATGTATTGCAAAGTGACGCTATAAAACCTACTTCTACTAGCATTAGGGGTCATTCACCCCACCTGTAAAATGGTGGGGTGTGAAGAGTCCATAGAGAGAGTCCCCTTGGATAGCAAAATTGGAATTCTATGCATTTCCAAGCACTCTAACTTGCCATCCTCTCCATGGGGAAAGTGAGGAGGGCCTTTCCCACTCAAAACAAAGAAGCAAGCAAACAAACAACAGCAATAAAATGGGACATCTGTTCACCCTTTGGCATTCTAATAGTGTTTACCTCTTACCACAAACTCTCTAGAGATGAAAATCATTCTGGAGCTGCACCTAAATAGCACTATAGAGAAAGAAGATTGAACTGAATTTCCTACTACACTTAAGTAAGGGTGAGGACAGCACGTACTACTCCAAAGATCAGCATTATTAGTGGGAGAGAGTCAGCCTGGACTTTCTAATAGAGACCCTGCCAAAGAAAAGATGACCAGGAAAAAAGAAACAAGCATTGAGAGAGCATGAGGGTGTGGGGTGGGAAGAGCTGATAACTGCAGGAAGACTAGGAGCTGGCTAGGGGAGGGGGGTCTTAAATGCTTACCCACAGAAGAAGAGAACAAGCGTGAGAATAATCTCTGAAAACAAATAAATAAAACCAAAAGACAAAATAAAAACTCTGGAGAGAAACAACAATTGTGTGCTTTCACTTTCTGCAGAATAGATAATTGCCAGATTATAAAGGCAAGCACATAACTTGCTCTTTTCCTAGGAAGAGGATAACTAGGTGATAGGATAACACAGACCACACCCATCCTACACTTCAGCATTCTAAGACTGAGGATGTCCAAGGCAGGTGGGGGGTGTGGTGGTTTAAACTGATAAAAATTAATTGAAGCACAGATAACTGCTTTTTAAACAAAATTTACAATGGACGTACATATTAACCTATGAAGTAAGAATGTGCTTGGGACAGCAAGGGACAGGGATAGGAGACGTGCTTGCAGATGCATTCAATGTCAGAAAAAGACCAAATCCAGACAGGCCTATAAAGGGACACAGGCAAAAATAACATTGATTTACAGAGATAAAATAGCCAGGGATAAACCTAACTAGAAATATGCAATACCTATGTAAAGAAAACTTTAAAATCATTTTAAAGAAAGGCTTGAACAATGTTCTCGGAGAGGAAGGATAAATAACAAAATGATGTCAACTCTAAGTTGTTAAATTTAGCATGATGCAAATAATAATACCAATAGTTTTTCTCACATCTTTTGAGGGAGAAAAAGGACTCGATAAAATAGTTTACTTAAAAAATCATACCAAGAGATGCAAACACCCAAGAAATTTTAAACAAGGAAAAGCAATGGCTAGCCATAATAGATATTAAAACATATTTCCCAATAACTATGTAGGATTGACATAAATTTTATTGACATGAAATAATATTGTCTGTTTCTAGAAAGATTAATAGGAGAATAAGAAGTCCAAAAATAAGCCCAAATATATATAAGGATTGAATATATTTTATAGGATTGTCTCAAGTCCTGTGGATAATTAAATGAATCATTACATCAGTGGTATTAGGAACACTGGGGGTTATTTGGAAAAATTTGAAGGTGGTGCCATTCCTCTTTGTACATAAAATCACAATGGATTCCAAGTGCATCACATATTCGAACATTAAAAAAATGAAAATCATAAAAATACATGAGAAAAACAGAGAAGAATTACTTTGTATCATTCCAGGTGCTGAGGCCTTTCTATGATTCAAAATATAGAGGCTATGAAAGGTTATTTTTTGAAGAGTAAAGTCAACAGCATTAAAAATATCACATATATGAAGAAATACCATAACCTAAGCCAAAGAACAAATTAAAAGCTGAGAAAACATTTGCAATGTATATTGCAAAGGATTAAGAACTGCCAGAAATAACTAAGAAAAATATTAACAAATCAATAGAAAAATGAACACAGGATATGAATAGGTAATTCAAATAAATGGAAATGTAAATACCTCTTAAATATTACAGCATGCTCAATCTCAATTTACTAAGAAAACACAATATAATGATATTTATTTTTCATAATCCACATGACCAAAATATGTAAGTCCAGTAACACCGTGTTATTGAGGTTGTGTAGCAATATTGCCCTTGGGAATATAAATTTATAAAATTATCAAAAAGGAAAATTTAACTAACTCTCTTAGATGTATAAATTCAAAGGGCCTTTTAACCCAGTAATTCTAATTCCTCTATTTGGCTCTAGACAAATATTTTCACATACATGACATTATATAATTAAACCTGCCCAACAATGGAAGAGTTTTATTACACATTCATGTTTTCTAATCAGTAGAAACGAAACAACCTTGACTTTATTTCACTATGAAGAGTATGTCCTCAAAAACCAGCTGTCCAAGAGAGCAGGAGTTCCAGAGAAGCCAAATACTTTGAACATGTGGCTATCTCCGACTTCCAGGATAATCAGCAGTTTGTAGGCAAACCATGTCTCATTGTATCTTTTTAGCATTTGGCAGAAGACCTTTTCAAATAGGTATCCAACAATTGTTTGCTGATGAATAATAGGTGGACGAACAAAGTGCATTAGCAATAAAGCTATTTTTGCCTCTCTCTCTTTTCTAGCTGCATTTAGATGGAAAGCTAGGTTTTATTGGAAATTGTCTATTCCCACTGGAATATGAGTTCCTCAAGGGGAGAGATCCTCACAGAATTATTATCATTGTATTTCAAGCACCTAGAACATTGTCTTATACAAAGTAGACAACAAATTGGTTTAAGAGAGTGGAATAAATGAAGCAAACATCGTTTCATAGTCCATTTGGCACTGCCATATATTTTCCTTGATATACCTGCCTCGTAATTTCTGTTTAACTCCTGGTTACCATCTGCACTTTGGATAGACAGTTTCTAATATCTGACTATTTCCATTTGGGCCAGTTTTACACTGGTTCTTTTATTTAGAATATCCAATTATTTTTAGAAATTTTAAAACTTAACAAAATATTTTTTCTCCATAAATAATATCTAATTGAGGATTCTTCCTGAAAACATGCAAATATAAATTTATTTTGCTTTTTAATTTATCTTGGACATTAATAAAGCCAAGTGCATGTAGAGTAGTTTTAGTGACTACACAGGATTTATAAAAGCCGTGGCTTCTTGGGTGATGGTAGTAAAGTCACAAAGATAAAAATATTACTTTTGCAGATTAGAATAATTCAGGACATGAAAATTTCCCAGTCATAAAAATACATAAAAAAAAATGAAAGTATGTTCTCTAGAACAATAATAACTCTCTCTACTCATGCCCTCCTATTCCATATTTTAAGTGTCATGTCTCTTTCTTTTGATCTTTCATTTATGGCTGAGTTACCTGATCTCTTAGTAAATTATTTAAAGACCCCACCAAATAGAACATGAGTTCTGTTAACAATAAAGATGTAGAGGCAGCCGGGATCAACACAAGGTCAAGCCTTTTCTGCCGGAATTATGTTGGTCTCATATCTAGATAGTGTTATTGTCTCAAAGCCATTTTAGCAATGATTTGCTGGCTTCGTGGAGACCTTGTTAGGAGTACTCTATTTTAATGGCTACATTAAATTTGATTGTCCCATTATTTAAGGATCTGTCGTATTTTGTCTCTCAAAAAATGACAGCTATTGGTGATTAATGATGAGTCCAACTCCATCCCTTCAAGTCTTTTATTGAAGGATGGCTACTAAATAAATAATAATTAATATTTAATAGAATAAACTGAATGATGAAAGTGCCTTTGAGCATGGTCTTCTTCATTCACTGTCCAACTACAATTTGTCACCTTCTAGTCAGAAAACCTCTGCCTTGTTCTGATCCACTCCCTTTGGAGTTGTAAACCACTGTTTCTTACTTCCGTAGCACCGTGAGAATAACTATCAGAACAAATTGCAATGTGTTATCATCATTGCTTAATTTGTAATATTCTATATGAAAAGTTTTTAAAGATAGGGGTATATCTTTTACTTTTGTGTCTTTGAATCTACCACAGAATGTGGCAAATAAAAGCTAAAAACACAATTGTGAAAGGAATAAACACATGAAAAGGATCTTTCAATTAAACCCAGAAGTGTGAACAAAAATATATAAAAATTGATGAATGCAAGGAATTATAATGAAAGTTGCAAGCTACTGTTAATAGTTAATTTAACACTAAGCATGTTTTTATTGTTAATACCACATTTTAATATCAATTTATTATTTACCTAATAGTTGTAGCTAAAATTATATTTTTATTTTAAAGAAACTAACTTCCTTAGGTTTATGCTGTAAAATCCCTTTAGCAGCCTAGAGTCTCTTATGTGTGGGTACATGCTGTCAATTACCTGATAACAATGGGTTCATCATTACACCCCAGCACTAGGTACAGTAGATGCAGTATTATCTATAAAGAAAAGCTAACTTCTATTAAGAACCTGTGTGTTTCTGACGATAGGTATGCTATCATTTATTAATATACCTTATTAGTACATTTAACTTATAGGAATCCATATTTCTATAATTTAAAGAAAACAACTTCTCATTTTTACTGATGTATAGCATATAGAGTAGTGTACAAACCATA
This sequence comes from Macaca mulatta, assembly GCF_049350105.2. Taxonomy (NCBI): domain Eukaryota; kingdom Metazoa; phylum Chordata; class Mammalia; order Primates; family Cercopithecidae; genus Macaca; species Macaca mulatta. Next base: position 21,220,546 of record NC_133417.1, on the reverse strand, counting down.
AGCTTTCATATCTATATGCCACCGAAAATATACACTTGTAAATGAGTAGGAAATTATCACCATCCCAGAAACTTCCCTCGTGACCTTCATCAATCTTTACTTCATTCTCCTCCTCAAAAAACTCCTATCCTGATATCTGACACATAGGATTCATATTTCCTTCATGTGAAAAGTGTACATGTGGGAGTATATTTATGTATATTTTATGTCTTTATTTGTAGATAAAAGGTACGAAATTACACCTTATGTATTATTTCATCTTTTAATATTGTGTATGAGATGCATCCATATTGTTCCATGTTATATGTGGGAGTAGTTTATTATCGTGGCTGTAAAATATCTTAGTAATTGAATACTCCACAATGTATGTACATAATTATTTTGTTTATGAACATTTCATTTGTTTCCCATTTGGGCCTGTTATAAAAGCACTGTCATATACATTCTTATCCCTATTTTTTGACACATATATACATATACATATATTTGTTTGCTCTATATCAAGGAGAGTGTGTGTATATGTGTGTGTGTAAAAATGCATGTTTATTCATGCTAGAAAATGAATTGAAATTAAGAAGTAAATTAAGTAATGAAACATGAAGTAATCTTTCATACTGGTAAAACCTGAGGAAGAAATATATAAGCGATTCTAAGATTTACTGTTCATTGATTAATAACTGAAAATCTGGCTAGATGACCTGGTGGTAATTCTGTCATTGGTATCAGGAAGAAATACAGAAATGAATAAGAAATAAATATTAATTTTAAAAGTGTAGAGAAACATAAAAGTATCTACGGAAGGCTGTTTTACTGACTCAGTGCTGAATTTATAATTTACCCCAAGATGAGAAATGGCTCTACTGTAGTCATTATGAAGGTTAAGCTTTCCACAAAACTTTTTAATTTACCCCCACAAAAAACCCAGCCTGTTATTGTGCAAACTTTACAGATAAGAAAACTACGTCTCGGTGAATGTAGGTAGAAAACTTAAATCAAAATTTATTAAGTCATAACTCACTGAAGCAAAAACTAACAACTACATCTACTCTGGGAAGGTGGGGGGCAAACTAGTGTCAGGGTAAGAAAAGCATCTGAACTGTAGTTGATGTATTGCTGGAGGCTTAATGTCTGAGAGTTAAATAAAACAATGTATTCAATTAAATGTTCATGTATGTGTGTGTGTGTGTGTGTGTATAGAGTATATAAGTTTGCTTACATACATGTGAGTAAAATGAATGACAGCAATGATACAAGCGATGGGAGGGAGAAAATAGGATTATTTTGTTATTTGAAAGTACACACTATGCATTAGTCAGTATAGTGTTATGTGAAAGGAGGCTTGGATTAGTTGTGAATGTATGTTGCAAACTATAGCAAACCCCTCAAAATGTTTTAGAAATGATACTTTGTATGCTAAGGAATGAGAGAAAAATACAATTATGCAAACTACATAATTAAAATCACAAAAGTTAAAAAAAGACAAAATAGAAATAGGAACAAAGAACAAGGGCAAAAACAGAAAACAATAACAATATGGTAGATATTAATTCAAGTGTATGAGTAATCACTTTGAATGTCAATGGTCTAGATGTTCCAAGAGAAAAACAAAAATTGTCAGAATAGAAAAAGAAAAGACCAAACTACATATTATCTGTAAAAAACCCACTTAAAATATAAAGACATATATAGATTAAAAACAAATGGATGAGGAAAGATATACCTTGCTAAAGTAATTTTCAAAAATCAGCATAGGTATATTAATTTCAGACCAAGCAGGCTTCCAAGCAAATATAAAAATTAAAATAGGTAAAAAGTCATATTACATGATGATAAAGGGGTGGATTCTCAAAGAAGGAACGGCCACCCTTAATGTGTATGTGTCTAAATAAAGCATCAGAATATGCGAAGCAAAAACCATTAGAACTGTGAGAATTGGATAAATCTAACATTATAGTTGGAGACATCAACAAACCCTCTATCAGAAATAGGCAGATCCAGCAGACAGAACATCAGTAAGGACACAGGCGAACTCAGTGAAACCATCAATCAACCGAATATAATTGACACCTATAGACAATTTCATCCAATAGCAGCAGAATATAAACTCTTCCCAAGCTAACATGGAAGGAACATTTATCAAGATAGGCCACATTCTGGGCCATAAAACATACTTTAACATATTTAAAAGACTAGAAATCATAAAATGTCTTCTTTCAGACCACATGGAGTTAAACTAGGAATCAACAATAGCAAGATAACTGAAAAACTTTGACACCCATAGAAATTAAACAATACACTTCTAAATAAAATGAGTTGAAGAAATCTCAATAAAAATAATAAAACACTTTTGACTAAATAAAAATGGAAACACAATTTATCAAAATTATCCTGATTTCATTATTACACATTGTATACATGTATCAAAATATCACACACACACACACACACACACAAAATATGTGCAACTATTGTAAATCAATACAAATATAGGAATCAGCAAAAGCAGTGCTTAGAGGAAACTTATAGCATTGAATTCATATATTAGAAAAAAAGAAGTATCTAAATCAATCATTTAAGCTTCCAGCTTAGGAAACTAGGAAAAGTAAAGTGGATTAAATCCAATGTGTAACAGAGAGAAGCAAAAACTATTAGAACAGTAACCAATAAAATTGAAAATAGGAAATCCACAGAAGAAAAAACCCATAAAATCACAAACTTGTTCTTTTAGAAGATTGAAATAAATGAAACAAACAATGATAAGTTTTTGGCCAGGCTAAGTAAAATAGAGAAAAAACAAAAATTACTAATGTCAGAAATGAAGAAGAAACATCATTATAGATCTTACAGACATTCAAAGGATAAAAAAGAATAGTATGAACAACTTTAGGTCTCGGCTCACTGCAGTCTCTGCCTCCCGGGTTCAAGCAATTTTCTCATCTCAGTCTCCTGAATAACTGGAATTACAGGCATGTGCTACCACGCTTGGCTAATTATTTTGTATATTTTAGAGATCGGGTTTCACCATGCTGGCCAGGCTGTTCTTGAACTCCCGACCTCAAGCAGTCCACCTGCCTCATTCTCCCAAAGTGCTGGGATTACAGGGGTGAGCCACCATGCCCATAGGCCCACATCTTTGATAACCTAGATGAAACGAGTCAGTTCCTTGGGGGCGGTGGTGGGGGGAACAATCTGCCAAAATTCACACAAGAAGAAACAGACAATTTGGATTGTCTTATATCTATTTAAAATTGAATAAAAATTAACAACCTTCCAAACAGAAAGCACCAAGCCCAGTTTGGTTCACTAGTAAATTCTACCAAACATGTAAGGAAGAGATTATGCCAAGTTCTTTACAATTTATATTAGAAGATAGAGGCAGAGGTAATACTCTATAACTCATTCTTTGAGGCTTGCATCATGCTAATACCAAAATCAGATAAAAAAGTTTTCTAAAAAAGTAAAACCACAGACCAATAACTCTCATAAACACAGATGCAAAAATCCTCAGCAAAATCTTAGCAAGTTGAATCCAACAATGTATAAAAAGTATTACATACCAAGACCAAAAGGGGCATCCCACATATGCAAGACTCCTTCAGCATTCAAAAATCAATTAGCAGACTCCACAGTCAGAATACACTAAAAAAGAAAAATAACGTGATCACATCAATGGATGCAGACAAAGCCTTTGACAAATTCCGACAACTATTTGTGTTTAAAAAAAACCCCAAAAACTCAGTGAAATATGAATGAGGGGGACTTCCTCCACTGGATAAGGTATACCTACAGAAAACCCACAGCTCACACGAACTAAATGGTGAGAAACTAGAAGCATTTCCACTAAGATGAGAAACAAGACAAGTATGAGTCCTCTCACTACTCCTTTTCAATATTATACTAGCAGTACTGACTAGCATAATAAGAGAAAAAAAATAAAGCACATTGATTGGGAAGAAAGAAATAAAACTGTCTTGATTGCAGATGAGTCTAAACAATGTCAAAAATCTGAAAGAATCAGCAAAAATCTCCTGGAACTAATACACTTCATAGAAACTTCATAGAAATGTTAAAATATGAAAATCAACTTCTTTCCTATATACCAGCAATGAAGTAGAATTTAAAATTGGAAACACAATACTATTTATATTAACATTTAAAAATGAAATAGTTATAACAAAATATGTATAAGATCTATATGAGGAAAACTATAAAGTTCTGATCAAAGAAATCAAAGAATAACTAAATAAATGAAGAGATATTTCACATTCATGGATAGGAAGATTCAGTGTTGTCAAGGTCAGTTTTTCCAAAATTGGGCAATAAATTCAATTCAATTTTAATTAAAATCCTAGCAAATTATTTTGTGCATAACAAACTGATTCCAAAATTTATATGTAAAGGCAAAGAGCCCAGAATAGTCAATCAATATTGAAAATATATAGAATTGAAGGAATGAAAATCTTTACTTCAAGATTTACTATGAAACTCAGTAATCAAGAGATTGTAATAGTGGTGAAAAATTAGCTAAATAGATTAATGGAATAGAAAAAAGAGCCAATAAGTAGATCCACATAAACATAACCCACTGTTCTTTTTAATTTTATTTTTATTTAAAAAATTCATTTTAAGCTCCAGGGTACATGTGCAGGATGTGCAGTCTCCTTATATAGGTAAACATGTGCCATGGTGGTTTGCTGCACCTTTCAACCCATCACCTCAGTATTAAGCCCAGCATGCATTAGCTATTTTTCCTAATGCTCTCCCTCTCATCACTGACAAGCCCTAGTGTGTGATGTTCCCCTCCATATGTCCATGTGCTCTCACTGTTCAACTCTCACTTATACGTGAGAACATGCAGTGTTTGGTATTCTGTTCCTGCATTAGTTTGCTGAGGATAATGGGTTCCAGCTCCATCCACGTTCTTACAAGGGACATCATCTCTTTCCTTTCTATGGCTGCATACTCTTCCATGTTATATATGTACCATATTTTCTTTATCCAGTCTATCAGTGATGGGCATTTGGATTGATTCCATGTCTTTGCTATTGTGAATAGCGCTGCATTGAAATGGAATTGCTGGGTCAAATGGTATTTCTGGTTCTAGATCTTTGAGGAATCACCATACCATCTTCCACAATGGTTAAACTAATTTACATTCCCACCAACATTGTAAAAGTATTTCTATTTCTCTGCAACCTCACCACAATCTGTTGTTTCTTGAATTTTTAATAATCACCATTATGACTGGCATGAGGTGGTATCTTGTTGTGGTTTTAATGTTCATTTCTCTAATGATCAGTGATGTTGAGCTTTTTTTTTTCATTTTTGTTGGCCTCATGAATGTCTTATATTGAGAAGTGTCTGTTCATGTCCTTTAACCACTTTTTAATGAATTTGCTTGTTTATTTTCTGGTAAATTTGTTCAAGTTTCTTAAAATTAACTCAAGATAGATTAAAGACTTAAATGTAAAACCCAAAACTATAAAATTCCTAGAAGAAAATCTAGGCAATACCATTCAGGACTTAGGAACGGGCAAAGATTTCATAATGAAATCACTAAAACCAATTGCAACAAAAGCAAAATTTGACCAATGGGATCTAATTAAATTAAAGAGCTTCTGCACAGCAAAATAAACGATCATCAGAGCAAACAGGCAACCTACAGAGTGGGAGATGAATTTTGATATCTACCCATCTGACAAAGGTCTCATAATCAACTGATCTTTTATCATTCAGCAGAGCCAAGACCATGGAACAAAGGTAGTACTTTCAATAATACTGGAATAGCTGGATATACACATGTCAAAAAAATAAATCTAGACAGAGACTATAAGCTGTGCGTAAAAAGTAACTCAAAGTGATCACAGGCTTAAATGTAAAATGCAAAACTATAAAACTACTAGAAGATAATACAGGAGAAAATATCGGTGATCTTGGGTTTGATGATTATATTTTAGACATGAAATCAAAGGCACAATCCCTGAAAGAATTGATAGGGTAGGGACTGGCAAGACGGCAGAATAGGAACAGCTCCGATCTGCAGCTCCCAGTGAGAGGTGACAACGTGGTAGCATCCCTCGCTCTCCGCATGCCCTGGGCCTCGGAGCCCTTCAGCCCACCACTGTGCTGTGGGGGCCTGCCCTCTCTGGGGATGGCCCTTAGGCAAGACCCCGTTGACTCCCTCTGCTGGCAGGGAGGTGTGGAGGGAGAGGTGCAGTCAGGAGCTGGGGCACACTTGGCACTAGCAGGCCTGCGTGGGGCAACAGGCTGGCGCCTGCTGGGCTTGATCAGGGGAGAAGCTCCCTCTGGGCTGCAGGAGTGCCCTGGGTAGGTGCAGCCAAGTCCCACAGCGAGTGCCATTGAGAGGTGAAGCCAGCTGCGCTTCTGGGTCTGGTGGGGACTTGGAGAACTTTTCCCGGTAGCTAAAGCTTTGTAAATGCACCAATCAGCACTCTGTGTCTAGCTAAAGGTTTGGAAACGCACCAATCAGCACTCTGTGTCTAGCTAATGTGGTAGGGGACTTGGAGAACTTTTGTGTCTAGCTAAGGGATTGTAAAGGCACCAGTTAGCACTCTGTGTCTAGCTAAAGGTTTGGAAAGGCACCAATCAGCACTCTGTCTGGCTAATGTGGTAGGGAACTTGGAGAACTTTTGTGTCTAAAGGATTGTAAATGTGCCAATTAGCACTCTGTGTCTAACTAAAGGTTTGTAAATGGACCAATCAGCTCTCTGTAAAGTGGATCAATCAACTCTCTGCAAAATGGAGCAAACAGTAGGATGTGGGTGGGGCCAGATAAGGGAATAAAAGCAGGCCACACCAGCCAGCAGGGGCAACCTACTCCGGTTCCCTTCCATGCTGTGGAAGCTTTGTTCCTTCTCTCTTCACAATAAATCTTGCTGCTGCTCATTCTTTGGGTCTGTGCCACCTTTTTGAGCTGTACCACTCACCACGAAGGTCTGCGGCTTCACTCCTGAGGCCAGCGAGACCATGAACCCACCGGGAGGGATGAACAACTCCGGAAAAGGGAGGAACAGACAACTCCAGACGCATCGCCTTAAGAGCTGTAACACTCACCACGAAGGTCTGCAGCTTCACTTCTGAAGTCAGTGAGAACATGAACCCACCAGAAGGAAGAAACTCTGGACACATCTGAACATCTGAAGGAACAAACTCCAGACACCTCATCTTTAAGAACTGTAACACTCACTGCAAGGGTCTGTAGCTTCATTCTCGAAGTCAGCAAGACCAAGAACCCACCAATTCCAGACACATCAGCAAGATCAATGCAGAAGGTGGTTATTTCTGCATTTCCAACTAGGGTACCTGGCTCATCTCATTGGGACTAGTTAGACAGTGAGTGGAGCCCATGAGGGCAAGCTGAAGCAGGGTGCAGTGTTGCCTCACCTGGGAAGCTCAAAGGGTCGAGGAACTCCAACCCCTAGCCAAGAGAAGCCCTGAGAAACTGCAATCTTAACTGTTCTGCAGCCTCCACTCGCGATACCCAGGCAAACAGAGTCCGGGGTAGACCTCCAGCAAACTCTAGCAAACCTGCAGCAGAGAGGCCTGTTAGGAGAAAAACTAACAGAAAGGAATAATATCAACATCAACAAAAAGGACATGCATGCAGAAACCCCACCCAAAAGTCACCAGCATCAAAGACCAAAGGTAGATAAATCTATGAAGATGAGGAAAACCAGCACAAAAAGGCTGCAAATTCCAAAAACCAGAATGCCACTTCTCCTCCAAAGGATCACAACTCCTCACCAGCAAGGGAACAAAACTGGACAGGGAATGAGTCTGATAAATTGACAAAAGTAGGCTTCAGAAGGTGGGTAATAACAAACTCCTCCAAGCTAAAGGAGCATGTTCTAAACCAATGCAAGGAAGCTAAGAATCTTGAAAAAATGTTAGAGGAATTGCTAACTAAAATAATCACTTTAGAAAAGAACATAAATGACCTGATGGAGCTGAAAAACACAGCATGAGAACTTCATGAAGCATAAATAAGTATCAATAGCCGAATCGATCATGAAGAAGAAAGGATATCAGAGATTGAAGATCAACTTAATGAAATAAAGCATGAAGACAAGATAAGAGAAAAACAAACAAACAAACAAACAAACAACAACAAAAAAACCCAACACAAATGAAAAAAAACCTCTAAGAAATATGAGACTATGGGAAAGGAACAAATCTACATTTGATTGGTGTACCTGAAAGTGACAGGGAGAATGGAACCAAGTTGGAAAACACTCTTCAGGATATTATCCAGGAGAACATCTTCAACCTAGCAAGACAGGCCAACGTTCAAATTCAGAAAATATAGAGAACATCACAAAGATACTCCTCGAGAAGAGCAACCCCAAGACACATAATCATCAGATTCACCAAGGTTGAAATGAAGGAAAAAATGTTAAGGGCAGCCAGAGAGAAAGGTCGAGTTTTGCACAAAGGGAAGTCCATCAGACTAACAGCAGATCTCTCTGCAGAAACCCTACAAGCCAGGAGAGAGTGGAGGCCAATATTCAACATTCTTAAAATAAATTTCAACCCGGAATTTCATATCCAGCCAAACTAAGCTTCATAAGTGAAGGAGAAATAAAATCCTTCTCAAACAGGCAAATATTGAGAGATTTTGTCACCACCAGGCCTGCCTTACAAGAGCTCCTGAAAAAAGCACTAAATATGGAAAGAAAAAACGGTACCAGCCACTGCAAAAACATACCAAATTATAAAGACCATCAACACTATGAAGAAGATGCATCAACTGATGGGCAAAATAACCAGCTAGCATCATGACAGGATCAAATTCACACATAACAGTATTAACCTTAAACGTAAATGGGCTAAGTGCCCCAATTAAAAGACACAGACTGGCAAATTGGATAAAGAGTCAAGAACCAGCAGTGTGCTATATTCAGGAGACCCATCTAATGTCCAAAGACACACATAGGCTCAAAATAAAGGGGTAGAGGAATATTTACCAAGCCAATGGAAAACAAAAAAAGCAGGGGTTGTAATCCTAGTCTCTGAGAAAGCAGACTTTAAACCAAGAAAGATCAAAAAAGATAAAGAAGGGCATTACATAATGGTAAAGGGATCAACACAACAAGAAGAGCTAACTATCCTAAATATATATGCACCCAATACCAGAGCACCCAGATTCATAAAGCAAGTTCTTAGAGACCTACAAAGAGACTTAGACTCCCACACAATAATAGTGGGAGACTTTAACGCCCACTGTCAATATTAGACAGATCAACAAGGCAGAAGGTTAAAAACAGTATTCAACACTTGAACTCAGCTCTGGACCAAGCAGACCTAATAGACATCTACAGATCTCTCCACCCCAAATCAACAGAATATACATTCTTCTCAGCACCACATCACACTTATTCTAAAATTGACCACATAATTGGAAGTAAAACACCCTTCAGCATATGCAAAACAACGAAAATCATAACAAACAGTCTCTTGGATCACAGTGCAAACAAATTAGAACTCAGGATTAAGAAACTTACTCTAAACTGCACATATACAAGGAAACTGAACAACTTGCTCCTGAATGACTCCTGGATAAGAAATGAAATTAAGGCTTTGAAACCAATAAGAACAAAGACACAACGTACTGAAATCTCTGGGACACAGACAGAGCAGTGTGTAGAGAGAAATTTATAGCACTAAATACCCACAGGAGAAAGTGGGAAAGATCTAAAATTGACTCCCTAACATCGCAATTAAAAGAACGAGAAAAGCAAGAGCAAACAAATTCAAAAGCTAGCAGAAGACAAGAAATAACTAAGATCACAGAAGAAGTGAAGGGGATAGAGACACAAAAAACTCTTCAAAAAATTAATAATCCAGGAGCTGGTTTTCTGAAAAGATCAACAAAATAGACTGCTGGCCAGACTAATAAAGAAGAAAAGAGACAAGAATCAAATAGACACACAAAAAAAGATAAAGGGGTTATCACCACTAATCCCACAGAAATACAAACTACCATCAGAGAATACTATAAACACCTCTATGCAAGTAAACTAGAAAATCTTGAAGAAATAAATTCCTGCACACATACACCCTCCCAAGACTAAAGCAGGAAGACGTTGAATCCCTGAATAGACCAATAACAAGTTCTGAAATTGAGGCAGTAATTAATAGCATACTAACCAAAAAAACCCCAGGACCAGATGGATTCATAGCCGAATTCTACCAGATATACAAAGAGGAGCTGATACCATTCCTTCTGAAACTATTCCAAAGAATAGAAAAAGAGGGACTCCTTCCTAACACATTTTATGAGGCCAGCAGCATCCTGATACCAAACCCTGGCAGAGAAGCAACAAAAAGAAAATTTTAGGCCAAGCTGAAACCAGCAGCACATCAAAAACGTATACACCACAATCAAGTTGGCTCTGTCCCTGGAATGCAAGGTTGATTCAAAATATGCAAATCAATCAACATAATCCATCACATAAACAGAACCCATTACAAAAAAAAAAAAAAAAAAAAAAAATGATTATCTCAATAGGTGCAGAAAAGGCCTTCAAAAAAATTCAACATGACTTCATTCTAAAAACTCAAACTAGCAATTATTGGGACATATCTCAAAATAATAAGAGCTACTTATGACAAACCCACAGCCAATATCATACTGAATGGGCAAAAGCTGGAAGCATTCCCTTTGAAAACTGGCACAAGACAAGGATGCCCTCTCTCACCACTCCTATTCAACATAGTATTGGAAGTTCTGGCCAGGGCAATCAGGCAAGGGAAAGAAATAAAAGGTATTCAAATAGGAAGAGAGGAAGTCAAATTATCTCTGCAGATGACATGATTGCACATTTAGAAAACCCCATAATCTCAGCCCAAAATCTCCTTAGGCTGGTAAGCAACTTAAGCAAAGTCTCAGGATACAAAAGCAATGTGCAAAAATCACAAGAATTCCTGTACACCAATAATAGACAAACAGAAAGCCAAATCATGAGTGAATTCCCATTCACAATTGCTACAAAGAGAATAAAATACCTAGGAATACAACTTACAAGGGATGTGAAGGACCTCTTCAAGGAGAACTGCAAACCACTGCTGAAGGAAATAAGCCACAAACAAATGAAGAAACATTCCATGCTCATGGATAGGAAGAATCAATATTGTGAAAATGGCCATACTGCCCAAAATGCTATCCTCAACAAGCTACCACTGACTTTCTTCACAGAATTAGAAAAAAACTACTGTAAATTTCAAATGGAACCAAAAAAGAGACTGTATAGCCATGACAATCCGAAGCAAAAAGAACAAAGCTGGAGACATCACGTTACCTGATTTCAAGCTATACGACAAGGCTACAGTAACCAAAACAGCATGGTACTGGTACCAAAGCAGATATATAGACCAATGGAACACAACAGAGGCCTCAGAAATAATGCCACATATCTACAACCATCTGATCTTTGACAAACCTGGCAAAAAGAAGCAATGGGGAAAGGACTCCCTATTTAATAAATGGTGTTAGGAAAACTAGCTAGCCAAATGCAGAAAACTGAAACTGGACCCCTCCCTTACACCTTAAACAAAAATTAACTTAAGACGGACTAAAGACTTACATGTAAGACCTAAAACATAAAATCCCTAGGAGAAAATCTAGGCAAAACCATTCAGGACAGAGGCATGAACAAAGACTTAATGACTACAACACCAAAAGCAATGGCAACAAAAGCCAAAATTGACAAATGGGATCTAATTAAACTAAAGAACTTCTGTACAGCAAAAGAAACTATCATCAGAGTGAACAGACAATCTACAGAATGGGAGAAAATTTTTGAAATCTATCCATCTGACAACGGGCTAATATCCAGAATCTACAAGAACTTAAACTAGTTTATAAGAAAAAACAAATCAAAAAGAGGGCAAAGGATATGAACAGACACTTCTCAAAAGAAGACATTTATGAAAAAAGATCATCACTGGTCATTAGAGAAATGCAAATCAAAACCACAATTAGATAGCATCTTTTGCCAGTTAGAAGGGTGATCATTAAAAAGTGAGGAAATAACAGATGCTGGAGAGGTAGTGGAGAAATAGGAAAGCTTTTACACTATTGGTGGGAGTGTAAATTAATTCAACCATTGTGGAACACAGTGTGGCGATTCCTCAAGGATCTAGAACCAGAAATACCATTAGACTCAGCAATCCCATTACTGGGTATATACCCAAAAGATTATAAATCATTCTACTATAAAGACACATGCACACGTACGTTTATTGCAGCACTGTTCAGAATAGCAAAGACGTGGAACCAACCCAAATGTCCATCAATGATTGACTGCATGAAGAAATGTGGCACATATATGCCATGGAATACTATGCAGTCATAGAAAAGGATGAGTTCATATCCTTTGCTGGGACATGGATGAAGCTGGAAACCATCATTCTCAGAAAACTAACACAGGAACAGAAAACCAAACATTGAATGTTCTCACTCATAGATGGGAGTTGAACAATGAGAACACATGGACACAGGGAGGGGAACATCACACACTGGGCCCTGTCATGGGGTGGGGAGGCTAGGGGAGGGATAGCATTAGGAGAAATACCCAACGTAGATGATGAGTTGATGGGTACAGCAAACCACCATAGCACATATATACCTATGTAACAAACCTGCATCTTCTGCACGTGTATCCTAGAACTTAAAGTATAATAAAAAATTGATAAACTTGACTTTATTAAAATTAAAAATTTCTACTCTGCGAAAAGACTGCAGAGGGAATGAAAATATGAGCCACAGACTAAGAGAAAATATTTATGAAATATATATTTGTTAAAGAACTGTTATCCAAAATACAGGAAGAACTCTTAAAATTCAACAAGAAAACAATCAATTAAAAGTAGGCTAAAGATATTAATGGGAATCTCACCAAAGAAAATATATCGATGAACAATGAGCGGATGAAAAAAACTTCCTATTACATGGAGTTTGGATTATGATGATATGAAAATGTAGGTTTTTCAATTGTAACTAATGTACCATTCTGGTAAATGATGCTGATAATGGAGTAAACGATGCTTCTTTGGGTTCAGGGATTATGTAGAAAAATAGTCATACCTTTCTATCAACGTAGCTGTGAACCTAAAATTCCTCTAAAAAATAGAGTCTTAAAAAATCTACTGGGTAGAAAATCTAGATTATATATGTCTATAAAATTCAGAATAGGATTAAATTTTATTCAGAATATGATTAACTAAATGACAAAGGCATGTCATAGACAATATGATTTACTTGAGTTGGGAAAATATCACCATTGTCTTTTGAAATTCAGAGGTATTATATACATTGACATGTTGGTAACTGGGCTTTGTGAAGAAGGTAGTGTTTTCTTAAGATTAGAGATTGATGGAAAAACAGGGCATCCTTTTCTTCTACAGATAAAACAAACCCAGCCACTCTCAATAAATACTATGCTAGTAAATATATCTCTTAATCAATTACTTTCACATTATGAGAGCTAGTTCTGCTTTTTACTCTTAGGAGCTACAAGACTTTCAAATAGAGATATTAGTCATTTATAGCTCAACTGGGTGAAGAGTTGATTAGCAAGACTAGAGAACAAAATAGTAAGGCCGGATTGTGATGAAGGGATTTACCAAACCGTTTAGAAGTGGTACTTTATTGAGATTAATGGGTGAGATCAGAACAGAACCCAGTGAAAAAAATGAATTACATAGTAGATAAGAAGTGAAGTGTTAGATAAAAAAGGAAGCCTAAATGTAAACCCACTAATAGTGAGAAGATTGAGTTTCTTTTTAATTATGTGATCAAAATGTCATGAGAATAGGAATAAAGGCTTGCAGTATCCTGCAGTTACAAATTTCTGATGAGGTAAATATTTTGTACGTATAAATCCAATGTGGATAGATTTAGATGGGCTTTACATGTGTCTGGTACTGCTTCTGCCAATGTTTATATTGAGCCATACTCAGACCCTGTACATTACTACTTGATTCTCAGTTCTACCGTAGCCATTTAGTTCCCAGTCCTGGAGACAGATAAAATTAGAACAAAGATGGGCAAACATTGACAATAGCAGCAAGTAATAACTGATAGCCAGTTTGCCAAAGGGGCTATAAGAAGATGCAGAGTTCAAAAAGTATGTAATTATTCTAGGTTTTACATAATGGATGTGAATACATGAGCCTGATTTATCGAGATAAGTGGGACTCAGATAAGATTTATTTAAAAATAGTGATATTGAAAACGTTAACTCAATTGGTGCAGTGGTGTGCACCTGTAGTCACAACTACTGAGGATGATGAGACAGGGGTACAGCTTGTTCCCAGAAATTTGGGCCAAGCCTGAGCAACATAGCGAGCCCCATCTTAAAAAAATAATTAAAGATAACCACCAAATGTGTGGCAAATTTTGGGGGATCCACTTCCTTTTTCAACAGTGTTATGTCGTTGAGAAATAGCTGAAATGAGTCAGAACTACTTATGTTGTTTCCTTAATATGTAAGGTTGAAAATGTTTCTTAACATCTTTGACACTCAATTTCAGTAACTGTAAAATGATACCTATATTATATATACACATATATCACTGATTTAATAGAATGATTAATAAAATACCCACATATAACAAATATTCTCTATGTATGTAATGTATGATGCTGTCTCTTTATACACAGACACGTATGTACTTAATGTGACATAGGCATAGACTGATGTTCAATCAAGAGAAGCTAATATTGCAGTTTTGATCAGTAGGTAAAGGAAAATATAAAGTTACATTTTTAGGTAGGTCTGATTTCAAATGCCAACTATTGAACCTTTTCACCTTTCCCATTACTAATTGGATGATGACTCTTCAGATTTGATTGCTGTATTGTGACCAACATTTAAAATGGAATTTTTGAAATATAATGAGAAAAAGAGCTCCTTATGTGTTTAAGCTTCGATAGCCACACATTTCATCACACAGCAACTCAGAAGCTTATACAGTCAAATGCAGGTGAAATTATCAATGATATTGTTTCCTTTGTGCAAGAAGAAAACTGGTCTGAGAGAAAAAATCAAAAAACAGAAACAAACAAACAAAAAAAGAAAATGAAACAAAAAACACATTCGAATTCACCAGTCAGAAAGCTGACATCATCTAAAGCAAATTAAATGCTTGTTTACCATAGCTTTCTTTAACCAATATCTCATTATTCTGATCTCAATTCCATTCCCTGAAGCATGAGCCACTCTCGAGTTTCTTTTTTCTCAATAGGTGATGTAAGAATGAGAATAACATGTGCAGAGATATCTATCTGATGTCAATAACTTCATTTTAATAAAAAGCTTCCTGTTTTCCCATTTTTATTTGATAGGTGTGATGATGTATTCCCGGAATTGAAATGAACCTTCTTTATATTTTCTTTTATTAATAAAGATATCTGTTGAAACATAGTCTAAAAGGTTTTTATAAAATGAAAACAAGGTGTCAAACCTATTAAATACTTAGGCAAACCAATCATTTTTATGCAGATTAAAATTCAATACAGAATGCACATTTATTCTATTTATTACACTGTGCCAATGAGGAAGAAATCAGTCTCTGCAATAAACAAAACTTTATTCCTTGTTGGAAAGCTAAAATCTCAAAAAACAAAGGCAACTTCACATTTTGTGAGGCAGAACAAATACCGCAACCCCATTATGTATCTTCAGTATTCTACCCTGTTGGACAAATTATGAGACTCCTTCATAGATCCTAAGTCTATCACCATAATGTATTTTTTTTTCAACTGCATGGTATCAATATCTCATTAAATAGCTATTGTTTCCTACTCTTGTCTGCAAGGTATACCTTTCTCTTTGTTAAGTATAGCATGGTCTCTCCTCTCCCAGTGTCCAAAAACTTCTCTTTCCTTGCTCACTAGGAGACAGTTTCTTAGGGGTCTTAAGTTTCACTCATATATAAATCATAAATTTACTATATTAAGAAACATAGATATTGTAGTCACCCAGCTACTGGCTGGTATTCATTCATCTCCTTTTTCCCTAAAATAAAGGACAAGGGCTTTTTAAACATTCTGAGTCTGTAGTCTTACTTTCCACAAGATAAAATGCATCCCAAATAATGCTTCCCAAATAATATTGCTAAATAATCCAACTAACATAGTATGTGTAATACTAGCATTTTTTATTATACTTTAAGTTCTGAGATACATTTGTGGAATGTGCAGGTTTGTAACACAGGTATATGCATGCCATGGCAGTTTGCTACACCCATCAACCCATCATCTGCATTAGGTATTTCACCTAATGCTACCACTCCTGTAGCCTCCCCACCCCCGACAGGCCCTGGTGTGTGATGTTCCCCTCCCTGGGTCCATGTGTTCTCATTGTTCAACTCCCACTTATGAGTGAGAACATGCGGTGTTTGGTTTTCTGTTCCTGTGTTAGTTTGGTGAGAATGATCGTTTCCAGTTTCATCCACGTCCCCTGCAAAGGACATGAACTCATCCTTTTCTATGGTTGCATATTATTCCATGGTGTATATGTGCCACATTTTCTTTATCCAATCAATCATTGGTGGACATTTGGGTTGGTTCCAGGTCTTTGCTATTTTGAACAGTGCTGCAATAAACATATGTGTGCATGTGTCTTTATAGCAGAATGATTTATAATCCTTTGAGTATATACCCAGTAATGGGATTGCTGAGTCTAATGGTATTTCTGGTTCTAGATCCTTGAGGAATCACCACACTGTGTTCCACAATGGTTGAACTAATTTACACTCCCACCAACTGTGTAAAAGCATTCCTATTTCTCCACATCCTCTCCAGCATAGCATCTGTTGTTTCCTCACTTTTTAATGATCACCATTCTAACTGGCATGAGATGGTATCTCATTGTGGTTTTGCATTTCTCTAATGACAAGTGATGATTTTTTTCATATGTTTGTTGGCTGCATAAATGTCGTATTTTGAAAAGTGTCTGTTCATATTCTTCACCCATTTTTTGATGGGGTTGTTTCTTTCTTGTAAATTTGTTTAAATTCTTCGTAGAGTCTGGATATTAGCTCTTTGTCAGATGGACAGATTTCAAAAAATTTCTCCCATTCTGTAGGTTGCCTGTTCACTCTGATGATAGTTTCTTTTGCTGTGCGGAAGCTCTTTAGTTTAATTAGATCCATTTATCAATTTTGGCTTTTATTGCCATTGCTTTTGGTGTTTTAGTCATGAAGTCTTTGCCCATGCCTCTGTCTTGAATGGTATTGCCTAGGTATTCTTCTTTGGTTTTTATGGTTTTAGGTCTTAACGTTTAAGTCTTTAATCCATCTTGAGTAAATTTTTGTATAAGGTATAAGGAAGGGGTCCAGTTTCAGTTTTCTGCATATGGCTAAACTGTTTTAAAAACCAGGAAACTAAGTTTTGGAGAGGATAAATAATTTATCACACACTATACAAGTGATAAAACCAGAACTTAAGGAAGCTCTGATTCTTAGAACCCCTGTTGGAACGTGATGTTTCTCCTTTGATTAAAACACCCATTATACAGTTGTAGTGCTCTCTTCCAAGAAAATGTAATCTTCCAGGCAATTGGTCTGAAAGCTTCTTTGTAGAGAAAATAGCTTTGAAAAGTCTGTTGAGGGGCAGAACTCTGAAAGCATGTTAAGGCAGAAAGAGAAAGACACCTAGCTCAATAAAGAGGGAGGAAGCTAAAGAGCTTAGCAATGTCAGGGGCTAGGGTAAAGGGAGTAGGTGGTCCCTGGATGCTAGAAAGAATGAACAAAGACTTAAAGGAAAGTCTGTCTCCTGGAGTTGATGGTGGTATGAATATACTTTTTGTGCACAATCTATAATAAATCTCAGATTGCACTTTATTTTAAAGAGGTTTTGTTTTTTTTTAAAGAATGTGGAGAAATGCCAAGTACTGGTACAAGGATAGACTACTACAGCTGATGCCCACTGGGCATCTGACTTTTGGTATCATACCCATCAATGAAATATGCTGAAAATAGGTGAAAAGAGAAAAGGCATAACTTCTGCTGTCAAGGAACTTAAAATGTAGTTGAAATGTTGAATAAAACTTAGAATATGTATTTAATATTTTAACTGGCTAGATTGGTGTTATGTAGATAGATCCGTTAGGGCCGTTACAGGGATTTAAATACATTTTAATGATATGTAAATAATATTAATGCCAGTTTTTACCAAAAAAAGTATAAAAAGAGCAAAGATATAGAATTATTTATAAAATATATAAAAATAGTTTCTTTTTTATGTTACTAGATAAATATGGATTCCACTTTGATTTGAGGCCACAAGAATCATTTTGCTAATATCACAAGCTAGGATTGCTACATGAGGCAAAAATACCTACAATTTAGCATATGAATAAGAAATCTCAATTTGTGTCCAACTCTAGTTATTTTAATTAAATAGATTAATTCTGTTCTCAGAATCAATGTTAGCAATCGTGTGAACACAAGAAACAAAGGAAGTAAATGGTAAAATCCCTTCCTTCTATATTTTGCCATGAAAGAAACCAGGCCAGTGAAAGTACTTTCTGGAGCTATCTAGATGCAGAGAATTTTCCAGCTGAGCCCTCTCTAATTGCATTCACAGAATAGGCATGATGTGTGACAGGCTTAGCAGCCTATCTCAATCTAAAGAATTCAGAGAAAAATAAAGCAGAAATCTAAAGAATAAAAACATAATGTAATTTTAACAGTTGGCTTTTTTTTTTTTCTAAAGTAATACACTCTAACATGTTCCACGGTAATAAGAACTATTTTTGTATTATTGTGTGTTCTATTATATTCTGTCATGAGAACTATTTTTCAGAGAATTATATCTAAAAGTATTGTTGTATTTTTCTTTATCATTCCAATAGCAAGGATTATACTTCCAAGAACAGAATATTTTTCCAAAAAAATAAAAAAGATAATAATTTCTTTTGAGAAGGTCTCTAACGAGGGCAGAGTGTGAAGGGGGAGAAAGTATACATTCATTTTTCTGACAAATATTTTAATGCACAGAATATTATGGACCATTAATCCATTTGTATGACAGGCTTAGGCTGGACTACCACGGGACTTTGGAGAATGTCATACTCTATATTGGTTTCTTTCTCCAGAAGGACAATTATTCATCTGGTGGAATATGGAAGAATACAAATTGAAAGTAGAAATTTACTCTGTCAAACTACATATAGAAGCATTTCTCCCAGCAATGTCTGTAAACACCCATCTTTAAGCGCTGTATGATACAATTGCCATAATTAATTAGCTTTATGGGACTGTGCTTGGCAGTCACCTGCTTTGAGAAGGAAATTAAAGTAACTGTTTCTGATAAATAATCATTATGATTGTAGCTAAAATTATAAAGTATACTGTTCTGATTACATCAAGTTTTCCACAGTAAGCGAAATAAATATTTCTAGAAGTCATTAAGCTTTCCATAGGGTAAAAGAAAATTAAATGAAAGTTATAAATATTTATCAGTCAGTGGAGTAACCAAAGATCTAGAGTTACAATGCAGGTGAGGTCAGAACTGCCTCAAATGTTTTTATGTATTTTTTATCCTTGTCATCTGATTAAAATATTTTTTCTGAATAAGATGATAAATAATATTGCCTACATAGGTAGATGAGGCTAGAAATCTGATCTTCCAATATTGCTGATTATCAGGCAACATATCTAAAAGAGAAATCTAGAACAATGAAACCAGATTATATCTCATTAGTATTTTTTTCTGAAGAATATTAACCTATAAAATATTGATTATACATGTTTCTATATAAGCCAGTTTTGGAGGACACCAGCACAGTTCAGGACTGAGTTGAGCTATAGACAGACTTGAACTTTTGCTGACAAGAGCAGAAAATATTGTATAATGTCTTAGCCCAGGTAAAATAGACAGTAACTAGGCAACCAAAACTAAAAACAAGACAAAACAAAACTAGAAACTAGTTTGGGAAAGCACTTGTTACACTCTGTGGCACATATCCCATTTTGATCTTACCATATATGTAGTAAGTTGAAAGGCAGAACCTAGAAAGATATGCCCAAATCCCCAACATCTGTGAAATGTTAACCTATTCGAGAAACGGGTTTTTGCAGACATAATAAAGTTCAAATCTTGAGATATGATCATCCTGGATTACCTGGGCAGGCCCTAAATCTAATGAGAAATGTTCTTCTAATAGAAAAAAAAAAGGAAGACACAGATATCACAGGAAGCAGCAATGTGAAGACAAAAGGAGCTATAAGCCAAGGAATCCTAAGGATTACCAGCAGCCATCAAAAGAAAAGCATGGACTGGATTCTCTTGGAGCCTTGGGAGGGAGTGTAGCCCTGAGGACACCTTGATTTCAAACTCCTGGCTTTTAGGATTGTGAGCAAATATATTTGTATTACTTTAAGCCACACAGTTTGTGGTAATTTGTCACAGCAGCTTGAAGAAACTAATGCACCATATTATCTTTGAAGTGAAATGGTTAATAAAAATATACTGAATGGTATATTTAATGGTAAATTAAAATACACCAAGAAAGTCACTTATAGGGAAAAATAAAAGGTAGATATTCCATTTAACTGCCTAAAACTACTGGAAAGATATACGGGCAAAACTTGCTGACATCCTAGAAGCCTGGCTCTGGCAAGATGAAAAGAAGTTCCAGGTGGGAATAATCCATGTGGACACAAATCCTCTCTGTATCTACTAAGCGAAACATCTAATGAGAAAGACAATCTCTGCTTTGGTTTATGAAAATTCTTCCATCCATGAAACCCTATAGGGTAAAAGGGCATGTCCAGTGAAAGCGGGACAGACTTGAGTGAAAAAAGCGGTTTCCTGGCAGAAAATAGGTTGGATTTCTGGGAGGGGCCAGAGAAAGGGAAAAACAAATTCTGGGTAATCTCTGGTTTTTGGGCAACATGGATAAACCATTTACTATTAAGTCTCCCTGCAGTATAAACAACCTATTGCTCCCCATTAAGATGGCATGGGACACAAAAAACTGTTGGAGTGATTCTTGAGGAGCTGATGGAGTATGTGGACTGCACCATTTTTTTTGTGTCTTAACACCCCCTGTTTCAGAACTCAATGAACTCTAGGGCTCTGAGTTTTTATTTTGTTTGCTTTGTTTTGTTTTGGGAAGGATGTAGAAGTCTGTGAGGCAGCACACTGGTTTCAATTTTCCTAGATAGTCGTGTATTTATTTCAACTGCTTGGCTGACAGGCATAAGTGCTAAGACCCTATACTTTTAATTCTTTTCACCGTGTTCAGCATGATTTAACAGTTGACAGCCACTGTGATGTATCAGAAAGATTGTGCTGTGCAAAATATTCTTCCATTTGATAACAGCAATTTCATTGTCATTGTGCGGTGCAGGTGCCATGGGGAAGTCATGGTGATGTATTGGGATCATTTAGATCTTCCTAATATCATTTTCTAGAAATCCTGAAACTTCTGCCCTGATTCATAGAGGTTTCAGGTATAGTCCTCTGATTGTCCCTCTGGCTACAGTTTTCTACCTGTAAGTTAAGAAGACAGTAGAAAACATGAAAAGGGGAGGGAGCATTCAGTGATATGGAGTGAATAAAATATTTTGGTACACTGACGGATTTATAGTCAGCTCTACTATTTACTTGCTGTGTGATATAGGAGACATTTCTTACCTGCACAGAGATCAGCTTCTGTGTCAGTTAGAAACTATCAAGTAATGCCAGAAACAGAAACTAAACTTTGATGGCTGAACACAAATGGGTTTATTCTTGCCTCTAAAGTAAGCATGAGAAGACAGTCCAGGGTTGGTATGAAAACTCCAAAAAGTCACGGAAAACTTGGGTCCTTATCTCTGCTTTCTTTAGTAGATGTCTTCTGTCCTTAAGGCTACCTCAGATTCATGGTGGCTCCCATGATCACATCCACACTCCAGGCATGGAGCTAAAAATGTGTGCATTGGTAGGGAAGAGGATAAGAAGGGGACAAATATTTGCACTCCTCTTCAGGAAATTTTTCTAACAGAACTATCTGATATTTCGCTTACTTCTCATTTACCTTCCTAGTAGTCACAGAAATTAGAAAAGACCATCTTTTTCTGGACACATTGCATCTCAGTTAAAAAGAAGTCCTATTACAAGGAATAAGTTTCTTTTTAAGTCATCCAAAACAATTGAGTAACTATCACTTCAAATGTATTCCAATATGACTGAAAGTTGCCAAATTCATTTTCATATGGACCTTTGAGTTTTGCCTGCTGCCATGGTACATCTGATACCATAAGCATTGCGTATGTTTCCTTTAGGTACTGCCTTTGATACAATGATCCATATCCTCTTGTCTCCTAACACCCTGCTATTCATTCATTCATTCATTCATTCATTCATTCATTCAGCATTTACTCTGATTCTACTATGTGTCAGGTTCCAAGCTGAATAAAATACAGTCTCTAGTATACAAGGAGCTCGAAGTCTACTGGAAAAAACAGACATACAGACATACCTAGAACACACACTTACTTATGCAAAGATACACACATGAAAAAAATTGTTTATAATATGTAAGAGTTGTGGAGCCACCAAGACAGGAGCCGTCAGGGAGTGGAGAACCCCAGAAATCCTCATGCCATCTTCCTGTTAAAGCCTCTTCCCTCATCCCAGGATAACTTACCCTGAAATCTTAGAGCCTGAATTGCTTCTTTCAAAACTTTGTAATGGTTGCCATGATACCATATGTGCTCATTTGTGTCAGGCTGCTGTTAATCCACATGGTATTTTCAAGATTTATCTATGTTGTTGCATGCAGCTGGAGCTTGTTGTTTTACAGTGTTCTTTTATATGATAGTGTCACAATTTATTCAGTCATTCCACTGTCAATGGGAATTTTGGTAGATTCTGGTTTTGGAATGTTACGAATAATCTTGCAATAAAACTTACACATTTTTTTTGTAAATATATGTGCTTATTCCTATTGGGTATGTATTATAAAATTACTAGGGTATATTTCATGTGCGTATTTGTTTTTTTAAAGATAATGCTCAACAGTTTTCCAAAGTAGTAGTATAAATTATATTTACATGTAAAATACCCTTAATAGAAATATGTCTCCATTGAGAATTCTAGTTCGCCCACATCCTCATCGCCCACATCCTCAACACACAATGTTGAACTTAATTTCATCTTATCCTTTCTCCCCCAAATCTGTTTCTTCTACATCATAGTGACATAGCTGCATTCTATATTTGTGTGTCTGCACTGATTTCTGTTTCAGTCCCTACATTCAATAAAGCACAAAGCACAATTATTCTATTTCTAAATATATTTCTAATGTATCACTTCCCCCCCTCTGTTGTAACTTTCCTAGTCTAAACAAACGCAATATCTCACTTGACTGACTGCAGTTGCCTTTCAACTAGTATTTCATTTTTTTTCCCTCCCTTCAATCCAGTCTTTATACAGAGATCAATGGGGCATTCTGAGATGTGTTCAAAAGTAAATCATATTATTTGACATCTTGTTTAGAAACCCTTCATACAAATTGTACTATAATTCTGTTTTAAGGTTCATTCTTTAGTATGTATCATAACATTATTCTTTTTATGGTTAAATAGCATTCCATTGTATAGATATGCCACATTTTTGTTTATCATTTCATTTCTTTTGATACACATTTGTGTTATTCTCACCCTTTGGCTATTGTAAATAGAGCTTCTATGATTCATTAGTGTACATTACGCTAAATGGAAGAAGCCAGACACAAAAGGCCACATATTATAGGATACCGTTTATACAAAATATCCAGAGTAGATACATCTATAGCAAGAAAAAGCAGATTTGTGGTTTACAGGGGCATAGAAGAGGAATAATAAGAGTCACTACTTAATGAGTATGAGATTTCCATCCAGGGTAACAAAAGTTCAGAAATTAGATAATGGAGGTGGTTGAACAACACTGATTGTTAATACCATAAAATGAAACATTTTAAATTAAATACTAGACTTTATGTATATTTTACTACAGTAAAATTAGATTATACTGAGGGTTGCACAACTCTTTACTAAAATCATTGAGCTTTGCACTTTAAATGTGTGAATTTTATAATTCATTATTTATGAACTTTAAAGCAGTTTTTTCCAATTCTGTGAAGAAACTCATTGGTAGCTTGATGGGGATGGCATTGAATCTATAAATTACTTTGGGCAGTATGGCCATTTTCACGATATTGATTCTTCCTATCCATGAGCATGGTATGTTCTTCCATTTGTTTGTGTCCTCTTTTATTTCACTGAGCAGTGGTTTGTAGTTCTCCTTGAAGAGGTCCTTTACATCCCTTGTAAGTTGGATTCCTAGGTATTTTATTCTCTTTGAAGCAATTGTGAATGGAAGTTCCTTCCTGATTTGGCTCTCTGTTTGTCTGTTACTGGTGTATAAGAATGCTTGTGATTTTTGCACATTAATTTTGTATCCTGAGACTTTGCTGAAGTTGCTTATCAGCTTAAGGAGATTTTGGGCTAAGACAATGGGGTTCTCTAAATATACAATCATGTCATCTGCAAAGAGGGACAATTTGACTTCTTCTTTTCCTAACTGAATATGGAACCAAAAAAGAGCCCGCATCTCCAAGACAATCCTAAGTCAAAAGAACAAAGCTGAAGGCATCACGCTACCTGACTTCAAACTATACTACAAGGCTACAGTAACCAAAACAGCATGGTACTGGTACCAAAACAGAGATATAGACCAATGGAACAGAACAGAGTCCTCAGAAATAATACCACACATCTACAGCCATCTGATCTTTGACAAACCTGAGAGAAACAAGAAATGGGGAAAGGATTCCCTATTTAATAAATGGTGCTGGGAAAATTGGCTAGCCATAAGTAGAAAGCTGAAACTGGATCCTTTCCTTACTCCTTATACGAAAATTAATTCAAGATGGTTTAGAGACTTAAATGTTAGACCTAATACCATAAAAATCCTAGAGGAAAACCTAGGTAGTACCATTCAGGACATAGGCATGGGCAAAGACTTCATGTCTAAAACACCAAAAGCAACGGCAGCAAAAGCCAAAATTCACAAATGGGATCTCATTAAACTAAAGAGCTTCTGCACAGAAAAAGAAACTACCATCAGAGTGAACAGGCAACCTACAGAATGGGAGAAGACTTTTGCAATCTACTCATCTGACAAAGGGCTAATATCCAGAACCTACAAAGAACTCAAACAAATTTACAAGAAAAAAACAAACAACTCCATCAAAAAGTGGGCAAAGGATATGAACAGACATTTCTCAAAAGAAGACATTCATACAGCCAACAGACACATGAAAAAATGCTCATCATCACTGGCCATCAGAGAAATGCAAATCAAAACCACAATGAGATACCATCTCACACCAGTTAGAATGGGGATCATTAAAAAGTCAGGAAACAACAGGTGCTGGAGAGGATGTGGAGAAATAGGAACACTTTTACACTGTTGGTGGGATTGTAAACTAGTTCAACCATTATGGAAAACAGTATGGCGATTCCTCAAGGATCTAGAACTAGATGTACCATATGACCCAGCCATCCCATTACTGGGTATATACCCAAAGGATTATAAATTATGCTGCTATAAAGACACATGCACACGTATGTTTATTGTGGCACTATTCACAATAGCAAAGACTTGGAATCAACCCAAATGTCCATCAGTGACAGACTGGATTAAGAAAATGTGGCACATATACACCATGGAATACTATGCAGCCATAAAAAAGGATGAGTTTGTGTCCTTTGTAGGGACATGGATGCAGCTGGAAACCATCATTCTTAGCAAACTATCACAAGAACAGAAAACCAAACACCGCATGTTCTCACTCATAGGTGGGAACTGAACAATGAGATCACTTGGACTTGGGACGGGGAACATCACACACCGGGGCCTATCATGGGGAGGGGGGAGGGGGGAGGGATTGCATTGGGACTTATACCTGATGTAAATGACGAGTTGATGGGTGCTGACGAGTTGATGGGTGCAGCACACCAACATGGCACAAGTATACATATGTAACAAACCTGCACGTTATGCACATGTACCCTAGAACTTAAAGTATAATAATAATAAATAAATTTTAAAAAGCCACACATTCAAAAAATAAAATAAAATAATTCATTATTTATGTGTCAATAAAGCATTTTCTTTAAAGTCCTTCATATAATTCTCATTTATTTTTACAAAATAGCAAACTTGTCATCTTGAATGATCTCACTCCTTTTGATCCATCATTCTCATTTGGAGCCGTTCTTCTCAGGTTAACTAACCTCAGACCCTTTTTAATCTCCTTTTAGTTTCTATAACACATTGCATCTTCCTTACCTTGAGCCCTCTATGCTTGCCATTCTCTCTGCCTGGGACATTATTCATCTGGATTCTCCCCCATGGCAGAATAATTCTTTCACTAACTTTCACTTTGAATCTCATCCCTGTAGATAGATCCCTCCGCACCCTGTACAAGTCACCCTCAGGTCGTGCCTTCTGCACTCACATCCATTCCGTTGCTCTCCCAAGACTCCTACGTCATCATCTCATTACCAATTATCCATTTAACATCTATCTTCCCCCCACTAGGGTATAAGCTCCATGAGGGTGGAGACTATGCCTATTTCATCTACTTTCAATAGTATCTGGCACATAGTGCTTAAAAAATATTTATCAGAAAGAAAATTATGAACGCACGTCTCTCACTGGTCTACATTTGAAGGTGACATTTCAATAGATGCTCTGAATAAAGTCACTCCCGACACTTATGTGAAGAATTCTGACTATGACTGACCCATCTAGAACTCCAGCAAATGTTTTTCGGATAAACTTTGGAAATGTCATCTGAGTCTCAGATTACTAAATGAAAAAGATTTCTTACATAAAATACGCCCTTCAATTTATTTTAGTTTACTTAATGTTCAAAGATTTTATTTAACATCAATGCTATTATTAATATAAAGTCACTGTATTTCCATCTATTTCAAATACCACATAGCCATATTTCTGAAGGTCCTAAGTTATAGCAACAAAGTAAATTACTTTTACTTTTGATGTTTTCACAATTAAATGACTCATAAAAGTGGTTAAATTGTAAGATAAATGGACTATAACCACCCTAAGCCACCTTCTCTGTACATGGCAAATATCTTAGACTTTCTGTAATAGTCTTCATCTATTAAATCCAGAGGTTAGGTTAAATGGATGTTACATCCTCTGTGAGTTCTCCTGGCCTCAGGACCTTTTCATACAGAAATCCTGTCTACAGATCTGCTGAATGGTTGCCAATTTATTCAGTTCTTCTACTTTCAAAAGAGTAAATTTAAAAATGGGCCACCAGAGCACATTTTAATTTTAATGAGAGTTATACTTCTTTGTTTATATATTTTCTTATTACTTGCCTAGATTTTTTTTAAGTCACATAACAAATCAGAATTATGTCTTAATATTTTAGCATTCTTTGACATTCCATTTTGCAAGGAGATACAATTCAAATTGAACTTGGGAATTTATACACATTGGTAATTAGTTGAGCCTTGTAAATTGCAGACTTTATTTCCCCATTCTGAGATCTCTGAGATACTGTGTCAAAACATGAAACTATATGTCAAGATGTGTGGAAACATGTGCCAAAATGTTATGGCTTAGTTGAAAACACAGCTGCTGAAAAAAAAAAAGGTAGGAAAATTATAGGCTTTTTGTACATCACGGCCAGCAGAGATTGCACCCTTTCTCCAAATAGCAACAGTACTTGTAAAAAGTATGTGAAGTCAAGTAGCATCTATTCTAACTATTTCATATTTGTGAAACACTTCTCTCATGTGGCTATAAGCTCCCTGTGGGCACAGATGATCTCATAGCTCTTTTTCACGCTCATAGCACAGTGGCAGTCACCTACTGTGAAGATAAATGCTTACTGCTTAAAGTCAGAATGATTCAATCATAGTAATAGTTATTGGCTGCCTATTCTATGTCCCAACACAGGCTGATACAGAAATTGCTTTCTATCCCAAGGGGGTACCTCGATGCTTTTTTACGTAGGGAATATTTTTCAAATATTGTCATACAAAGCTGAAGCATTGGGGTTTGAAGGTGTGTAAAGTAGCCCTGAAATTCATCTGTGGATGTACGTTGGCCCTGACACATCTTCCTGGAAAGGAGGTGGAATGAATTAACTGCCTAATTCCCAGGGATAGGAGAGTTGAGGTTTTAGGGTAACAAAAAGTAAACCTGTCTCTGAATATTAGGAAACTGGAATAATCAGTGGAATGCTTTAGTATCTTCATTAATAAAGGCACAGATTTTATTACAATGCTTTTATGTCCTAGCAACACCAAAGTTTGTCCTAATCTATTGATAAACACTAAACGGAGAGATCTTCATTCTATGTGGACAGAAAGTAAAAATATTGATTCCTATTATATTCTGGGCTGTGTGTGAAACACATCACATAAAGGTGGGCATTTTGCTCTGGAAACAAATTTAGAAGTAGCTTCTTTCCACCCATTTCACATAAGATAAAACTTAGACTTAAAAAAAAAAAGTATCTTTTCCAATTTCACAGAACTGAAAACAAGATGAGCCCTACAAAAAGGATGTACTATGGGATGGACTTTTCCACTTCTCCTTTCTATTGTATATAACTGCATGAAACAGGGTGGTATGTCTTAATATTGTTGCAACTAATTCGTAAAAGTACTAGAATTAGAAAAATAAATATTAAAGTAGAACAATTTCACATTTTCAGCTATTGTGTTTATTGAAAATTTAACAGTAGCTGCTTAAAAGTAGTTGATGTCTGGTTTTCTGTTCTTGTGATAGTTTGCTAAGAATGATAGTTTCCAGCTGCATCCATGTCCCTACAAAGGACACAAACTCATCCTTTTTTATGGCTGCATAGTATTCCATGGTGTATATGTAACAAACCTGCAAGTTATGCACATGTACCCTAGAACTTAAAGTATAATAATAATAAAAAATAAATTTAAAAAAAACAACAGAAAAAAACAAAAACAAAACAAAAAAAAGTAGTTGATGTCATTATCTTTTCTTCCAACAGAAAAACAATAAAATCTATATAATTTAATTTTACATTTGAAGTAAATGCTAATCACAATAACCTATAAAGTTATTCTCTGGAAAGTTTTCCTGTAAAACAAATGTTACTGTTTTTAATTAGACTACATTGTATGCACAATTTCACACTTGATGCTGAAATGGGAAATTAAAGAATTCAATCTCATTGGCCTTAAGTCAATTCAAAATAAAAAATAACATCTCACTTTGGAGTTTAAGCAATAAACACAGCTTTAAAAGTTCTGTTTTTGAAGTTTCAGTTGGTCTTTTTTTTTTAATCATTTGGAAGTTTCCATTTTTAGCACAAGCTACCTCGTATATATACACTCCTGCTTCTCCTGCCCAGAAAATAATGTCATTATAAAAACAGTTTTGAAAGTGTAAAACACAAAAGAAATAGAGAAAAGAAAAGAAAAAAAAAACTCTTCAGATATTTTCTTTGTAAAGATGTTTGGAGTAATTTCAATAGCTCTATCTCATTTGTATTGCATAGTGCATTTACTATAATTAATTTTCTCTCAGATAGCCACTGCCGAAATCACTCCTGCTTAGCTTCCATCAGCAATGGATTGGGTTACCTAGGAGACCTGCTTATATTCAAGTAATCTAAAATAGAATAAAAATATAATTAAAATTTTGCTAAATATTCCAATGGTCAGATATTTTATATTTGATATCCGTTGGATGATATTTTCCATTAGGAAATACAAGAAAGACATAGGACCTCATTGCGCAGAAGCATTTTTTTATTCTACATTGCCTGTAGGAAAAATTGTACGCTTCCTCTAAACTGCTATTAAGGTTTCTCTATTACTCAAATCTAACTGGCTTCTTGTGGGGTTTGCATCCTCCTAGGTGAAAGGCTAGGACTAGATACTGGACAAGAGGAAGTTAGAAGTGTTAAGAGTGAAACACAGCTTCAAGAAGTATTTATTTTTCTTTCTCTGGAGCAGAGGCTAAGCATAGGACAGAGGTTTTAGAGCAATCTTCAGGAGGCTGTGGTATAGACATCCCCAGAGTGTATGGATAAATAAATCAAGGTATCCATAAGCTTGGAAATAAAACTGAGGTTGAAAGCCATTTATTAAGCAGTCATTTGGTGTTTTAAAATGAAGGATCTAGAACAGAAATTAAAGTGTTACATTCCATAAGTCTTTGTCTTGCCCTGTTTTATTCATAGAAGGCATTATTAATTGATCATTTAACTATTATTGAGATCAAATGCTGTAACTCACTCCTCTGCTGTGATCACCTACTGTAGACTAGCCAAGAAAGTTAAAACTGAGCTAGTAGAGCCAGAAAGTGTGAGGTAAATAATTAAATGATTATAGTTAAATTCCCTTCCTGACAATTTGAAAACTTGTATAATATGTGAGTTTCATTCTCGTGAGGACTTTATCTCTTCATAGCATCATTTAGTTTTGCTTTTAAATTTCTTTTTCCCACCGTTTAACAGGCTCTGTAATTTTTTGTTGCTGCAAGTCAAACATAATGCACATAGTAATAAGAACGGAGGTAAGTAAACATTTTGTATGATTATTTATGCTAATCTGGCTAGGAGTTGGGCTATGTTTAATATTTTATATAGCTCTAGTTGCCAGAGCCTCAAACTCTTCTGAATTTTTTTTTTTTTTTTTTTTTTAAATCTTCGCCACTCACTTTGGCCTCCCTAAGAACTTCACCTTTGTGGAGGCTGAAGCAACTTTATCTTGGACGCACATCCATCATGCTGACTTCTGATTAACCCCAGTTCTGGGAATGCATCTAAGAGTTCTACTTTCACATACCCATAAATTCTGCCCTTAGGTCAAAACAACTTTGATGTTATTGTAAACATTTACTTACCATAAATCCTGCCCTTAGGCAATTTCTATATGGTATGTAAACCCTGGGTCTGGGCACAGGGATTCACCATCTTGTCCCTTGGCTGCTCAAGACATGGCTTCTGTTTTTAAGTCCCTACAATTAACGGATGTTTGTTTCTGTGAAACTGGATTTGTCAGCCTCTTTATTCTGCCCCTTAGCTTCCTAGGCCTTTGTGGGTAGGTTTGCATAGACCTGCTCACTGCAGAAAAGTTTCTGAGTCTATGTCTTGCAGCACATTTAACTGTAATTCACTCTTTTTACACTAGACCCCTAATGATGTGAAGGTAATATGTGTATGGGTGAGGGGGTGAAGCATTCTATAATCTCATTATTAAATCTCAGTCTTCCAGTGGGCCTGTATTTTAGGACTGCAATCTTCACCAGTGGTATAGTCCTACTTAACATCCCCTGCAAAAAAAAAAAAAAAAAAGAGAGAAAAGAAAAAAACAAAACAAAACACCCCACCTTCCTCCTTGCCCTCATTTGGTGAAATAGAAAAGCAGTAGGGGGCTGGCATGGGAAGAAATGACTTTCTCTATTTGGGAAAATCCCTAATAAAGCCTTTTTCTCAGAAGAGTGGGTGTTTGTTATGGAAAATGCTCTAGGCATTAAAAAATAAAATTGCTCTTTTCTTTCCCCTGCTGGAGGCAAGAGGGTAGGTTTCTCAGATCCTCACCAGGAAAACTCAGTGGGGCTCAAAAAAGTATGGAGAGCAGTAAGACTGCAGCTACTATAGTTTCTCATTAGTCCACGCTCAGCCTCCAACAGTTGGTCAACATTACCATGTAAGTTGTCCTACCAGTTTTTTACTCCAGTGACTCCCGTTTCAGGTAAGCAGGTGTTGGCAATGACTCTGGATTCACCTGTCTCTCCACATTCTGAGTTGCTCTAAAACCTCAGTTCCCTTGTCCAAGAAAAGTCATACATTTTCAATTTTTTGAATGCTCTTTTCTTCTTGCAAAAAGAAGAGTAAAAACTCCTAACCTCTCTACACGTGAAAACTGAAACTGCGAGTCATTTAATTTTCTTTTAACATAAGTAATTGAATGATACCATAAGGAAAAATATAAAAACTTTACCAGTAATAAGAACAGAGCTATTACCACCCATCTACTTAAAGGGATAAAAGGAAGCAAAGATTCCAAGAAGAGAAAGTTTTATAGTGAATTTGCTCTCGACAAGAGCTGTTTTTTTCTTTTTTTTTTTTTTTCTAGGGGAGCAAAGTTTAAGAGATACCGTACAGTAAGGAAGTAAAGTAAATAAAAACTCCAGTACGGGGTGTGGTAGCTCACATCTTTAATCCCAGCACACTGGCAGGCCAAGGTGGGCAGATAAGTTGAGGTCAGGAGTTCAAGACCAGCCTGGCCAACAAGGTGAAACCCTGTCTCTACTAAAAATACAAAAATTAGCTGGGCATGGTGGCGGGTGCCTGTAATCCCAGCTACTCAGGAGGCTGAGGTTGTCGAGATCACACCACTGAACACCCGGCTGGGCTACAGAGCAAGAGTCCATCTTGGGGGAAAAAAATACCCTCCAATATCAATCATTTCTTCTGACTGAACTACTGTGCTTCCCCCTTGACCATCTTATTGGCAGATAGCAGAATGGAGAAGGGCAAAGGTTGAATCTGGTAAGTAAAACGTTTCCAGCACAGCTGCAATTGTTACTACCAACACTCATTGGTAATAACAGCAACAATCAGCCAGGGTCATAGGAGGATAAGGAGAATGATATCAGGGAGGAGAAACTTGGCTACCATGGGGAAATTTCCAGAACAGAAGAATTCCTGTGAGCTGAAGACTACCTCATTTATGTCTAGCAAATGTTCATAGTTTTGAATTGAATAGATTATAAGCTAGATTAGAAAAGGCATAGTTAGCAAGAAAAAATTGAATAAACCATCATTCTTAGCAAACTATCACAAGAACAGAAAACCAAACACCGCATGTTCTCACTCATAGGTGGGAACTGAACAATGAGATCACTTGGACTCGGGAAGGGGAACATCACACACCGGGGCCTATCATGGGGAGCGGGGAGGAAGGAGGGATTGCATTGGGAGTTATACCTGATGTAAATGACAAGTTGATGGGTGCAGCACAGCAACATGGCACAAGTATACATATGTAACAAACCTGCACGTTATGCACATGTACCCTAGAACTTAAAGTATAATAATAATAAATAAATAAATAAATAAAATAAAAAATTGAATAAAAACTCTTGAAAGCAGGCATACGCCTGAGTTATTCCACACGTACGCTATTCCTCTTGTTTTAAAGCCCTCATATAGTCTTTGCTGCTGTAGCTTTTACCCATCTCTGTGGTTTAGTTCAGATACCATTTTTTAAAATAAAACTCATTTCTCATAGAAATTAATCTTCACTTTTTCCAAATTCCTATAGCAGATTTTGATTCCCTCACATTTCTAATACATTCCATCAGTCATTATTAGATTTTATGTAGATATTATTCACTCATTAATATATTTAAGATCACTTATTAGGGTCAAAGCATGGAAAAATGAAACTACATAACATTGTAATTTAAATTAGTAATAATCTGGTATGGTTTGTGGTAAAAGTCAGAATTGTGAAAATAAGTCATGGCTAATTGACAAAATACTAGGCCAAGCCAAGTGTGCCAAATTAAGGAGTTTGAAAATTTTCTGGAATCCTCAAGCATTTCTAAAATAAGTAGCTATGCATATATCTAAGTAACTGTATGTCTAATTTGACCCAATAGATTATGTAGTAACTGCAACTAGGTATTATTTTATCCTGGTCCTTAAGTTCCTCAAGAAACTGGTCAATTACTGTTAGATTGATTCATTTCTCTGTGAAAACAAAACTGAGGCTCAGAACAGTAAATGACTACCCATGATCATGTAGCTGGATGGGGCACAGATTATGTTCTGATTCCTAGTTTTGAGCACTACATTACAACCTGATGCAATTTCCCCTTTTTATATTTCTGTTCATGTTCCTGTGCATGGTATCAACTAGTATAATTTCACAGTACAATGCTTAACACCTGCTTTCTGCTAGACTATGCATATTAGTGTATTTTCTTTGCCAAATTAGTCACAAGTGATTAGCAAACGTTAGGGAAATAAACTGAGTGGATGATGGGAGAAAGGCATTGGTTCTCATTAGATCTTTCTATTTACACTCAATGATAAGTCCCAAAATATTTCATCTAGATACAAATTACACAAAAGAGGAGTCCATGTAAATGAATTGCCCGCCCGAAAAAATTAAAAAGAAAAAACAGTAAAAGAGTGAAGTGCCATTTGATAATCTAGAGGTAGAATAAGTTTCCAGTTAACATGCTTATGTCTTTAGAAATATGTACGTAGAACTTTTGTGATTTGCCTGAGAATGATTTTAATACTTTAGATCTGAGGTTTTCAACCTTTCTCTGTTCACCGTGCCCTTAGTATCTCAGTGACTTTTTTCATAGTACTCCTAAGCCAAAAGAAGTAAATCCTGTTTAGTAAACACTTAGGTCCAAATAACATATTTCCTAAAAAATTAACAGTCACTTAAAAAAATAGGAGAAATTAAATACAATTAAACACCATTACTTACTGAAAGTATGTATGTACCCATTTTCCACTGTAAACCTTTTCAAACCTCAGAATTAGACTGGTGGTAGCCACCCTCATTACCTATTTCTTGTTATTCAATTCCTAACTCATAATTCATAATTTAATTCATAGTTGAATTCAGTTTATAATTCAATTCATAATTCAATTCAATTCATAATTCAATAATTATTTAATAAGCAGCCTTGCATCGTGATTTCCTCATTCTGATTCTCTATATTGTATATATTAGAAGATACATTGTTTATCATAATATAAATTTTGTTCCTGCCCCTTGCCCAACTGCTCTATAGAATTTTAGTAATTTTATTGATGTAAAAAATTTAAATTTCAGTTAAATAAATTCGGTACATAAATGCACGCTCATTGTAAACTTCAAAATCCAGGTGAATAAAATCCCTCTCAACTTTCTACCCATATCCACTAACTACTAGCTATAGGAATGATGACTATTGTTAACAATTTAAGGTATATATTTTCACTGAAATAATTACGTATGTAGATTTAGAAGTATATGGTCACATTGTATATTAAAAATATGAGATTGCAGGTATTAAAATTTTTCATTTACCCATTTTGGAGAAATCATTCTATATAAATAAGTATGAACTTACCTGGACCTCCTTTCTGCTATTGAATACTGACTTGTGGGTTATGCTGTATAACTTCCTTTCGTCTGTCCGATCCAGTCTCCACTCTTCTTCACACTGCTCTGTGTCCTGGGAAACTGGACTAAAATGACT
Source organism: Macaca mulatta (assembly GCF_049350105.2). Taxonomy (NCBI): domain Eukaryota; kingdom Metazoa; phylum Chordata; class Mammalia; order Primates; family Cercopithecidae; genus Macaca; species Macaca mulatta. The sequence goes on along the minus strand of NC_133417.1, from coordinate 21,185,238 downwards.
GCCTGAAAGAGCTCTTGATCCTCAATACTTTCCTGGCCCTATGGCTTTTGATTGTATCTGTCAGTGCAGTGAAAGTCACTGGCAGGAGATACAGAAAGAAGAAAAGCAAAGTTGAGACACTTACTTCCCACCTTCCTGCATGCTTGTTTTCTATTTGTTTGCCATCTTCCCCCACCAAGGATCATACCTTTTATCAGGTGGCCTTCTACACACAGCTGTCCTGAGTTTCCCATTAGGCCAAGAGACACTGGGAGTTTTCCATAGTTATAAACCCCAGGATACTACATTTCCCTTTCTGACTTTCCTAAACTTGTACCCATATCGTTGTAAACAATGCCTTTATTAAAATATGTTCAGTTACTTAATTTGAGTGTGGCACTTGTTTTCATCTAAGTCTTTGATGCATGAGGAATTGCTATATTTAATCTTTACTTACAAATTTAACTTCCTACAATGTGTGATATTTTGTACAATGCTACAATGAACATCTTTAAACGTCTTTATAAGTTCTGTGAGTATTCTTTTGTAACGAATATTCTTTTATGGTTGATACCTTGAAGAATAGTTTTGGGGTTAAAAAGTAGCTTCAATTTAAAAACTGATACACATGGCTGAAAGTCCTACCAAAGGTGGAGGAATAATTTATTCTCTCTCTGAAACTAAATGAAAACATATATTTTTCCATCCCCCTCACCAACAATGAATTTTATAAACGTTTCTTAACATGTATAAAATTTTATCTTTTAATTGTTTTAATGTGTGTTCACTGATTAGTAACGAGAAATGACCTTCTTGTAATATGTTTATTAGCCACTGATGCTTTCTTTCTAAATAGTTAATTCAAATCTTCTGCCGTTACCATGGGTAGAGGGAATGGTAGCTGGAGTGATATGAGAAACACGTGGAGCAGAACTCAGGCTTTCCGGGCAAAGCACAGTAACCAGCCAGCCCTGGCCAGTTCACTAACTGAATGCAAACACCTGAGCAAGCCCAATTCTGATCAGTAATTATGTCCCAAATCAGTGGAACCTATTGACTGGGGTGTAGATTTATGAGGGAAAAAAAAAAGATTGCTACTTTAAATCCTAAGATTTAGTGGTTTGTTAAACAGAAACAAATAATTGATAAAATCATCTGAATCACTTTTTAAAAATATTTATTTATTGTATTATTAGTGCTTTTATTAAACTCCCTACCCTTAAGAATACTGCTTCTCTTGTAAGATTCTCAACTGGCAGCTGTTTCACTTTCCTTACTCCTAATACACTGGAGATGCGAAAGATGCCCTCTTTGTGACATCCAATCTCTTTTCTTCCCTTTTCTTTCAAAACGCCTAGCTACAATGATGTTCCTTCTTCATCCCTAAGAGCAACAGATTTAAATTTGATGTCATCCTCCTTCTAACAAATATCATAGACACTTAGGCTCATCTCACATCCCATAGAATTTTACCTCCTAGTGTACCGGCTGTCTGTCCAACATGACTACTTTCATAACTCTTGATGCTTTAAATATTGACGTGGATAACTCACCCAACAATCATATTTGTACCCTAGAACTTACCATTACTAATAAGCACAAACTTTCCATAATGTCAATTTCAATTCCTCTCTAATTCCACCCCTTCACTAGCTTACATGCTCTAAGATCCCAACACCAATAACCAGAACTTAAGATGTACTGCCCCTCTTGTATTACATTATTCCTCTGTTATTTCTTACCTTCTTTTGTATCTTTACCCAGCTTAAATTTCATGGTAAAACATTATAATCAATACCTCGCCTATGTCTTCAACTCCCTTGGTAACACCACAACCCTGGTTCACATTGTCTGCGTACCTTGAACCTCTATATAACTACTTGAACTTAGTGGTGTAAAACACACTATCATGCAGATTGTTCACATATAGAAGCATGTTTGCCAGCTTCTTACATACTCCTACTGCTGCTAAACAGTTGTATTAGGTGTTTCCATTCTCCATTCAATCTGCCATCTTCCTTGATGACCATTTCAGACCCTGTCCTTTCTTCACAGACCTCCAAAATCTACACTCTTATCTGATGAGGTCAGCTCTTGCTTTATGAAAGAAATTGTAGCAGCCAAAATACCTTCTAGATGCTTCCACCACTATTTTAATCTTGTAATAGTTTTTATGACAATATATACATTTTTCCTGTTTCATTAGAAATAAATTATTCATGCTTCTATCCAAAGGCAATACCTTCAGTTCTACAATAGATTCTACTATCACCATTTTCCTAAAGTACCCTGTTTCTTCAATTTTTACCTTTGTTTTATTTATTTTTAGTTGTGTGCATGATCTTTCACATCTATGTGAAAGATGTAGCTTTTTCTCTTATCTTAAAACAAATTTAAAAACTGCTGAGCTCACTGCTGATCCTGCCTCTCCCTCTGCTTTATATAAAAGCCTGCTTTTTTTTCTTTACAACAACACTCCTTACAACACTTCACTTCCCTCATTTATTGTAATGCTTCTTTTCATATTACCCTTTGAGCCCATTCCAAGCAAGCCTATTGCTCTTGTCACTGTAAAAGACTTCTAATGCAAGGTCAGCAATGACTTCTTAATCATTGATTACAATAGTCAATTCTTAGTCTTCATCTTGCTTGATCTATCTGCAGTATTTGCCGTTCTCATCTTTAATACACAATGTTTAACTTTTTCTATACTGTCCCCACTCTCCTGAATGTCCTTTTATACTCTTATCTTTGCATTTGCTTCACTGTGTTCTCTCAATTCCTGCTCTAAAAACATTGGAATGCCCAAAAACTTAGTCCTTGGATTACCTAAGTTTTAAAAATTTGACATGTGTACACCAACCAAATATCATTTTGTCACGTATTTTTAAATGCAGTTTTTATACTAGAGATTTTTAAATTTATACCTTGTAGCTAGATTTAACACTGATTCAAAGACTTTTATAGTCAACTTTCTACTTAATATGTATGCCTAGTTTTCTAATACGCAACTCAAAACAATTATACCCCAAACTTAACTCTCAGACTTTAACATGTCATCAGTACACCACTTCTTACAGTCTTTGCCATCTCAGTTTAAGGCAACTGTGATCTTTGTTTTATAAACCTGTGAAATTATATCTGTCACTTGCTTCTTTATAGAGGCCAAAATAGGCTTAGCACAAAATATATTCCTAGTGTGACAGATTTTAAAGATATCCTCTTTAAAGGGATATTTAAGATGTCCTCTTAAATGTATTCAATTAACATTTTCTTTGTCCTAACACCAATATTAACACACTTGTTTTTTTTTTTGGACATATGTCTGATATTCTTTTATTTCTTTGCTACCTCTATTAATGAGTCATTTTATTTTCTAAGATTAAATGTTTAATGCTCTTTTAAACAAAAGAGCTATTTAAAACCCAGTTTGAAACTAAGCATTTAAATTGTTTTTAGATATTGATTTGATTTGTGATTACTGAGATGTTTAAATCATTTTTTAACAACTTCTTTTATGTTTTCTACTTTCTCTGCTTTAAAAAATAGTATTCTTGTCTTTTGATGAATTCATGCAGTTACCTTATGTTTATTTTTCTCTAATGGTTTGAAAGTCTGACATCTCATTAATATTTTTTAAATGGTTGCCCTCAAAATTTTAACATGTGTATTTAAGCTTTGCTACATCTATGCAATGCCTTTGTTAATCATTTTCTTTATATTTTTCTCACATAAATCAAGAATCTTAGCAATTATTTTGCTCTTCCTCCCACCCCCTGCCATCTTCTATATCAGCACATTGAAAAGCCTACTCTACATTAAGATAATCAATAAATTAAATCTAAAATAAAAAGTCCTATTGTTTTCTTCAAAAGCTACTTTTATTTATGCCTAAGCATAAATTATACTGGTTTTATTGTTCTTCACTATTTCTTATACAATTTCTCTCTCAGACTTACTGTTCCTTTTTTCAAAATGTATCCTCTAGTAATTCTTCCAGACAGGGGTGGACATTGGGAAACATTGTGTGTTTAGGCATGCTTTCAGTGTTTTTATTTTGTGCTCACAGTTGAATGTTGGTTTTGTTAAATAAAGAGTTCTAGTGAAACAGTCATACTTCACATTTAGACAGATAATCTTTCAGAGTCTCGCACTTACTATTACTAATGAGAATCCAGATGTCTATCTCCTGCTATTTCATAGCAGCCTCTACTTCCATCCCATCCCACAGAACTTCCAATGGAGTTATTCTTGGTGTTCTGAAATTTCTTTCTGATAGGACAATGTATTGATCATTTTAAATTTACTTTCTTATTTTAGGTAGACAATACGAATCTAAGGACTTGTGTTTCCTTTTCAGAGCTTTTAAAGGAACTTTTAAAAATTATGTGTTAACTATCTGCCTTCCTACTCTCCCCACTCTGTTGTCACTTTCGTATATAACAAGTACTGATGGATGATGGAATTTGATGTGTTCTTTTGTGTATTAAATTTTATTTTCTTTCCTTGCCTTCCTCTCCCCTTCCCTGTCCCTCTTCTGTCTTATGCATGTACACTCACATACTCACACACACTTGTGTGATGTATTGTAGAATTCATTGACCAATATCCCAGCTCGCTAACTGACTGAATTTAGCTGGCTTCTTTTAACCTCCTCTATTGATGCACCACCCAATATTCTTTTGATTTTTATTTTTCAACTTTCATATTTCTCATTTCGATGATGTGCATTTAGATTTGTATACCCATAATTGTATTAATATTTTCATAATGTTTTAAAGTCTGCCCACATATGTTCTGGAAAACACAAAGTGATTGCACACTGTTTTGTCTTATTCTCCATTTCATTTATAATATCCAACTTATCCCATCATGTTAGAAGTATTTTTTTATCTTCATCTGATTTTTATATCTTGTATATTTTTCCTTTTTTTAATACATTCTGCATCTCTGGAGCTCTGGCTTGCTTGGTTTAGTATCGGTTTTCCAATGTCATTCAAGTAATTTGGGTACTGGAAGAATTGGAATAATTGATTGCAAATATACTGCAGTGCAAGAAATAGGGTTCAATAAATTCAAGATCTCATTTGTTCAGATAGGATTTAATGTTCACTGCCAGTCATACATCGGCAGAAATAATATTTCCCAGAAATAACAAAGGGTCACAACACAAATCAGAATCATCATCCCGGGAGAAATCATAGAGATTATCGTTGCCAAGGAAACTTTTTTGTCATACAATTACTTTTATTTATGTTAAACAAAACTTTCCCTTATCTAGCTAGCATATGACTCAGTAATAGAAATTCCTATACCAATTATAATGTGTGTAGTGATTTACATCACTGAAGCAACCATTGTGAACTAAACAATTAGTACCAGATAATGAGTAATAATTTCAAATGAAGACAACCTAGAATCAACATTTCATTTTGATGGTGACAGTTCCAGAATGTCAAAGAGATACTAGAACCAGAAATGATAATTAAATTACCTACATTCACTCATTTGTATTGCAATTATTAAGGGTTTACATGCAAGAAGAACGTAGAGCCCCTACAGTCAGAGATATTGAATGTGCAATAATTATTCGTGCCTACCAAATGACTAGACATAATCTCAATAGCCAATTTAAATCTAATGGTTGAACTAATCAATCCCAAGTGAAGAAAAGAAAAAGTGTGAAAATTTTTAAATGGACTATAGCAGAAAGACAAAAAAAATTACCCATAGTAGCTTTATAGAAGTATTGCAATTTCCATTCTAGGAAGTATTATGATTTTTTTAGTATTTCTTATAAAATAAAAAGAGAGTTAAGAGAATCTATTTTCAACTTTAGTTAGCAATGACCTCATCTTTGAACTCAAAGTCATTGAAAATATTATTAAGTATTGAAATTCACTGTTATTTATCAAATACAAATTCAATTGTATTCTATTTGAGGTAACAACTTGTAGAAAGAAGCTTATGGGCTTGAGAATACAAGACATGGTGAAGATGTCACACAGCAAGAGAGTTAGTTCCTGTATCAAAAGTACAAAAGTGAAATTACAAAGTATTCCTGTGGTATTGACTGTCATCAAAGATGAAAATATATAAAAATAAATAACAAATAAAGTGACATTAGAAATTCTTCAGAATTGGAGTCTTCCCTTGAAGCTACATATGGGTGAAATGTGAACCTTCACAATGAGGCTTCATTGTGAAGTGAAAGAAAGCTTGTAGAAATGAACACATGTCCACTATTATTTGTCTATAATTTTGAATTCCAATGTATGAGAAGTTTTTTTGTTTTTTTGTTTGTTTGTTTGTTTGTTTTTGCATAACCCACTTGGCAGACTAGCATGACCTAATCTAAGACAACCTAGAATCTTTATGTATATCAATCAGTGTAGGTTTTCCCATGTTCTGTTGAAGAAGTATCAATGGCCCTGCCCTTCCTGTGAACTGTTAATCATATATTATGTATCTTCCTTTGAGAAATTTTGAAATCTGAACTATAACTTGTTCCAAGTGTTGTTTTTTTTTTTTTTTTTTGAGACAGAGTCTCGCTCTGTCGCCCAGGTTGGAGTGCAGTGGCTGGATATCAGTTCACTGCAAGCTCCGCCTCCTGGGTTTAGGCCATTCTCCTGCCTCAGCCTCCCCAGTAGCTGGGACTACAGGCGCCCGCCACCTCGCCTGGCTAGTTTTTTGTATTTTTTAGTAGAGACGGGGTTTCACCGTGTTAGCCAGGATGGTCTCGATCTCCTGACCTCGTGATCTGCCCCTGTTGGCCTCCCAAAGTGCTGGGATTACAGGCTTAAGCCACCGCGCCCGGCCCAAGTGTTTTAAGAAGAGATGGTATGGCTCATGTCTGTCATCGCAGCACTTTGGGAGGCCAAGGCAGGCAGATCACCAGGTCAGGAAATCGAGACCATCCTGGCCAACATGGTGAAACCCTGTCTCTACTAAAAATACAAAAAAATTAGCTGGGCATGGTGGTACGCACCTGTAGTCCCAGCTACTGGGGAGGCTGAAGCAGGAGAATTGCTTGAACCCAGGAGGCAGAGGTTGCAGTGAGCCAAGATTGCACCTCTGCACTCCAGCCAGGGGACAGAGTGAGACTCCGTCTCAAGAAAAAAAAAAAAAAAAAAAAAAAAGAAGGGATGGTAGATCTGTATTTGAGTAGTCAACAAGAAGACAAAAATTGCATTTCTGTAAACAAAAAGAATATGCTATGTGCTATTAAATATACAATCCTATTTATTTATTCTCCATTTATATATCCAATTGAATATGACCTTTTCAAGCAGCTAATTATTCCAACAGTGTTTCCATGTATGGATTTGGAAACTATGTGCATATGGTTGTGCACATAGCTGGGTATATAGATAGGTATCTGGATAATATTGATTTAATGGTTTTTAGTCATGATTGATTTCTGTCCTGAGAGGATAAATATAAAAGACATCTGATGGCAATTCAATGAAATATGCAAGTAATCAATTTGGATAATATTGTTGGAGTTTAAGAAAGGTTTTTAATAAAATAAAAATATAAGACTGATTTTTGCAGATTGTTTCAAGCATTTTTGTACATGTATTATAATAAAGCAAAATGATTTTCCAAAAAGTTTAATCACTAAGTATTGAGCTCTATCGAATAGTCATGTCAAAGACAGTAATTTTGTTGCAACACTCCTATCTGCATGTTTAAAAAGTCATTCTTCTAACTTGAAAATAAAAACCTACATTTTCTAATGCAGAGTAATAGGACATATTCATTGGCATTTGATTACTTTTTATTTGGAAAATGACTATTTGCTACCAGTTCTTCTCTGCGGCAATCCCAGTGCTTTTCCATATGTAAAAACATGACATCACAGTATTAATACCCTACCTTTTATATATGCATGATTATATATATTTACGTGTGTGTGTGTGTGTGTGTGTGTGCGCGCGCGTACTGACCTGAACCAATTTGTTCATTAGGCAAGTATTGGGTTCTTTTAGTAAATATCTGTAGGCTCTGATCATTATAGATGTAGAGAACCTTTGTAATTCCTCACATACAGCCCTACTACCAAGTAAATATTATAATTTTAAAAGTTTTGTACTAGGTTTTTCCAAACTTACAAATATGTATTGATAAGCAGGCACAAAAATAACTACAGAACATGTTCCTAAAAGTTCAGAGAAGCCTCACTCTAAGCTCGGTCCTCGGGCATTCCAACAGGCTTGTTGACTGAAAGATTCATCTATGGTATGTGCAACAATATTTTTACAGCATAATAAGTCAATCTAGGATTCTTAGGCAACAGAGTGCCACATGAAACGGGGTGATACAAAACTAAAGGATTATAGCACTAAATTGAATAGTTTGAAGTTGATGGAATTTCATACCCTATTTATGCTGAAGCAGTATGTATTATTTCTAACAACTATATTTCTTAAATATCATGAATGTCAAAAATTTAAATTAAATTTCTTAATTCAGATATTCAGTTTCAATTATGTTAACTACTTCTGAAATATGGATTCCTGATCATGATATGTCAAATTCTCATGTTCTCATCTTGTGGATAGAACACATATGGAATTGCATCTGAAAGTTTTTGGATGTTATAGTGACTTAAGAGAACTCCTGACATTTTGTGTGTGGAGGCCAGAGATATTTTAGCATTGTATATACATTTAATTGGAGTCTCTGCAAAAAAAATTAAGAGCAAAATATGTGAATTTATGCTTTTCTCTGTTTGAATATGCAAAAAAGTCACATTTTTCAGTTCATTACTTCTTGTACTCCAATTATACACATTAGACTTTCTAATTCTATCTTTCCTATCTCTTAATATCCCCTTCCTCTTTTCAATCTCTATTACTTTCTACTTCATTCTGTATATTTTATTGTTATTTATTTCCCTGCATGTTATCTTTCTCTTGAGCAGTGTTTAATCTACTGTTTACATTTTTGGATGTTTATTTAAATTTATAAGTTTCTTAGTTTTAGTTATTTTAGTTACTTTTAGTTTCATTTTCTCTTTCTGATGTATTCATTTATAAAAATATCTTAAAATTGTCCATTTTTGTGATTTGATCCCTTATGTTCTTAAACAGTTTCACAAGTAGTTTTTAAAAATATTATTCATACAATAATTCTACCACTTTTAGTCTCGGGTGGTCTAAATCAGTTTTTTATCATTTATGTAAATTCATCAAAGTGGCTTGCCTTTTTGTATATTCATCTTTGATTGTGCCTTCCTTTTTTAACATTGTTTGCTTTTAACTATGGAAATTCTAAAGCTTAAATGGGGAATTTCAATAGTGTTCCTGCTTACAGGACTTGTTTTTACCTTTTTTTTTTTTTTTTTTTTTTTTTTTTTTTTTTCTGAGACAAACTCTCCCTCTGTTGCGCAAGCTGGAGTGCAGTGACATGATCTCACTCAATGCAACCTCCACCTCCAGGGTTCAAGTGATTCTCCTGCCTCGGCCTCCCGAGCAGCTGGGACTACATGTGCGTGCCACCACGCCCGGCTAATTTTTTGTATTTTTAGTAGAGACGGAGTTTCACCATGTTAGTGGGATGGCCTCTATCTCCTGACCTCGTGATCTGCCTGCCTTGGCCTCCCCTCCCAAAGTGCTGGATTACAGGCGTGAGCCACCATGTCCGGCTACTTTTACCATTTTTAAGAGGTAACAAAGGGAGTGATACTGGTCTGTGACTACATCAGCCCTCTTAAACAATTTGAGTTCTGTTGTAGGAGTTTCTTACCTCACTGTTGCTCAAGAATCAGTAATGCCAATAGCAATATTCTCAGGTTAACCTCCTATTTACAGATAACCTAATGTGTGTGCTGAACATATTTGTTGGAGGACAGCCCTGGCAATATTTATCAATATCATTTAAAATAACTGGCCTCACAGAAAGACTATAACATGCATGGTATAATTGTTCTATACGTGATGCTGGTAGCAGGAGTTAGATGTTTAAGTTCCTGCTTTCTACAATACCTAATTCTACAATTTTTCATTTCTCAGTACCCAAAGGACTGCAGTTGTTTTTGTCACAATCATAACAATTCTGTTAGATTAATAAGCTCTATTATCCTATTTCTTAAATGCTTTGTGGGGGGAAAAAAAGCCTACCAGCTTATTTTAAATAGAGAAAAGTAGTGAATACAGAAGTTCCTTGAGATTCATATTAACAAATTTTAATGAAAAATATTAATTATAAAACAACTCTGGGATGAATTATAGGCACACATAGTATAAAGAATACTAAATAAAGCCACAAAGATGGTCTCTCTGAAAACTAACAGAGTATAAATTGTGTTTCTTAACTTAATCTTCAAAAGGACCTTATATTCCTCATATCTTGACTTAGGTAATAATATATGTAACATTTGCAGGATATTTCTATCTCCTGTTGATATTTTTCACCTGAAAGCCCTTTGGGAAAATAATAATTATTATAATTCACAGATTTCATGTTGACCTTGTACTTTCAACTTCTCCCTTCTCATACTCCACCATGCATTCTGTCATCTATATCAAAACTTTCATTAAGATGTACTGCATAGAAGCAATTTTTATTTCTACTACTCTACCAATATGTGTCTCTTTAAATATTATTTAGGTAAATAAAGCTTCTAACTGAAATTGGAAGACTAATTGCACCAATGGCAACAATTCAGTATAAGTTCTTCACGCATTCACTTTATCTTCATCAGCAGGAATAGCAATGAAAAATGAAAGGAGACGAAATGTTCACTTCAGAACCGATGATAATTATAAGTGAATAAAGTTGATCAGAATATTTTCATCAGAAAAGTACAGACCTTAGAGATTTGTTACACACTTTGGTCTACTGTGAGTAGAATATATCCTGGTGGAATAACAGAACTAATAGGGAACATAGTATTTTAAAATAGGGATCTGCCCGCATACTGAAACCATTCCATCATATGTTAGCACACCCAATATGCCCTTTATAGATGCTGTTTCCACTGGCACATCATAACCTGAAGTAAATGAGGGAAAAATCTCTTAATTTCAAAGGCTATGCACTTATAGCAAAATGACATGAGATTATTGGGTCATTCTTAGAGTTTGCGGAAAAATGTTTTTATATTTTAATTCATTTAAACACATAGCAACCCATAATTAGTGTTGAATTCATATTATCATGCTTATTATTTTACCACTAACAAGTTTTCAAGAAAAAAAAACAGAAGTTCAAAAATCCATGAATATCACTATACAAAACAGACTGTAATATTTGAAAAGTACAAATTATTTCTCCTTCCCTGTTTTGTTTGCTAGTAGATTTTGGGAAGTGATGACTTAGTGAATGAATTATAGTATTCATAATTCATACCTCACTTTACTACCCCCTGTCACCTCAAATAGTAATCATTTATCTTAATATATTTCCTGGCTTAAGTTACCACTGCCTTAAAACAGGTAAAAAGTAACATACATTTTCTTAATCTAAAGAAGACTTTAACTTTGCCAATTCTTTCTTTTTGAAGAGAAATTTTTATCATAAGTGAGGTTGCATATATAAAAATAGTGGGGGCAAACCACAATGAGATACCATCTCACACCAGTTAGAATGGCAATCATTAAAAAGTCAGGAAACAACAGGTGCTGGAGAGGATGTGGAGAAATAGGAACACTTTTACACTGTTGGTGGGATTGTAAACTAGTTCAACCATTATGGAAAACAGTATGGCGATTTCTCAAGGATCTAGAGCTAGAAGTACCATATGACCCAGCCATCCCATTACTGGGTATATACCCAAAGGATTATAAATCATGCTGCTGTAAAGACACATGCACATGTGTGTTTATTGCAGCACTATTCACAATAGCAAAGACTTGGAATCAACCCAAATGTCCATCAGTGACAGACTGGATTAAGAAAATGTGGCACATATACACCATGGAATACTATGCAGCCATAAAAAAGGATGAGTTTGTGTCCTTTGTAGGGACATGGACGCAGCTGGAAATCATCATTCTCAGCAAACTATCGCAAGAACAGAAAACCAAACACCACATGTTCTCACTCATAGGTGGGAACTGAACAATGAGATCCTTGGACTCGGGAAGGGGAACATCACACACCAGGGCCTATCATGGGAAGGGGGGAGGGGGGAGGGATTGCATTGGGAGTTATACCTGATGTAAATGACGAGTTGATGGGTGCCAACGAGTTGATGGGTGCAGCACAGCAACATGGCACAAGTATACATATGTAACAAACCTGCACGTTATGCACATGTACCCTAGAACTTAAAGTATAAAAAAAAAAAAAAAGAGAGTTGAAAAGATGAAAGGTAAAAGGATGACTAAGTAGATCATCCTAATGAGCACAGCTTACAATGGTGGACAGCAACCAAGAGACACAACCAAGAGACAGCAGCACTGTCACCTGGCATGCCTGTATCTGAAGCACATGTGGTATCTGGGGGCATGGCCCAGAGATGGGCCACTCAGCAGCCTCAGTCTTGCTCATATCTGGGGGAGCAGAACACAACTGGAGAAACATGAGAAGGTGACCACTTCCCCTCGAACAGAGCCAGTGTGGCCCGATGCTGGCCTGCAACTGTTCACATAAACAAAATGTGTGTAAGGTTTGTCATAAACTGCTATTATACATTTTACTGTATAAATTTAAAATAGAGCAAGGGTTGGTGATGAGGAGTAAGTTCTAGTGTTCTACAGCACTATAGGGTGAATATAATGAACACAATTTATTATATAATTTCCAAATAGCCAGAAGAGTAGATTTTGAATGTTTCCAACACAAAGTAATGATAAACGTTTGAGGTGATGGAAATGCTAATTACCTTGGTCATTACACATTGTATACATGCATAGAAATATCACTCTGTACCCCATAAGTATTTACAATTATATGTGTCAATTAAAAATAATAAAAGCAAAAAATAAAATAAAATAAAAATAGTGGGGGCATTTGTCTACGTGTTTGGAGACTGGAGAACAAGTGAAAGAGTTAGAGTATGTTCTGTTTTTTTAGATGATCAGACTGGTAAGTCTTCTGAAATGCAAGGCAAAAGTCCAAAGGTTTTAAGCATAACCACTAGAATTGGATTATTCTTTTTTACTAATTTTTACCCAGTCCCAATTATTACACGAACACTGAGATAGGCATTGGAAATACATATGTATCTGTGTGTGTGTACTTATGTGTCTCTGACATTTAGTTTTGGTAGTTTTTATCTTTCAAGCAGCATTCTATTTCATCTAAGATATCAAATACAAATCTGTGGGCCTAGAAATGTTTATAGTATTCATTTATTAGCATTTTAATATAGTCAGGAGTAATGTGCTCTCTTTTGTCCTTTTGTATGTGTTATTTATTTATTTATTTTTGAAATTGATCATTGTATCTTCCCTCTTTTATTTGGGGTTAACAGGACTAGGGACTTATTTTACTAATCCTTTCAATAAACCATCTTTTGTGCCAGAGAGAAAGGCCAGGTTACCTACAAATGTAAGCCCATCAGACTAACAGTGGACCCCTCAGCAGAAACCGTACAAGCCAGAAGCAATTGGGGGCCCATATTCAACATTCTGAAAGAAAAGAATTTCCAACCTAGAATTTTGTATCTGGCCAAACTAAGCTTCATAAGCAAAGAAGAAATAAGATCCTTTTCAGAAAAGCAAATGCTGAGGGAATGAGTCACCACCAGGCCTGCCTTGCAAGAGCTCCTGAAGGAAGCACTAAATATGGAAAGGAAAAACCATTACCAGCCACTACAAAACACACTGAAGTACACTGACCAGTGACGTTATGACGCAACCACATAAACAACTCTGAAAATAGCTAGCTACATCATGATGACAGGATCAAATTCATGCATAACAATATTGACCTTTAATGTAAATGGGCTAAATGCCCCAATTAAAAGACACAGAGAGCATGGCAAGCTGGACAGAGTGAAACTCCATTGGTATGCTGTCTTCAAAAGCCCCATCTCATGTTCAAAGAGACACATAGTCTCAAAATAAAGGGATGGAGGAAGATTTACCAAGCAAATGGAAAAGAGAAAAAATGCAGGGGTTGCAATCCTAGTATCTGATGAAATAGACTTTAAACCAACAAAGATAAAAAAAAATACAAAGAAGAGCATTACATAATGATAAAGGGCTCAATTCAACAAGAAGAGCTAACTATCCTAACTACATATGCACCCAATACGGGAGCACCCAGATTCATAAAGACCTTCAACGAGACTTAGACTCTCACACAATAATAGTGGGAGACTTGAACACCCCCACTATCAATATTAGAGCATTAAGACAGAAAATTAACAAAGATATTCAGGACCCGAACTCAGCTAGAGATCAAGTGGACTTGATACATATATAGAGAACTCTCCACCCAAAAACAACAGAATATACATTCTCATGGACACACAGTACTAACTCAAAAATTGATCACATGATTTGAAGTAAAATATTCCTCAGCAAATGCAAAACAACTGAAATCATAACAGTCTCTCAGACCACAGCATAATTAAATTAGAACTCAACGTTAAGAAACTCACTCAAAACCACACAACTACAAGAAAATTAAACAACCTGCTCCTGAATGACACCTTGGTAAATGATGAAATTAAGGCACAAATCAAGAAGTTATATGAAACTAAAGAGAACAAAGAGACAACATACCTGAATCTCTGGGATGCAGCTAAAGCAATGTTAAGAGGGAAATTCATGCCCTCATCAAAAAGCTGGAAAAATTTCAAGTCAACAACCTAACATCACAACCATAAGAACTAATGAACCAAGAGTAAACAAATCCCAAAGCTTGCAGAAGACAATAAATAACCAAAATCAAAGCAGAACTAAAGGAAAGGGAGACACAAAAAGCCTTTCAGGAAATTAACCAATCCAGGAACTGGTTTTTTGAGAAAAAAAATAAAATAAAATAACTAGATTACTACTAGCTAGACAAAGAGGAAAAGAGAGAAGAATCAAATAGACACAATCAAAAATGATAAGGGAGCTATCACCACTGACCCCAACAGAAATATAAACAACCATGAGAGAATACTATGAACACCTCTATACACATAAACTGTAATAGAAAATCTAGAAGAAATGCATAAATTCCTGAACACATACACCCTCCCAAGACTGAACGAGGAAAAAACTGAATCCCTGAATAGACCAATAACAAGTTCTGAAATTGAGGCAGTAACAAATAGCCTACCAATCAAAAAAAGCCCAGGACCAGATGAATTTACTGCTGAATTCTACCAGAGGTACAAAGAAGAGCTGGTACTGTTTTTACTGAAACTATTCCAAACAATTGAAAAAAAGAGACTCCTCCCTGACTCATTTTATGAGGCCAGCATCATCCTGATTCTAAAACTTGGCACAGATATATATAAAAAAAAAAAAAAGAAAGAAAGAAAGAAAGAGAGAGAATACTTCAGGCTGATTTTCTCTATCGTTTTCCTGTTTTTCAATTTCATTGCTTTCTGCTCTAATTTTACTTATATATTTTATTCTGCTTGCTTTAGGCTTAAATTGTTCTCTCTCCCTGGTTTCCTAAGGTAGAAATTTGGATTATTGATTTTAGATCTTTCTGTTTTCTTATATATGAAATGTTTTAATGGAGAATAGGCCTTTGTTATGGACAATTCTCTGGCCATATTTCATATGGTTACCTTTCTATTCCCTGTGTCAGTCCATAAAGAGACCTTTTTTGACTCTATCATTGATATCTGATGAAGTTCCCAATGGCAAAAATTCATGAATTTGGGACCTGCCCCCACCTCCATGACTTTTGTCCACTCTCAAAGGAGCCTCCAGTAATTCATTCCAATTACCATTTATATTTTCCTGCTAGTTTATAGCTTCAGGTAAGCAGATATCAACTATCAGTCTAAAATAGCCTATATCTGTAGATTACCCAGTAGTGATTTATTGTGTGATCTCCATTCAGTAAGAATGGGAATGACAACTTCAAAACTCTTTACATGTCAAAGCTTCCCCTATTCACTTTAATCTTTTTGTTAATTATCTAATACCATGTTTGTAAAAACTGAATACTATATATATATACACACACACGTGTGTGTGTGTGTGTGTGTGTGTGTGTGCGTATACATATATATTCTCAATATATACAATGGAAAGAAATGTCTATCCCTACAAGTAGATGCCACTACTTAATTATAACGAATGATCAGTGATCTTAGGGGGTAAGTGGTCTAGTAATTAATTACAGTCAGATACAAGTGGCCATGTTTTAAGATTTATTCCCAGAAACTCATTTGTCTGTTCATTAGGGCAAACCTAAAACTGCATCCTGGAAATAGCCATATCTTGATAAATATTTTAATTTTAAAATTAAATTTATAAATAAATTTAGTAATAACAACAAAAAGATTTATTCTGTGTTGACTCCCTACCTTCTATTCCACTCCTTAGTTATAACCTCATAACATTGTTACTGTTTTTTGATATTGTAGTGGTTGCCATGAGAACTATGTACCTTGTTTAGGCATGATTATTATGTAGACCCTACCCTATACTCAGTTTCTAATGTTATAAAAGAATATCACGCTTATTCTCAGCAGGATCAATTGATAAATACAGCTCTGAATTGAAAGGAGCTTTACTTTGTTTTGAACATTCCACCAGCTTTACTTTGTCTTGAACATTCCACCAATCTACTATATAAAAGTTCAGCTATGAGAAAGGAAATTTATGAAGGATTTTCTAAAATCTATCAGTTCATACTTTCTCCTGACAGTCTAAAATTGATCCCTTAACATAAGTTAAGATGAAGATAACAGCTAAACAATAGCTAAACAATAGCAGGTAGATATCCAGTAGAACTTCTTTCACTGAATTGAATTTTGCTGAGATGTCCTTAGCCGCACTGAGGGCTATTTAAAGAAATGATGCCACATATATCATTGCTATGGGCCCTAAAATGACGCTGGTGAGAAAGATCATGACATTGCATAATATCCTCTCCTTGAGGGCCATCTGACAAATTATTTGCATCAGGAAATTTTATGCTTTTTAGAAATTTGGTTGGGTTTCATCATATTTATTCAGAACCTAATGTAACTGACTACCTTTCCCACCTGGCTTTCATTACTATGAAGGTTGAAGTCAAATTTATACATTTCAAATCTAGCAAATATGTGCAGCTCCATGGTTTTCATTTTATTACAAGCTTCAGTCATGCCTTGACCTACCCTCTTTATACTTGTTAGTTGTCTAATTTATCCTATTTTAAAAGATATTTAATATAGCATAATATGAATTTATATACCTATATGAAAAACATATGCTCAAAAATGTTTGTAATACTGTATAGGGTATATTAAAATCTGAGATAGAGCCATAAAGTAAACACGATAGTCAAAAAAGAAAGCAATGGCTCAATTATTATAGAGAAAGTCTAGGGAGGATTTCAGGAAGAGCATCTTGACAAGTGAATAGGATTCATCTGGCTGAAGAGGGAGGCAGCCATTTCTTCCAAGGGCACAGTAAATGATAATGGGAAGCACAAATAAGAAAGTATTTATTTTTTAACCAGGCAGAAACAACTGCATAAATGGGAGTATAAATCCTCACACAGCATAAACTGAAAAGAAATTCACCTCCTTTTAAAGAATGATGTCTATCAAAGCCACTCTGTTTTAGCTCACTGTGCTTGATTAAGCAAAAGCTGAATAGTAGAAGATTGAATCAGCTTACCTTGACATACTGAAACGACTGTGTGGGAACTTAAATTCCACTATCTGAAAGGTAACAAATACATACTCATATTTAACTAGAATTGTTGAAATTTCTTATCTCTGGTATACAAATATGAAATTATTCCAATGAATTAAAGTTAGATTGGGTAATACTTTTTGATAGATTGCTAAAGTCCTTGTTTACTTTTATTCCTTTAACTTCTACTAGTTGTGAAGCCAATGCTAAAGAAACAAAAAACATGAAAGGATGACCATTCCTCTAATTAACTTCTTTTGTTTTGTTGCTTCCACACGTGTTACAAAAGCTTGTCCATTGTGAGACGAGATGCAACCTTAAACCCTCAGTTTCAATAAGCTGTCTCATACAAAAGTAAAGAATTCATAATTGTTGGATAATTCTGCCCTTAAAAGATAGAAATGTCTTCAAAGGTAGGACAAGCCTATTGAGCAGATGCAGAGATATAATGTGCTTTGAAGAAGTGGTCATCTGTCATATGTCAACCATTATATATATCGACACAAACATTGCCATATAATCCTTAAAATGACCTTGACAGTGAGAAATTAGTAATTCTGACATACAAGTAAGAAAATGAATAAAGGGAAGCTAAGTGATTTGCTTAGTATTACGCAGTTGATGGGTGGTAGAACAGTAATTGGCACCTGCACTTTCCTCTTTAGCTTTCTCATTTTTGAGAGAAGTCACCTTGGGCCCAGAATGTTAAATCCCATTCTCAGAGTAAGTGGCAAAGCCAAGTTCAATGCTTTGATCAGATGATGGTAACTGCCATAGGAGAGTTGAAAGCAGATTCGAATATGGGAGTTAAATGTATGTGATGTTTTTCTTACTGTAACTATCTAGAAAACAGAATCTGACTTTATCTTGATTAGGAACATTTTGTTAGAAATGAAAATCAATGTTAGAATGAGAAATAATTTGCAAATACCTGCTCAGCCATTTTGCAGTTGATCTTAAGAAGTTAACTGATGTTAAAGGACACGTATTACAAGCAATGAAAAGAAATGCCCAACCAAAGCTGATTAATGTTTTCTTCCTGATTTAGCTTACTTTGATTTCTTTCTAGAATCTGATTGATCAGTTGTCTTTATGTGATTGGTTTTATATTTTCTTTCCCTTCAGTTTTCCTATATAGACATTTTCCCATACAGACATTTTTTTTCAGAGTTGGAGAGATTGTGACATAGAGAATAGAATCTAAAACGTCTCTTATCAACTTATTAATTTAGTATCATATAAATATAATTTTATGTATCCTGAATTAACTAAGGAAACCATCGCTTCCCCTTCAGAACTTGCTGAACTGTCTGAAAATGTTCATATTTCCTTACCATGGAAAAAGTTTTCCAAAAAACACATTTTATTTACCACTTCTATTGTTTTCTCTGAAAATAATCAATATATAAAATGCACAATATACAAAAAGATATTTAAAAATGCCAAAAAAGATAAACCAAACACTTAAATTGCCAACTGGGTTAAAAATATAACATTTTCAGTATAGTTTAAACTAGTCCTGTGTATTTCTCTCCTATCACATATATATATGCACACCTATATATATTTGTGTGTATATATATGTATTTGACAGAATTATCTGGACAGAAAGAAAATACATATGTATATATGTATATATGTATTTTCTTTCTGTCCAGATAAAAATTCTGTCCTAAATTTGATTATTATTTTCATGTATCAATGTATACCTTTATGTCATGTGTCTCAGTGCATTCTATAAAAATCATTGTCCAAATTATTTCTACTAAACATAACGTCTCATCACAGTGTCTAAAAGTCCTTATGTACCACACCCTCAACTATATCTCCTTTCTCTTTTCTTTTCTTTTCTTCTCTTTCCTTTTCTTTTCTTTTGTTTTTCTTTTAAGGCAGAGTTTTGCTCTTGTCACCCAGGCTGGAGTGCAATGGTGAGATCTCTCAGCTCATGGCAACCTCGCCTCCTGGGTTCAAGCAATTCTCCTTTCTCAGCTTCCCCTGAGATTACAGGTACCTGCCACCATGCCCAGCTAATTTTTGTATTTTTAGTAGAGATAGCATTTCATCATGTTGACCAGGCTGGTCTCAAACACCTGACTTCAGGTGATCTACCAGCCTTGGCCTCCCAAAGTGCTGGGATTCCAGGCATGAGCTGCTGCACTGACCTCATACCACCTTTAACAAAATGCTGTGTCATTCTGAATGATCTAAAACAAGATTTAATTATGATTTTAACTTGTACTATTTAATAATGGGTTCCTATATCTTTGTGTATGTTTATTAGCCATACATGTATATCTTCATCTCAATTGTCTATTCATATTTTTGATCTTTTATATATAGACACTTAAAACGATTATTGTAGAAATAGTTTATGAATGTATTACTAATATTAATCATTTATTATATAAACAGATTTTTCATTCAGACTATAAATTTTCTTCATTTTCTTCAAGGTGGTTTCAGTTTAACACTTTTTTGTTATTTGCTTATGCATATTTTTGCTTTCAATTGTAATTAAATTAAATTTGTCAGTTATTTTATGGTTTGTGGATTTTGCATCTTCTTTGAAAAAATTTTTAGACGAAATTGGCTTATATGATCGTGTAAAGGAAAGACTAAGTGTAACTTTTTTCTAAGTGAATATCCAATTATTCCAACATCATTTGTTGAGGAGATCCTTGTTCTGTTCCATTGGTTGGATTCTTTTCACATATGTTAATTTTCCTGTCAACTGATTACTCTTCTGGTATTTATTGATTCTAATTTTATCCATATACACATTTATTCTCCTTTATAAATATTTCATATCATTTTTGAATAGTGGGTTTGCTCAATTTTTACTTTATGATACCATTTTCTGACTGTTAGATTTTGTATTTTAATTTTAATTTTTACTGATACTTTATGAGATCACTGACTTTTTGATTGCTATTTTTTTTCTCTTTTTAAAAATTATTATTATACTTTAAGTTCTAGGGTACATGTGCATAACGTGCAGGTTTGTTACATATGTATACTTGTGCCATGTTGGTGTGCTGCACCCATCAACTCGTCAGCACCCATCAACTCGTCATTTACATCAGGTATAACTCCCAGTGCAATCCCTCCCCCCTCCCCCCTCCCCAGGATAGGCCCCGGGGTGTGATGTTCCCCTTCCCGAGTCCAAGTGATCTCATTGTTCAGTTCCCACCTATGAGTGAGAACATGCGGTGTTTGGTTTTCTGTTCTTGCGATAGTTTGTTGAGAATGATGGTTTCCTGATTGCTATTTTTATAGTGACAAGTCTAGACTGTTCATGAAGATTTAGATCATAAATGTTCCCCCAATAGACTGGAACACAATATCAATTTCAATTATTAAGATTAATTTAAGTAAAAATAAAATTAAATTCATTTATATTGAAACTAATTAGCATAGTTTAGAGACTATACTCTCAATTTTTGAAAATATTTTAGAACACTAGAAATTAATAGCAATAGGTTGTTCTATAAGGTTTAAACATTTACGATAAATTAGACAACATCACTGCAAGTAAAGGCAATCTAACTGAGATAAAGTGTTAATTATCTTCAAAGAGATAAAACAGCATTTTATTATTACCATTTGCATCTAAATAAAGTAATTGAATTTTATATCTCAACCATCTTTTGAATTAAACAGAAACTAGTATTTAAAACTTATCATGGCACTACTAACAATCCTGACAATCTTCCTGTCCCCCGAGATACTCTAAAACACTGAAAAATAAAATATTTTTTTTCAGGGATATTTTTCTGATGCCACTGAATCTGTTCATAAAAGAAAAGAATAGGTTTATAAACTTCCATTATTGTTGTTTCTCTATTACCAATAGAGTATTATATTTATATAAGGGAAAATGAGAGATCACACAATTCTTTCTTTAATGTCTATGGCAATAATTAAAGAGGATATATTTGTCACTAGCAATAAGATGAATAGCATCTTTTTCAACATTCTCCCATCTTGTTCACCTGAAACCTCTGCCTGGCTAGGTAACTAAGTAGAGTAGGGTATTAACTAGTGAAAACTGACTGCACTAAAAATCAGGAGAATCTGGTTCCCAGACCTGCTAAAATCTCTTTCCCAAATTTAGCAGGGCAACCTTAGTTAATGGCTATAATTTTTTACCTTAGTATCATCTATGGTAACATGAAGACTTATAAATAAATGTTTATGAATGTTGATATATATCCAGTATTAACAAGTGTCTCGAATATAAGCAACATAGATTTAAAATTCAATAAATAAATAATTTAAATAAAATGCAAATCTTGGTAATTAAGAGTATCAGTAAGTTGTAGTACCTAATTATGACCTACTTGACGTATGAATAATGATGACCAAGGGAAAGCATGTTTGCTTTGATGTTTTCTCTCAAAATTTACTGTAAACAACATGAGAAAATATACCATCAAATATGCAAGGAAATTATTGAAGCTTGGACAGTGAAATATGAAGATACTTGAAGGTAGGATAAGGTGCATGCTGAGAGTCAGTCCATGCCTTTTTAGACCTCAAGTTTGATGTAGTTTATTTCAGAGTTTCCCTGTCTTGACTAATAACCCATGATTACAGCTAAAATGTTAAGCCTGTGGATTAGCCACATGGTGCTAGAAGAAGACTAGGAGATGTTTCTATAAACCTAGATGAATAATAGAAGAGCAGGAGAGTAGCAGTTGGAGAATCCATGCAGCCAACCCATTCCTAAGGCACACACAGTCTCCAGAATGAGGGAGATTGCTGTAGATGAAGTTTACTTAAGTTTTGTGTAGTTTGCTCTGTGTATGTTTTACACCTCCCTCCATGTGAAAAACAAAAGTACGAAGCACATATTGAATTTCAGTTAATTGGTGTGCTTTTCATAGTGCTATGGGTTAGTAATTGTGAAACAATTTCTTTGCATATTCTAAGTTTGGGTAAATGAGTACTTATATTAAGTATAAAGGAATTAGATAATTTAGGTTCTTAGCTTTGAGTACTGACAGGGTATAAAAAAATGACACACCAGCAGCAATGGATTATACCTAGCACCCATTTTACAGAAATAGTTAATTCCAGGGCTAAAAAAGGGAAAATGTAACATGGCTCTGGAAGAGCTTGATATGCAAAACAGCAAAGAAGTTCTCAGAGAATAAAGGAGACCTATTGAAGGGAGACAATAATCGAAATGAATGGATTTCCACTGAAAAATAATGATTAATAATAATTAACAGTGATAGTGAAGTATTATCAACCATTAAATTTAAGAAAAATTGCCTAAGTCTATGCTGATAAAAGGAAAAATTAGAGAGAAAGAAAAGTTCATCTTTATAGTATGTCATTAAATACAGAAGAAATTACAAAATTATAAAGTCATTAATGACCACTAAACCTAATGAGGGTTTGATGAATAATAGAAACTTTACATAGATGAAGAACAGGAATGTTTTCACAACATGATGTGTTCATTTTTAAAAGTAATATATTAACTTTATGGTGGAAATTCTGGTAGACACTATGTTAACCAAGTTATCAAAATCAATAACGTCAATATTGGACAAAGGCTGTGATATGGTTTGGCTGTGTCACCACCCAAATCTCATCTTGAATTCCCACGTGTTGTGAGAGGGACCCAGCAGGAGGTGATTGAATCATGGAGGCAGGTCGTTCCCATGCTGTTCTCATGATAGTGAATATGTCTCACGAGATCTGATGGTTTTATAAAGGGTTTTATAAATTTCCTTGCACAAACTCTCTCTCTTTTCCTGCTGACATCCATGTAAGATGTGACTTGCTCCTCTTTGCCTTTCACCATGAATGTGAGGCCTCCCCATCCATATGAAACTGTAAGCCCATTAAACCTTTTCCTTTTATAAATTGCCCAGTATCGGGTATGTATTTATTAGCAGTGTAAAAACGAGCTAATACAGTAAATTGGTACCATTAGAATGGGATGTTGCTGAAAAGATACCAGAAAATGTGGAACTGACTTTGGAAATGGGTAGCAGGCAGAGGTTGGAACAGTTTGGAGGGCTCAGAAGAAGACAGGAAAATGTAGGAAAGTTTAGCACTCCCTAGAGACTTGTGGAATGGCTTTTGCAAAAATGCTGATAATGATATAGAGAATGAAATCCAGGCTGAGGTGGTCTCCGATGGACATGAGGAATTTGTTGGGAATTGGAGCAAATATGACCCTTGTTGTGTTTCAGCAAACAGGCTGGCAGCATTTTGCCCCTGCCCTAGAGATTTGTGGAACTTTGAACTTGAGAGAGATGATTTAGTGTAACTGGCAGAAAAAATTTCTAAGGAGTAAAGCATTCAGGAAGTGACTTGGATGCTGTTAAAGGTTATATAAAGGTTATAGGGTTATATATTCAGTTACATAAGGGAAGTAGAGCATTAAAGGTCAGAACATTTGCAGCTTGACAATGTGTTAGAAAAGAAGATCCCATTCTCTGAGGAGAAATTCAAACTGGCTGCAGAAATTTGTACAAGTAATGAGAAACTCAATGTTAATCCCCAAGACAATGAAGAAAATGTCTCCAGGGCATATCAAAGGTCTTCATGGCAGCCCCTCCCATCACAGGCCCAAAGGCCTAGTAGAAAAGGTGGTTTAGTGAGCTGGACCCAGGGTCCCTCTGCTGGGTGCAGCCTAGGGACTTGGTGCCCTGCATCCCAGCCACTCCAGCCATGGTTGAAAGGGGCCAACATAGAGCTCAGGCCATGGCTTCAGAGGGGGTACTAAAGCCTTGGCAGCTTCCACATGTTGTCAAGCCTGCAAGTACACAGAAGTTGAGAATTGAGGTTTGGGAACCTGTTTCTAGATTTCAGAATATGAATGGAAACACCTGGATGTCCAGGCAGAAGTTTGCTGTAGGAACAGGGCTGTCATGGAGAACTTCTGCTAGGGTGGTGTGGAAGGGAAATGTGGCGTCGAAGCCCCAACACAGAGTAGCCACTGGAGTACTGCCTAGTGGAGCTGTGAGAAGAGGGCCACTGACCCCAAGAACCTAGAATGACAGATCCACTGACAGCTTGCACCGTGCACCTGGAAAAGCTGCAGAAACTCAATGCCAGGCCATGAAAGCAGCAGGAGGTAGGGTGTAACCTGCAAAGCCACAGGGGTAGTAGAGCTTCCCAAGACTATGGGAACCTACTTCTTGTATCACTGTGACCTGGATATGAGACATGGAGTCAAAGGAGATTGTTTTGGAGCTTTAAGATTTGACTGCCCTACTGGATCTTTGACTTGCATGGGTCCTATAGCCCTTTTGTTTTGGTCAATTTCTCCCATTTGGAAGGCCTGTATTTACCCAATGCCTGTACCCCCATTGTATCCAAGAAATAACTAACTTGCTTTTGATTTTATAGGCTCATGTGCAGAAGGGACTTGCCTTGTCTCAGAAGAGGCTGGACTGTGGACTTTTGAGTTAATGCTGAAATGAGTTAAGACTTTGGGGGGACTGTTGGGAACAAATGATTGGTTTTAAAATGTGAGGACATGAGATTTGTGAGGGGCCAGGGATGGAATGATATGGTTTTGTTGTGTCCCCACCCAAAGCACATCTCGAATTCCCACATGTTGCAGAAGGGACCCAGTGGGAGGTAATTGAATCATGGGGGCAGGTCGCTTCCATGCTGTTCTCATGATAGTGAATAAGTCTCTCCAAATCTGACAGTTTTGTAAGGGGAGTTTTCCTGCACAAGCGCTCTCTCTTTGCATGCTGCCATCCCCCTAAGATGTGACTTGCTCCTCCTTGCCTTTCACCATGAATGTGAGACCTCCCCAGCCATGTGGAACTGTAAGTTCATAAAGTCTAATAAAAAAATATTTTCAGTTAAACTGTACCAAATACATTTTATCATTTTTTCAAGGAATTATTGAGCTGTGTTAAAAAAAAAAAAAAAAAAAAAGCAAAACAAAAAAACTTCTCTCTTTTGTTAATTGCCCAGTCTCAGGTACGCCTTTATTATCAGCATGAAAATGGATAAATACAGACTGACGTTCTATTTGTACTGATGATCCACTAAGGAACTCTGATGTCTCAATGATATTTCTCCCAAAAGTCTCTAACCTAAATATAATCATTAGGAAACATCAGACACACCTAGATTAATGGATATTCTATAAAATATTTGGCTTATGTTTTTCAAAAATTTCAAAGCTACACAAGCTAGAAAAGGGCTGAGGGTATGTTCCACTCAACTAAAAGTGGCTAACTTGATGCTAATTTCAGGCAATCCTCAGACTGAGCTATGGCCAAGATGATAGTGGTAATTGATGGGAGAAAGTACCGAAAATATTTAGACATTTAAAAAATATTGAGTATGGACCAGAATTATATAATAGTATTGTATCAATGATAAATTCCTGGTTTTGATTACACTCTTGTAGTTTTGTTAGAGAAACCCCTTATTCTCAAGAGATGGTACCTCTACCCTCAAAATATTCAAAGTTTTTGTACTATCTTTTCAACTTCTCAGTAAGTTTCAAATTAGGTAATATAAAAGGTTACAATGTATGGTATAGAGAAAATAAAGACTAATTTTCTTTAGCATTAATAAATGTCCATTTTACCATAGCTGAGTTGAACTATGTATTAACTTTAATTATTGAGTTATAAGTTACCCAATCAACAATTAATCAGCCAGTGTTAAATTGGCAATATTTGTGCATACGGTATTACACACAGAAATTTGGAGAAATAAAAGATACCTTGGACATGGCTCAGTATTCATAAAGCTTTTAATCTGGTTTGAGATCAAAAGTATCAAATATAAATATGACTGAGTTGGGTGATATGTGGAATATTGAGATATGGGAAAGAAAACATACCTTGAAAGGATCACACTGTGAAACAGTGGATTTATTGAATGAGCAGCCTCATGGTTCATCCAGTACATCTGGATGAGAGAACTAGAAATCTGGGGGTAAATGTGAAATGAGAAAGGTATTTATTGAGTATCTAATATATGCTTGTCATTATGCTGAGTGTTTGCTACCTTATTTATTTATCATCACAATGCTGTGAGTTTGATGTGGTTTGTTTGTTTGTTTCTCACAATTTAGAAATTGGAAAATGGTTACTGAGAAAGTTTACGTAACTTACCCAAGTTTGGGGAGTCAGGATTTGCATTCATGTGGCTCTCATTCAAAAGCCAATTCCTAAAATAAAATATGGCAACCAAGTAACAAAGACCTTAATAAACCATCTTAATCTATCTCTTTGATTTTCCCATTGAAAAAAAGAGAGTGTTAATAGCAACCTGCAGTTTATTTCATCCCTAATCTAACCGGGAAAGTAAGATAACTGCCAAATTCCCTCGTTAACATGCTAGTAACAGACCTCACAAAGGAAGCCTCCATATCCTATGCTAGCCTTCACTAGCATGAGTGTCCTTATCGACAAAATGCTTTTGCATGATGTACCAGGACCATTCTGATTGCTTAAGTCAAATAAATTAAATTGAAATGTACAGTTTCATAAGTCAAAAAGTATCATTTAAGCTATGCAATTATTAGATTATAAACTAGGGATTTTTGTAACCTAAATTGCATGATGATGTTCCACTTGCATGTTTAATTTGGTTCAGGGCACATTCTCACATGGTGAAGAAATACTTGGGAAGAAAGGTGGCTGCTCCATAATATCATGTGATTAGCTTTGTCCTTGACGTTATTACTAAAGCTTGATACTGAATGTGATCTCTGATTTATGTGAGTCTGAACTGACAACGCGACCTTTTGTGTTATTGTACCATCTTTCCATGGTATTCTCCTCTTTAAAAACTTCTTACCATTGCATTTATTGATTTAATCTAAACTTACTGAATACTCATTATTTGTTAATAATGGGGCTGGGCACCATATATAGAAATGGCCAGATTCAGTCAAATATTGTTTCAGTCATCATGGCCTCCTTGCCAGATAAGATTTTACGTTTTTGCCCTATGTTCTTATGGCATTTTGAACATATGTCTATCTTGATGTAATATTTACTCTATATTCATATCATTTGTTAATATCTCTGTGTCCTAGTCCCCAAAAAGTCTATAAAATAAGAAACTAATTCTCAATTCTTCATTGTAACTTTCTTAATAACAAGTATAGTGCATTGCAAAAAAAAAAAAAGATAAATATTTGTGCTAATATAAAAGATTTTTATCTTTGCTTCTTATATTGTTCTTACTTGCCTGTAGTCACTATGTAGTTAAAATTAATAAAAGATCTCTATCAGGCACAAAAGCCTCAAGTAAAAAAATAATTAAAATTATCATTTCCTTGGATGACCTCTGTGGGAAAATATGGTTATCTTTACATTTATAAAGGCTTTTCTTCTTTCCCTTTACTTCTTTTTTCCCTAAGGACCTTGCTTTAGAAAAGTAGAAACACAAAGACCACCAGAGAGAAAAGTTAAATTTAACACCATTCTCTTATTTAATTCTAAGAAATTTGTGTTGATAATAATTAAATTAATCATGTATCTTCCAAATTTTATTAAATGACTTCCCAACAAGTTCACTGGCTTTATTGAGCACCCAGCTTCTCTGCGAGAATGAGACAAAGTGCTGCCTTTGTTACTGTGTTCTGATTATTCAGCAGCAATTTCTTAGGATTTATGAATTCAAGATAAGTAAGCTAGAAAAGAAGAATCTCTCCTTTTATCCATGTTGAAGAGACTTATTCATTCACTTGTGCTAAACTCTGCAGTACTTGTGAACTCTATAACTTAATTAACATTTTTTAAACAAAATAAAAATAGCAAGAATTTGGCATTTTCCCATCCTTCTCTGTTTCATAATTGCAGTTCATTTTTCTTACAATGCTCTAGTTCTGCAAATACAGCCGATTTTTTAAAGTAATTAGGTTGTCTATTTTGGGTAAATATGCTACACTGTGAGAATGTGTATATCTGTGTGACTTGATATAAATTGTGTTAATTAAACACGCCATTGTTTAGAAGCAACATCTAAAAACAACCACCAGAGAATTCATTTTTAATGCAGTAATCAAATTCTGGTGCTTGGAAGGCTTAAGCTTAATGAGCTCCAGGAACTATAATCAAGTGAAAATTTTTTTTTTTTTTTCAGTAACTGAGGACAATGTGGCTAAGGTAAGCTAGGGCAGAGAACAGGGTAAATTTCAGCCATCAAGGCCACTCTGCAAGGCAGACATCAATAGAGGCAATATTGAAGCTAGAACTGAGAAAATAGAAGTAAATGTTTACTGAGTATGTACTGAAAACTACAAACAAGACCATGTGTTAAGTAATATACATGGCATTTCTTTTATAATCTGCTCCACAACCATATGGGGACATGTTGTTTTCTCTAAATATGGCGAACTGGAACTCAGAGTAAGTAAGCAACAAAGAGATCACAAGGTTAAAGCAAATAACTTTATTGGCATGCATATTTTAAAATTGCAAAGTACTGGCATTTTCTAAATTAGCGAAGTTTATTGAAAAGGTGGGTAGAGGGTTGGGTAAAGAGAGAATGGGAAAAGCAAGCTAGAAAGTAGGAGGGAAGACAGGTTAGAGGAAGTAAGAGAGTAGGCAAATCCTGGGTATCTGAAGCTTATACAATTGGAGGGGACTGCCTCATGGGAAACAGTACAAAATTATGAATATAAAATTAAATATTGGAGCCCTGAGAAGACACCCATGAAAGTAAGTAGCTCTAAAGGTGCCCATCATAGTTATGTTTTGCTGCATATTAAATCATCCCCCAAATTTACAAATTAACTCTTCCTATTATGTTTTACATCTCTGGAGTTGGATAGAATCAACTAATAAGTAGTTGCTTAGGGTCCCTCATGTAGTTGGAATTACATGCCAGAGAAGGCTGGAGTCATCTGAGTCCTTGATGAGCTGGATATCCAAAATGATTCATTCACATGACTGTCAATTTGTGCTGGCAATCACTGAGCATGCAGCTATGACTCTACACTATTATCTTAGCTTGGTTGTCTTCATGGCCTCTGCATGTGACTTGTGCTTCTCACGGAATAACGCCTGGGTTCTGAGAGCAAGTATGACAGGAAGCAGCTTTCCAATAGAGACAAAGCCAATTTTGCCAGTCCTTTTCAAGAGTTGCCTAGAAGTTGCACAACATTACTTCCACTCTGTTTTATTGGTTAAGCAGTCACAGGCCAGTCCAGATTTAAAGGAGAAGGGGAGGGAGCCAAGATGGCCTATCAGACAAAGCTAGGAGGAACACTGGGAAGACTGGCACACTCTGAGCAGATTTTTAAAGGGAAGGCATTGAGAATGGATGGAGGGGGGACATGGATGCTGAGCTGCAAAGGGAGAAAGCTGGAAACCTTGGATGGGGCTAGTGAGCACCAGGACTGCTTCCTGGCCTCCAGCAACTCCTGGTGAAGGAGTAAGCTGAAAAGGCAAGGAATGGCGTATTCTCACCATGGACCTCAGAATTTTAGCTGCAGGCGACCTGAAGACCCTCACAGACACATGAGCTGGCAGAGAGCTGCTTAAAGAGGTTACAGGGGTGGGAGTCCAGACTGTATATAGTCCAGAGAGGTTGATGGGAGAATGTCAGGGGTGCAGTACAACCAAGGATGCCCATCCCCTAAGGCTTGACATGCTCCTATAGGAGACTTTAGCCATAAGGTGACTGTTGGAGCTAGACAGAGCAGGTTGGTCTTGCCTGTGAGATAGGGCCAGTCTGATCTGAGTGTTCTCCTGTCCACTTGCCTCTCCTGGGGCCCCAGCCTGGCTGTACCCACTTGCAGCACAGCTTTGGATGCCCAACCAGGGTGCCTCTCAGTGCCCTCATTACAGTTGTTTTACCAGAAGACCACACCTGACCATCAGAGAGCTCCAGTAGACCAGCCACTGCCAACATGTGCCAGCCTACCTGCAGCGTCCCTGCACGCTACCCTTCTCCCTCTGCAGCCTTCCCCCACCACTTTGCCAGTACACACTTGCCCATAGCCATTTCCACACTGCTTTGCTGGCACACACGGGGGCTTACTCCCCACACCCTGCCAGCCTGCGTATATGCACAGACCCCACCAAACACTGCTGCAGGTGGAAGGACAACTACTGCCCCACCCATTCCCTGATGATGTGTAGGCACTCAGCCATGCCATCATTACCGATGGGAACGCTCACTCAGATTCCAGCAACCTTACCCCTATTGCCCACCTGTCATGCACCTGCCACTGCCAGTGTAAATGTGCACAGGAACAATAGCAGCCCTGCTCCCACCAGCATTCTATCATTGCTGCTGCTAGCATGAGCACACACAGGAATGTCAAAGCCCACTCCTGCTGGTACCCTACCCCAGCTGATGCACATGCACTCCACCATGCTACTGTGACTCCTGGCATGCATAAGCGAGCATGGATCCCACTGCCACCACCCCTATAAAGCATTTTAGCCAGCACCACCCATTGGAGTGTTGTGGCCAGGAGACTGGGAACACCTCAGTCCCTCAGGCACAGCATGTTTCTAACCTCAAAAAGCCACAGAACAAAATTGAAAGGTAGAGTCCCAGCCCCCACAGAGTTAAAACATGCAAACGCCAAGCTGAGCCTTGGCTTCCTGAAATCTTTCAGAAACAAGGCCAACAACCTGAATCCACCATATACCACAATCAAACCCACAAGGGCATCAAAGGAGATCAAAGCAAAAATCCTATCCAAAGGACAGCAACTACAAAGGCCGAAGGAACATCGGCACATAGATGAGAAAAAAAAAATAGCACAAGAATTCTGGCAGCTCAAAAAAGAGTGTCTTCTTACCTCAAAAGGACTGCATGGTTATCAACCAGCCTAAAATGGCTGAAATGACAGAAACAGAATTCGAAATATGGATAGAAACAAAGATCATCAAGATTCAGAAGAAAATTGAAATGCAATCCAAGGAATCTAAAGAATACATTAAAATGATACAAGAGCTGAAAGATGAAATTGTCATTTTAAGAAAGGACCAAACTGATCTGATGGAGGAAAAAAAATCACTTCAAGAATTTCAGAATAAAATTGCAAGTATAAACAAGAGTAATCAACCAAACTGTGGAAAGGATCTCAGAGCTCAAATCCTGGTTCTCCAAAATAACTCCATCAAACAAAAATAAAGAAAAAATGATAAAGAATGAACAAAACCTCCAAAAGATATGGAATTATGTAAAGAAATCATATCTATGACTCACTGATATTCCCAAAAGAAAGGGAGAGAAACCAAGCAAATTGAAGAACATATTTAAGAAAATCATTCACGAAAATTTCCCCTACCTTGCTACAGAGGCCAACATTTAAATTCAGGGAATGCAGGGAACCTCTTTGAGATGCTGTACAAGATGACCATTCCTAAGATACGTAGTCATCGGATTCTCCAATATCAAAATGAAAGAAAAAGACAGAGAAGGGGCAGGTCACCCATAAAGAGCACCCCATTCATCAGGCTAACAAACAGCAGATCATTCAGCAGAAACCGTACAAGCCAGAAGAGACTGGGAGCCTATATTCAGTATTCTTCTACTAAGAATCTCATATTCAACCAAACTAAGCCCCATAAGCCAAAGAGATATAAGATCCTTTTCAGACAAGTAAATGCTAAGGGACTACAAGGACCTACTACACCTATAAGAGCTGCCTTACAAGAGGTCCTGAAGGGCATGATAAATATGGAAAAGAAAGACCATTAGCAGCTGCCACAAAAAAACACACGTAAGTACATGGACCATTGATACCATAAAGCAAGCACATAATCACATATGTATAATAACCAGCTAACAACACTACGACAGAATAAAATCCACACATATCAACATCAATTTTGTATGTAAATGGGTGAAACACATACTTAAAAGGCACAGAGTGGCAAGTTGGATAAAGAAACAGGACCCAACTCTATGCTGTCTTCAAGATATCCATCTCACAGTCAATGACACACATAGACTCAAATAAAATGATGGAGAAAAATCTACCAAGAAAATGAAAAACAAAAAAAGAACACATATTGCTATTCAAATTTCAGGGAAAAAAAAAGACTTTAAAACAATAAAGATTAAAAAAAAGACAAAGAAGGGCATTACACATTAGTAAAGAGGTCAATTCAACAAGAAAATCTAAATATCCTAAATATGTATTCACCCAGAAAAAGAGCACCTAGATTTATAAAACCAAGTTCTTAGGGATCATTGAAGAAATGTGGCTAACCACACAGTAACGATGAGAAACTTCAACATCCCGCTGACAGTATTAGATCATTAAGGCAGAAAACTAACAAAAATATCTGAGACCAGAATGTTGACACTTGACCAAATGGATCTAACAGACATCTATAGAACTCTTCACCCCAAAACAAGAGAATAGTCACTTTTCTCATCTGCACATGGCACATACTCTAAAATCAACCACACAATCGACCATAAAATAATCCTCAGCAAGTTCACAAAAACTGAAATTATATCAGCCACACTCATAGACCACAGTGTAATACAAGTAGAAATTAATACTAAAAAAAAAAATCACTCAAAACCATACAATTGCATGGAAATTAAACAACCTTCTTACTGAATCACTTGGGTAAGCAATGAAATTGAGAGAGAAATCAAAAAATCCTTTGAAGCTAAGGAGAACAAGGATATAAAATACGAGAATTTCTGGGACACAGCACAAACATTGATAAGAAGAAAGTTTACAGTGTAAAACACTCACATCAAGAAGTTAAACATCTCAAATTAAGAACCCATTATCACAACTAGGGGAACTAGAGAAATAAGAGTAAACCAACCCCAAAGCTAGCAGAAAATAAGAAATAATGCAAAACAGAGTTGGACAGAATAAAATTGGGAGGTGAAAAACCATACAAAAGATTAACACACTTATTAACTGGTCATTTGAAAGAATAAATAAGGTGGATAGACTTCTAGTTAGACTAATAAAATAAAAAGACATACATACAATAATAAATGACAAAAGGAAATTTACAACTGATCCCACAGAAATACGAAAAACCCTCAGATACTATTAGAAAAAAAACTGTATGCCCACGAACTAGAAAACCTAGAGGAAATGAATAAATTCCTGGAAATATACAGTCTCCCAAAATTGAGCCAGGAAGAAATTAAATCCCTGAAGAGAAAAATAATGAGTTCCAAAAGTGAATTAGTAGTAAAAAACCTACCAACCAGAAAAAAGACCAGGACCAGATGGATTCACAGACAAATTCTTCCAAATGTATGAGGAAGAGCTGATATCATTCCTACTGAAACTATTCCAGATAATTCAGGAGGAGGTACTTCTCCCTCACTCATTCTATAAGGTCAGCATTCTATAAGGTCTGATATCAAAACCTGGCAGAGACACAACAAAAAATACGAAACTTAAAACTTGTGGCAATATTCTTGATGAACATAGACACAAAAATCCTAAACAAAATACTTGCAAGCCAAATCCAGCACCACATCAAAAAGCTAATCCTCCACTATAATGCAGGCTTTATCTCTGGGATGAAAGGGTGGTTCAACATATGAAAATTAATAAATGTGATTCATCACATAAAAATAATGTTTAAAAACTATATGATCCTCTCAAAAAATGCAGAAAAGACTTTTGATATAATCCAACATCCCTTCATATTAAAAACCTTCAACAAACCAGGCTTTTAAAGAACATACCTCAAAGTAATAACAGCCATCTATGACCAATACACAGGCAACATCACACTGAACATGCAGAAGCTAGAAGCACTGAGTACCAGAAAAAGACAAGGATGCCCAATCCCACCACTCCTATATAGCATAGTAATGGAAGTCCCAGACAGAGAAATCAGGCAATAGGAAGACATGCAAGGAATCCAAATAGAAAGAGATGAAGTCAAACTATCTCTGTATATAGATTATATAATTCTGTACCTAGAAAACACTACTGTCACTGCCTAAAACCTCCTAAATCTGATAAACAACTTCAGCAAAGTATAAGGATACAAAATCACTGTATAAAAATTGGTAGCATTTATATACACCAATAACATCCAAGATGAGAGCCAAATCCAGAATGCAATCCCATTCACATAGCCACAGAAAGAATAAAGTACCTAGGAATCTAGCTAACCAGGGAGGTGAAAGCTCTCTACAATGAAAATTACCAAACACTGAAATAAATCAGAGATGACACAAACAAATGGGAAAATATTACATACTCATGGATAGGAAGAATCGGTTTTTTTGGAAATGGCCATACTGCCGAAAGCAATTTAGAGATTGAATGCTATTCCTATCAAACTACCAATAGCATTTTTCACAGAACTAAAAAACAAAACAAAACAAAACCCTATTTTAAAATTTGTATGAAGCCTAAAAAGAGCCCGAATATACAAGGCAACCCTAAGCAAAAAGAACAAAGCTAGAGGCACCACACTACCTGAACTCAAACTATACTACAGAGCTACAGTAACCAAAACATCATGGTAGTGGTACACACGTAGACACACAGATTAACAGAACAGTTTAGAGAACTCAGAAATAAAGTCATACACCTACAACTATCTGTCCTTTGACAAAGTTGACAAGTAAAGCAATAGGGAAATAACTCCCTAATCAATAAATGGTGCAGGGATTACTGGCTAGCCATATGAAGAAGTTGAAACTGGATCCCTTCTGAAGCAGCCTTGTTGTCTGGGATGATATCCGAGGTTCATTTTCTCATGACAAGGAAATCAAGGACACAGACACACAAGAAGTGAGCTTAAGAACAGAGGTTTAACAGGTTCTTTAAGGATTAAAATGTAAAAGATTAATATGTGAATGGTGCCCATGAGAAATGAGAATACTTTGAGCCAGGAGAATCAAGATTATCATTCATATTTATTTTATATTATATATGAGAATACTGGCCAGAGAATACTGGACAAAGTAAGTTTTCAAAGTTACACAGCAAATGAGTGATGGATTACAATGAATTTTAGGCTGGGCACAGTGGCTCACGTCTGTAATCCTAGGATTTTGGGAGGCTGAGGTGGGCGGATCACATGAGGTCAGGAGTTCGAGAACAGCCTGGCCAATGTGGTGAAACCCCATCTCTACTAAAAATACAAAAAAATAGCCAGATGTGGTGGTGGGCACCTGTAATCCCAGCTACTTGGGAGGCTGAGGCAGGAGAATCACTTGAACCCAAGAGGCAGAGGTTGCAGTGAGTCGAGATTGCACCACTGCACTCCAGCCTGGGCAACAAGAGCAAAACTCTGCCTCAAAAAAAATTAATTTCAGGCTTTATAATATTGTAAAATTGAATTAAAATTAAAGATGAAAACATTTTTATAAAAAGGACAATTTTTCTTAAAAATAAGTAAAAATTTTCTTATGTACATTTACCTGAGTTGAAATACAGCCACATGAAAAAGAGGTTTGCCAAATGAGAATCTGAGATTTTAGCTTGAACATCCATTCTTGGATACATCATCATGTGAGTTTCCTAGAGGAAGACAATATGTCTGCTTTGCTCAACTTTGCATCTTTAGGATTTACCACAATGTTTGGCACATGATATGCAAAGGCTAAATCAATATTTTTAAATAAAATAATGAAAATAGTTTGTATAATTTCAACTTTCTCAACTATTTTAAAGGCAATATAATTTGCATGTCTGGTTTATATCTCAAATCATCAATCAGGTTGTATTCTATGTATCTTGTTTCCTACCCTATTTCCAGGAAGTCCACTAGTCCTAGAAAAGCATGAAGCAGAGCCATTCTCATTGGTTCACAGACCTGCAGCCTTATATGGATCTGCTCCAGCTGACCAGAGGCTTATTAGCATGATATTTCTATACTCTTGTATGTTACTGACTTTTTCAGTGCTTTATTATAGGACAATAGCTGAACAATAGAAGATTTTTTTCCCTTATTATTGTTGGTTTTAATTTTTGATTCCTTTTTTTGGTTATTTTTGTTGGTTTGTTAAGTTTTGGGTTTGAAAAAAATGAATAAAAGAAACTACCTAAAATATTCAATGTTTATATAAAGCATAAATTAATAGCATCATTCCACATATCAAAACGTAGAACCTGAGGGTGCAAATTCACCCAAGGAGTAGAAACAATTCCTAAAGCAAGACAGAAAACAGCTCATGATAAATGTTCCCCATGTTACAGTTTAACTTTCGTTTAAACATTTAAAATGGTTTAAAGTACATTATAGAATTACACAAATAACAAACTGGTCTATTCTCCTGTTGCTTGTACTCCCCTCATTTTAACCTTATTTCATTAAGTGACAATAGGAATCATTAAGCTAAATGCATACTCTGCATATTAAAATTTTTGTATGCAAAGATTTCCTGGTTTTAATTGAAGTGAAACTTAGTGGTAATCTAAGGGAATGCACAGTCACCTAGTCATGTTACTGTCAGGCCACTGAGGATAATTGAGGACTGAAGGCATTTTATGAGAACAAAAAATATTAGTTTCAGATTTTGTACCTAGAGAGATATAGAATCAATGGGGCAGCAGAACTGAGAGCAGCATAGATACCCAAACTTCCAAATTCTCACACTTAAAAGCTCATCTCATGACCTTCTCAAGTTTTCTCTAGGCCTGGGTTGTGTCAGTGAAAGACAAATGCACTGGGGTATTTATGTCTAATAGAGAAAATAATAAAGCAGTGCAACTGGATAGCTGTTGATGGGAGCAATTGATACTGTATAATTTGTTGATTGCATTATGTGAGCACACATATTTAATTTATATTTAATAATTAATAGGATTTATTAATTTTATTAATAAGATGCTGAGAGTGATAATCAGCAATTAAACATTACTTGAAAAAATCACAAGTGCTTCTTGGCAGTACAGAATGCGACTCACTTCCTGGACTGGGAGGGCAGAGAAAGCTCAGTTCAAAGCTGTAATCAGAATTGCAGTAAATCTTGAACTCTTAGTCTCATCACGTCTGCTACCTCAATGTCAAGACTCTGATTGGGAAGGAAAGGGCCCTCGAAACGTGAAGTTAGGAATATCTGGGTGACACATTTCAAATCTTCCATTTCTATGGCCTGCAGAAATGGCCCACTTCTCGCTGTTGAAAGCTAGGTCTACCCCCTGTGCTTAAAGGCAGAGACTGTTTTAATCTTCCTCTAACTACCTTCTGGTTACAACACCATTAAGTAAGGCTATATCACAAGATAATGGAGCTGGAGAAGTTCTAGGCCTTAAATGAAAGAAAAAAGCTCCACACTGAATGGCCTGCAGAACTAGCCAACTTGTACGAGCAAGAACTGGGAGTGTTATGTATGGAAATAAATTTCAAGAGTGTTAAATCAGGGCAGGGGGGCAGTGAAATGTGAAGTTGGATAAAGGTAAGTTTATTCATGTGAGATTCCTCTTCCAGTTCATACAATTTAATACTCTGGAAAAGACCTTGGGTATTGCACCAACCAGTGCTCATATGGTTAATGGAAACTTGGAAAAGCCAGTGGATTACAGTATTTGGACTACTATGATACAGAGTGAAGTAAGGCATCAAAAGGTTCTGAGCATTGGATACACTAAAGTGGATATAGTATGTAATATTGGGATACTCAGAAGATGACTGTGTTCCTGGTGGACGCCTCCTTTACAAAAACAATAAGGAGCATATTAATGCGAGAGCCACCAGCATCACCGAGAAGCCCTGGGTATGTGTTCTCTAAAGTTCACAGCTGATGGTAGGAGATACAGTTACAGAACTACACTACATGATAGCAGTGGGGAAGGCACGTTCCTGAAAGGATACAAGCTAAGTTGTTTATTGCTGTCAAAACCAGGTCAGAGAGAAAGCTGGGGGACTCACATAGAATTGTGGAGACAGTTAATAGTATATGGTGTTCCCTTCAAGCTAAAAACAAATGATTCCGTCTTGTACCTCTCACTACTAAGAAGAAAGCATGGCCCATTGTAGGCCTCCTTTGGGTTCCTGAGGCAGCATATTCTGCACTTAGGAATCCTGCTGAACTCACACATTTGATGACATACCGTACTCAGCTTTGAATGAGGCCAAGAGTAAGCATAGGCTTTGCAGCAACCCCAGATTGAGATCTAAGAGGTCCTGTCATTTGGGATATATGACCTAGTAGAGAATCACAACATAGACCTCTACTGTTCTGGAGCAAGTTACATTGGAAAAAGAGAACTAAACACCTTTCAAAAAACTGTTCCTAGTGTACCAATTAATACTTCTACAGACAGATCGCCTGATGATGGGACATAAACTACCTATGTAGAAAAAACCACTATAAGCTGGCTTTTATCATACACGCCAAGTCATAGGCTGAATTGGACCAGCAGGAATCAGTTGTAGGATGTAAGTAATGCATTCATTACCAAACAAAAGCATAGGACACAAAATGTCTGTACAGGAAGTAGCCTAGATCCCCCATGTTATCTACCACTTTTCTCCTGCCTTATTGCCTCAGATCACACAAATAGCCGCATGGGAGTCCCTTGACAGAGGAGAAAGATGTCAAATATTGGTATATGGATGAATAAACTCAGCAGCTTATGCACATTGAAAATGGATGACAGTTGTACTATAGCCCTATTTAGAAATGACATAGAGAGACAGTGATGAGGGAAAATCCTCCAAGAGTGCTGAGTTCCAGGTGTTACATGTGGTCTCCTAATTTGTCTGGTGGTTCTATCATTTAGGATATATGATCCAGTGAGACACAGGGTTTTAGAGATATCTGTGTTGGGAGAAGATACCATGTAAATTTTATGACAAGGCCTAAAGAAGAATTGCAATATAGACATATATTGTTCCAGAGCAAGTTTGTTACATTGGAAGCAAAGAACTAAACACCTTTCAAAAAACTGTTCCTATTACGCCAGTTGGCCCCAGTCCTGAGGTTAGAATTTATATGGATTCACAGGCTGGTTGCTGAATGGAACTAGAAAGAGATATTGAACGAATGGGTTGAAAAACTTCTGTGGAAGAAACATATGGATGGACCTATGAGAATGATCAGGTGTGAAGATCTGTATCACGTGTTAATATCCACCAGAGAGCATATACCAAAGTTGAAGCTACAATCAATCAAGTAAACAAAATGATTCAGTTGGTATGCTACAGCCAGCCTCTGCATTGGTCAGCCACACTTATGCTGATATAGTAGGGTCATTTACAAAGTAGCTACGTTGGCTGAGAGAACGATTATTCATAAATGCCAAAGTAAGGGTTCCCTGTTCCCAAAGCTGATTTATCTATTACTGCTGCCCTAACTACAACAAATAGATACATTCTAAGTCCTCTATATGTCACCATCTTTTAACGAGAACATAGACACTTGGCAAGTTGACTACATTAATCCCTTTCATCCTAGAAGAGAGAGCAATCATCTAAAGTGGAATACAATTATATTCTTTCTTTTTTTTTTTTTTTTTTTGAGAGAGAGAGAGAGTCTCACTCTGTCACCCAGGCTGGAGTGCAGTGGCAAGATCTTGACTCACTGAAACCTGGGTCTCCAGGGCCCAAGTGATTCTCATGCCTCAGCCTCCCAAGTATCTGAGATTACAGGAGTATGACACCACATCTGGCGAATTTTTGCATTTTTAGTAGAGATAGGATTTCATTATGCTGCCCAGGCTGATCTGGAACTCCTGGCCTCAAGCAATCTGCTTGCCTCAGCCTCCCAAAGTGCTGGGATTACAGACATGGGACACTGCGCCTGGCTGGAATATAATACAAATATATTCTTGATATGAATTTCCCTTACCTGTCCACAAGACCTAAATCAGCACTACCATCCTGGAGCTCACAGAATATGTGATCCCTTACATAGGATCCCACATAACCAATGGACCTACTCTAGAGCAAGAAAGTTGTATCATGTTCTGGCACTATCTGGAAGCAAATGACTTCATAAGATGTTGAAATAACCTAAAGAAGGTATAGCTGAGACATCAGCTACAAAATGTTGCCCTATAAGGATAAGACACTTTCAGCCAGGATTCAGTGTGCACGCTCAATCAATCACAATTGTAAATTATTGTATCTACAGTAAAGTGCTTGAGGCCAGGAACTAAGTAGAATTCACTGTGCCCTAACTGAAGAATTTGTGATTTTCTTTTTTACAACTCTAGGTTCTACGTTTAAGTCCTGTCTTCAAGATTGCAAAAGTCAATCTCACATATAGATAAATAAGAAAAGGTTATTTGCTATTGTGAAGATTTTCAAAGAATACCCAGCTAAATATAGAATAAAATGTGAATGTCTAAGAAGCTACACTGACTATGCTTTAGTCATTATATATGTGGAGGAAGCTTCAGAATAATCTTATCTCATCCTCTGTATTTATCAATGAAAATATTAAAGGACCAGGAAGTCTAGGGGGTTTTCTCATGTTGCATGACTAGCTAGGGATATAAGAGTAAGTACAACCTTACTATGTCAATTCTCTCTAAACGTATATATTTACTTGATTGGGACACTTATTTGAAAAGTTCCATATGAAAAAATTGTATTCTGTACTTTATTTTCTAATTAATTGTTTGTGTTAAGGAAGGTACAGGAAATGTGTAATCAGGATAAATGTTTTGGTTTAATTAAACTAATAAAAATAATAATGGATACAACAGCAAGAAAACTTTCAAAATTGTTGATAAATTGAATAGTCAGCTAAAAATCCATTGTCACTTTGTATTAGGGAAGCAAAGTGAAAAACTGTGAAGAATACATATAACCTCCTAAGTATTTCCCAGAGATCAATTTAAAGCAAAGAATAAGAAAGAAATATTTATTAAACTCTCCCAAAGGCATATAAACAGAAGAAGTTGCAAAGAAAAAATTAATCAAATTTTTTCATAGCAGATTAAATTCAAGAGCTTTTCTAAGACAGTAATTTCTTACTATAATGTCTGGAGAACAGGAAGAATGAGGAAGAAAGCAAAATCCTTTCCAGGTGTTAATGGGTAGGTGTTGAACTTTTTCAATCCCATGTTAATGGGGGTAGAAATGGTGAGGAGTAGGAGAGCAAGGATATAGATCACAAACTTGAATTTTCAAAGTTGTAAGGGTTTCTAGTTAGGTTTCAATTTCCCCAGGTAACAGATGACCATGTTTTTGATGACCCGTGAGATCATTTCCTCTTTTGTATATGTTTTGGCGATGAGTAGAGTCACTGTATTCTGGGGCATCGTCTTAGCCTGCTTTGTGGCCTAATCTCCACTGTCTCAGATGAGTTCATTAGAGAGTATAAAAGTAGAAACAAGTCTCAGAGACAACGATGCTGTATAGGACAGCAGTGCTCTATGAGCAGACATAACATGAAGTAAAATAAGATCAGTGGCCTAAAAGGTAGCTTACATGTGGCAAGTGCTGCTGTATTTATCAGAACTTTTGTATCTTCAATTTAAGCCTCATGTAAGAATTTGATAAAATCATGCTTGATAACCACAAAAAGCGATTAAAAAGTGAATTATTTTTAGTAAAATGTATAAAATTGAGACTATGTCAAGAAGGATAGCAATAGCTATCTGCAATATAACTGATGCTGACTACCTCATATTTCACATACCACTGCAACATTATATAGATATATTAAATATATAAGATTATATATGTGATATATAATATGAATACATATGTCATACATAAAACCATATGATTTATCTATATTATTTATTCTTAGGTCTAAGTGAGAATACCAGGGAAATTTTTCTGATTCAAGTTTAGGCTGATTTGTATATAACTGTTTTGAAGGTATTCAGCTCATTGTGGTATGGCATCAGAGGAGAGAAAAATTACTTTGCCCTAAGATGACAATACATCTTAATTCATAAAAGTAGCATGAATTAGTTGGATTTCTTTTTACATGGAGGTTGAAGAAAGAATGATAAAGAGTTAAAGGAATAACTGTCCTATAATGTCCATGGAGTTGCATCAGAATAGGCTGACGTACCCTGAAATATCTTGATATGGTGGCTTAAACTATTCTTAATTTCTTGAACCTTGTTGAAACTAATCTGAACTGAGCGAGTGCCTCTGTGACTGCATTACATCGGTATATGCTGATGGAACAACAGAAATAACATAAAAATTCAGCTCCCTCACCCACGGATTTGTCTATCTATGCAGTGTCAAGTATCCAGATATTTTGAAACATTATGAGTGACTGACATTTTCATTTCTGAACTAGAAACTCTGGCAGATTGTTGACCTAGCCTTCATCTGAAAAAGCCCTTTTTCTGAACTAGAATCTTGTTTAAGAATGATTGGCATACCTTAAAATCAAATATTTTTTGAATTGCTGTGTTACTAGTCTAATTTGGAAAAATAAGAGAAACCATCAAAAATTTCTAGACAAACCATGTTAAATGCTTAATATAAAAGTAGAAACTGTAACCATTTTATAACTTATTAACTGCTGATACCATCAAGTATCAATATAGAAGATCTGTAATTACTATTCTATATTATTTCCAATGTATTTTATAGTTATGGAATTGCTGCAAATGACTTAAATTAGAGGTTTTTAAAACATTAGGCCCTTTACCATTAGCTTTAGTTCTACTGTGAATGAGAGGAGAAAACACTTGAGTACTCTTTTAGAATGTAAGTTAATAAGGGAAGAAATCTTGATTTGCTTTCTTCTCTTTACACATGTATCTCAATGCTGAGGATGGTATCCTTCACATAGTAGGTGCTCTGTAAGTATTGCTCAAATTAATGGAGGGATAACAGGAGCTTTGTAAAACTTAGTAAAGATTGTAACATCGCCTCTTCAAGAGGCTCTAAGACATAGACACCTCTAAAGGGTACATGTAGATGTACTCTTTAGAATTTTTGAAAGTGACATCAGGTGGTATACTTTTCGTTTTGTTTTGGTCTTCATTT
Source organism: Macaca mulatta (assembly GCF_049350105.2). Classification (NCBI taxonomy): domain Eukaryota; kingdom Metazoa; phylum Chordata; class Mammalia; order Primates; family Cercopithecidae; genus Macaca; species Macaca mulatta. The sequence goes on along the minus strand of NC_133417.1, from coordinate 21,141,671 downwards.
TGATATAGAAAGAACAATGTGAAGTTCTTAAGGGAATAGTTGTCATGTAGCCTGTGAGACCCCCATCTCTAAAAAAAATTTTTTTTAAATCATCTGGGATTGGTGGTATATGCCTGTAGTCCTAGCTACTCAAATGCTGAGGTGTGAGGATCACTTCAGCTCAGGAGTTAAACATGCAGTGAGCTGTGACCGTACCATTACACTCCAGCCAGGGCAACAGAGAGAAACCCTGTCTCTCTAAAACAAAAAAAAAAAAAAAGAAGAAGAAAAAAATTAAAGGAATATTTGTCACATATTTCTACTTAGAATTGAATCAGGACAGGTTGCCAAGCCTGGGAAATTCTTGCTGCAGAGGAGCGGTTTGAACATCCAAGCTTTTAAAAGACCTAGATATTCTCATGGGATTTCATTGATGACGGAGTACATGTGACAATTGTATTTTTAATTTTTTAACACAATAGAAAACTCCTTGTTTCATTGTATAAAGGAACACTCTGACTGTTCAATCACTAATCACAAATATCCTGGTACACAAAATAAAATTCTGAAACATAGTAAAGATGGACTAATTAGATAGTCTGAGCATATACACTTGACTTGTCCTCTTCTATGTGATCTCTTATGATGATTCTGCATATGTGTGCATATGTTACACACATACACAAGTGTGTATGTTTATGCATACATGAAAACACACCAGACTAATTTCCGATTTTATGGAAAGAAACAGGAATTCCAAAATTTATGAAAAATGTAGAAAAGGCATAAAGTCATTAATATCAGATAAGTAAGAACAGAAAAACTATAATCCAAATATGACAAATGAAGAGTGGAGATCCACAAAGCATGAGAGAGAGTACTAAGTCAGCTATCATAGTAATTAATTAAAGACAAAAATCCTAACCAGCTGGTCAAATGAGTCCAACTACTTTCTGTCCACAACCACTAATACCCAATGGCAATCTAAAAACCAAAAGCTATACCATAAGTAATATGAACTACTTGCTTGGGGTCAGGTTTTGTTAACATACCGAATAATGAGAAAGAAGGAGAGAGCTTCAGGAAAGTCTGGACAGGTTGAGAAATGGAGTGGGGAGATGGGAGAGAAGTCATTTCATTCATGGAAGAAATTTACTTATGTTTTAAGTGTCGAAAGAAATTATTCCTTATTTTAGCTGCTAGAGACTGTCCTAAAGTTTGCTGCAAGCCGCATACTAATAGACCCTGAGTGAACTTAACAAAACTATTCTTGACTATTTACAGATAGGGGTTGATTATCCCTTCTACTTAAACTCATATCAGCAATCTAAACCAATCACTAAGAATCATATGCTACTTGAAGAAAACAAAAAATATTAAAGAAAAAAATAAAGAAATCAATCAAGGTGCCTGGAAAAGATGCTAAAAGGAAATTCAGGGAATAAAGGAGATTTTAATAAAATATATATGCTAGTTATGAGAAATTTGAGAGATAATTGAAACCAGAAAACAACTATAAGGATTGATAAAATGAAGCAATCAGAAAGAATTATAGACAAATTGATAAACATTGCCTAAATTAAAAATAATTGACATAAGGCTGAAAATGAAATCAAATAAATAAAACTCAAACAGAAAATTAAAATACCAAGACAAGGGAATTAAAGATAGCATTTTTTAAAAATGTGGTAAAAAGTTAGAAGATATCAAGGATTAATCTAAGAGGGCTAATATATTTTTAATAGAAGTAGTGGTAAGTAGTAGGTAAGTAGTAGAGCAAGGATTTGAATCCAAAGCTTCATGCTTTGTAACAGGACATGAAAATACTAAAAACTTTTAGAGCAAGACCGTATCTAAAAAACAAAAGAAGGAAAACTATGTCGACATTTCATTAACAAAATTACACGTTGAAAGATGATGCCACAATATTCACAGAGATTTAAGGAAAATTATTTTGAAACCAGTCAATCCATTATGTGAAATGTAAACAGAACATAGCAACAGTTAATTTTAAAGACGTAATGAAAGTTCAGAACTTGCAAAGAGTAAGAAATTTAACATAAGAAATCTAAAACCCATCGACTCTCTCTGAAAGAATTAGCACTGAAAGAATATACTACAGCCAAAGAAAATAATGTAATAAAATACAACATTTTAAACTTAGATTATAGAAGCCACTAAAATATATTTTTAATAATTTGGAAGTATAAATAATATATTCATAATATATATCATTTATATGTATGCAATATAATCATGTAATGATAAAATATAAATAAGCATTTATACATAAATTAAAAACAAATTATAATTAACTTCAATAAAACAATCCCAGATGAACTCAACATGGGAGATGGGGGGGCAGGAGGAAATGACAGCATGCTAGGTTATCTATTATTAGAAGGAAAATCGGGTGAAGAGTAAGAGGATGAAGGAATAATTGATTTATCTTGGTGATTCATAAAAAATATGTTATAAAACATATGTACTTGAGAAATTAACCATTACAAATCAGTTACATATTGAAAATTTAAATTTTCTTAATAAAAATTCACTAATTTTCACTCTATTAAAGATATAAAAGACAAAACAACAACATACAGCCTTATTTTACTTTTAAGAGACTCACCTAAGATAAAATTTTAAAAATAAAAAAATAGGAGAAATGATATATATGCCAGCAAGTGCTGATGAAAGAAAGCTAACGTTAAAATGTTGATGAAACTCCAAATAGACTTTAATTCTATCATGAAATTCTGTATTAACAAAAGGTAATATAAGAAAATATAAATCATTAAACTTTAATCATGTGAGACAAAAGCTACCAAATATATAAAGCAGAAGCAGAAAGTGAGGCATTGTCAATTCTAGAAACACAACGGTAGAATTTAACACAGAATTTTCAGAAATCAGCAAAAGAATAAAACAATAAATAAGGCAGAGGATTTGAATGACACAATAAAAGTAGTTTAGCCATTTATTCAACAAATGTTTTTGAGTACTCACTGTGTGACAGTTACTCTTTTGAGTGTTCTAGATTGTGACAGTAAAAAAGAAACGTCCAGATCTAAAGATTTTAACTTCTCATTTTTATAAGAAAAGACAGAAAATTGAAAAAGTAAATTAAATACACCACATATGACAAGGTAGTAAGTATTTGAAGAGAAAGAGGAAAGTGAGCCTGGGTGGGTGAGCAGATTGCAGTTTCACTTGGGTTTATTAGGGAAGGCTTCACTAAGAATAAGACATTGAGTAAAGCTCAAAGGAGGAGTAAGAGTTAAAGCTAATAGGAGATTTTGAGTAGAACAATGACATGATCTGGTTTACATAAAATTGCAGGACTGGGTAATTTAGTGGGAAAAATAAAATTAACTGTTAAGTAAGGGTGGAATGACAGGAACACATTGGAAGCCTATAGCAATAATTCATGTAAAACATTATGGTGGCTTGGACCAACTTGCATCAGTAGAAATAGCTAAAAATGGCCAAATAGTAAATCAACATTGAAAATAAAACAAAATGGATATACTGATAGATAGGATGGGCAGCATGGTTTATTTTCTGTATTTATATCTTAGTCAATATTCTTAATTCCTGTGTCTGGCTATTATTCCACAATTTTGTGCTTATTAAAAGGAATTCAAAATATCTTCTAATTATCATAAATGCATAATAAAGAGGAATGATGTATTACATAAAACCAAAAAGCTTAGTGTATTAGTCTGTTTTCATGCTGCTGTTAAAGATATACCTGAGACTGGTCAAGTTACAAAAGAAAGAGATTTAACGGACTAACAGTTGCACAAAGCTGAGGAGGCCTCACAATCATGGCAGAAGGGAGGAGGAGCAAGTCACATCTTACATGGATGGCAGCAGGCACAAAGAATGTGCAGGGGGAACTCCCATTTTTAAAACCATCAGAGCTCATGAGACTCATTAACTCTCACAAGAACAGCACAGGAAATATCCGCTCTCATATTTCAATAATGTCCCACCAGATTCCTCCCATGACATGTGGGAATTGTGGGAGTCACAATTCAAAATGAGATTTGGGTGGGGACACAGACAAACCATATCATTCACTCCACCTCCTCCCAAATCTCATGTCCTCACATTTCAAAACCAATCATGCTTTCCTAATAGTCCTTCAAAGTCTTAACTCATTTCAGCATTAACTCAAAAGTCCACAGTCCCACATCTCATCTGAGACAAGACAAGTCCCTTCCACCTATGAGCCTGTAAAATCAAAAGCAAGTTAGTTACTTCCTAGATACAATGGGGGTACAGGCATACAGTAAATATAGCCCTTCCAAATGGGAGGAATTTTCCAAAACAAAAGGGCTACAGGCCCCATACAAGTCTGAAATCCAGTGGGGCGGTCAAATCTCAAAGCTCTAAAATTACCTCCTTTGACTCCATATCTCATATCTAGGTAACACTGATGCAAGAGTTGGGTTCCCATGGTCTTGGGCAGATCTGCCCTGATGGCTTTGCAGGATTCAGCCTCCTACCTGGCTGCTTTCATGGGCTGGCATTGGGTGTCTGTGGCTTTTCCAGGAGTGCAGTGCAAGCTGTCGGTGGATCTACAATTCTGGGGTCTGGGGAATGGTGGCCCTCATCTCGCAGTTCCACCAGTCAGTGCCCCAGGGGGGACTGTATGTGAGGACTCTGACCCCATATTTCCCTTCTACACTGCCCCAGTGGAGGTTCTCCATGAGAGTACTGCACCCACAGAAAACTGTTGCCTGGGCATTCAGGCATTTCCATACATCCTCTGAAATCTAGGTGGAGGTTCCCAAATGTCAATTATTGACTTCTGTGCACCTGCAGCCTCAACACCACATGGAAGCTGCCAACTCTTGGGGCTTTACCCCTCTGAAACCACAGCATGAGCTGTACCTTGGCCTCTTTTAGTCATGGCTGGAACAGCTGGGATGCAGGGTGTCTTATCCCTAGACCACACACAGCAGAGGGACCCTGGGCCCAGCCAAGGAAACAATTTTTTCCTCCTAAACTTCCAGGCCTGTGATGGGCGGGGTTGCCACAAAGGTCTCTCACATGTCCTGGAGACATCTTCCCCATTGCCTTGGGGATTAATATTTGGCTCATTGTTACTTATGCAAATTTCAGCAGTCAGCTTGAATTTCTCCTCAGAAAATGTGATTTTCTTTTCTATTTCATTATCAGGTGACAAATTTTTTGAACTTTTAGGCTCTGCTTCCCTTATAAAAGTCAATGCTTTTAATAGCACCCAAGTTGCATCTTTAATGCTTTGCTGCTTAGAAATTTCTTCCGTCAGATACTCTAGATCAACTCTCTCAAGTTCAAAGTTCCACCAGACTCTAGGGCAGGGGCAAAATGCTGCCAGTTTCTTTGCTAAAACATAACAAGAGCAAATGTTGTTCCAGTTCCAAACAAGTTCCTCATCTCCATCTGAGACCACCTCAGCTTGGACTTTATTGTCCATGTCACTATCAGCATTTTGGACAAAGCCCATTTAACAAGTCTCTAGGAAGTTCCAAACTTTCCCACATTTTCCTGTCTACTTCTGAGTCCTCCAAACTCTTCCAACTTCTGCCTGTTCCCCAATTCTAAAGGCGCTTCCACATTTTCAGGTGTCTTTTCAACAGGAACCCACTCCCAATACCAATTTACTGTATTAGTCTGTTTTCATGCTGCTAATAAAGACATACCTGAGATTGGGCAATTTAGAAAATAAAGCAGTTTAATGGACTTACAGTTCCTCATGGCTGGTGGGGGGCTCACAATCATGGTGGAAAGCAAGGAGGAGCAAGTCACATCTTACATGGATGGCAGCAGGAAAAACCAGAGAATGAGCAGAAAAACTGTTTTTAAAACTATGTGATCTCATGAGACTCATTCACTACAATAAGAACAGTGCAGGAAACACCCACCCCCATAATTCAATTATCTCCCACATGGGAATTGTGGGAGTTACAATTCAAGATGAAGTTTAGGTGGGGACAAAGACAGACCATATCATTAATAAATTATATATATATAAAAAATAACATATTTGGTCATCATACTTTAAATGACAATGTAACAAGTCAATTGTAAGAAAAACTGTGTTCACTAGGATATTTTATTTAAAAAAACTGATCTGAATATGTTGAAGACTTAAGGATAAAATAAAAACAAATAACTTATTTATTATAATTTATTTATTTCCTTATTAACTGCCAGGGAATGTAGGCAATAACTTAAAAATGAATGATAATGAAAGCATGACACATCAAAAACTTTGGGATATGGCTGATGAATTACTCAGAGGAAATTTGGTGTTAAATTAACTTTTTACAAAAGAAAGACTAAAATTCAATTTTCACATGAGAAAGAGGAAAAAGGAAGAACCACATAAGCACAAGATATAACAACATGATTAATAATTAAAACCTAAATAAATGTAATTTTTTAAAAAGAGACTACCAAAAAAATTATTGACATAAGGGAAAGCTGGTTATTTGTAAAAAAGCAATATTACTAAAATGCAGAAAAGTGCTTATTTCTGTTGAAAAATAAAATGGTGAAATAAACAACAGCAAAACATAAAAATATAGTCATATTTTTTGATACATATGTCATCAAATAATTAAAAGAATGTACAAATTTACATCATGTATTTGAAACTCTAAACTTAACATATGATTCCCTGGTGAAAAGTTATTTAACAATACTGATTTAAAGGAAGTAATGAAGAAAAAAACAAAGAATAAACTTTAAAGGTGGTCAAATGCTGTTGTGATAGGCAGAAAAATTGCATACCAAAGACGTTCACCTCCTACTCCCTGGAGCCTGTGAATATGTTACACCACATGTCAAAGACAAGTTATGACTTCTAAGATAGAAAGATTCTAATGAACTATCCAAGTGGGACCAATATAATTGTAAGTCTTTAAATGTGGAAGGGGGAGGAACAAAAAGTTGATGGCTAGAGTGAAGGCTAGAATGGTTAGAATGATGGTGAGAAAATTATACAAACTATTCTTGCCTTGAGGAAGAAAGAGTGCCATGAAGGGGAAATGCAGGCAGCCCAAAGAGTTGGGGAATATAAGGAAACTTATATATATTGATGCCCCCACCCAAACCTCATCCTGAATTGTAATTCCCATAATCCGCACACATTGTGGGAGGGACACAGTGAGAGGCTATTGAATCATGGAGGCAGTTACCTCCATACTGTTCTCGTGATAGTGAATGAGTTCCTATGATTTCTGACGGTTTTATAAGAGGCTTTCCCCCCACCTTTGTTCTGCACTTCTCCTTACTGCTGCCATGTGAAAAAGGATGTGTTTGTTTCCCCTTCTACCATGATTGTAAGGTTGCAGAGACCTCCCCAACCCTGGGGTACTGTGAGTCAATTAAACCTCTTACCTTTACAAATTACCCCATCTCTGATACGTCTTTATCAGCAGCATGGAAACGGACTAATACACTCCTCTAGAGGCTACAAGAGAAATGCAACTCTTGATTTTAATACAAAGTTATTTCAAGCCATCAAGTTATCACAATTCATTAAAGCAGCAATGGGAAACTAATGCAACCCATAACAAAAGCACCAGTTCCATACAGTTAGGATGTAAATCCTATCATACTTCAAGGGATGGTTAAGCACCATTTATATAACTTGTTCTAAAGCCCAGGAAAAGCTGGCTAGCATCCTGTAGTATTCTAAAAGGATATTTTATAGAGTGATTGTGACATCAAAACCTAACAGTTGACAGAATGAGAGGGAAAGAAAAAAGGGAAGCAGATGCAGTAGGGAAAAGTTAGAGAAAGAAAAACTGTCAGCCAAGCACATGAATAATATAGTTGAAAAAAATAACACACTAAACATGGTTTACAAGGAAGTGTAAAATATTTTAATATTCAGGACTTTATTAATGAAATTCATGGCATAGGGAAATTAAATAATTTTTTCACATAAAAATATTTTTATAACATCACACATCTCTGAGATTAGACAAAAAAAGTTGTTAGACTCAAAAGAAAATGCCAACATTAAGGAATACATGGTAATTTTTAAAAAATAATCTCCAGCAACCGTTATAATGCTGAAATGTGAGAAAATTTCCACTGAATTCTACAACTGAAAAAGCCTGACTGCTGTCTTTGCAAGTATAAACCATTTACTAGAGATCCTTGTGAATAAAACTAGATAAATTATTAAGATGGTTAATTTTAGAAGAAAGGTAGAAAATTGTTGTTTAAAAAATTATATGATCATATACTCAAAAAACACTATTTAAGAAAATGTTATATAAACACTAATGTGGACTGGGCATGGTGGTTCACACCTGTAATCCCAGCACTTTGGGAGACCAAAGCAGGTGAATCACCTGAGGTCAGGAGTTCGAGACCAGCCAAGCCAACATGATGAAACCCCCATCTCTACTAAAAATGCAAATATTTGCCAGGCATGGTGGCGCATACCTGTAATCCCAGCTACTCAGGAGGCTGAGGCAAGATAATTGCTTGAACCTGGGAGGCAGAGGTGGCAGTGAGCAGAGATTGCACCAGTACACTCCAGCCTGGGCAATAGAGCTAGACTCTTGTCAAAAAAAAAGCTAATGCGACTAACCTATTTATGAATGACAACAACGTTATATATATCAAGTAATATTAAAACAAAGAAACAACAATATGAACTAGAAATATAAGTAAAATAAATGAACACAATTATACAAAAAAAATCTTAATATCTAGTATTTAAGTGCAATTAAAATGAGATTGTTACCATCCAACATTTTGGCAAACATTAAAAAGTTTAAGGTACTTACACATTTCTAAGGGTGTAGTATAACACATAGCAATATCTGATAAGAATGTGTATCCTAAACATCTACCTATAAAGTGATGTATAATTACAGAACACCTATATTATGTCACAAGTTAGCGGTTTAAAAAATTAGGCAGATCTATGTGAACTGACAGAGACATTTTTAAATAAACAGAAACAAGTTTCAAAGTTATGTTTGTGCACGTGTATGTCCACATATATGAAGAACTACCCTGAAGGAGACACAAAAATGTTCATAGTACTCCTCAATTGAAAAGAGAATCAGATAGAGGAAACAAGTAAAGGAGAGGCCTGCTGCTTGCTTTTTCTGCAAAGTGATTGATTGTCTATATATTTTGATATAACGATAAATTAAAGTCTAAATACAATTAACACTTCACTGGTGTTCATGGTCCAACTCGGGAAAATAGCAAGCATTTTAAGCATATTACAGATAATTTAGTACAGAGATGTGGTTACACAGGTGCTGGAAGACCAAGGGAGCCAATTAGAGAGAAGGAGACAACTCAGAGATCTCCAACTATAGAAACTCACTACTGCATTAGAGTCAGCAGGAAAAATAAGAGAGAGAGAGCGAGAGAGAGAGGAGAGAGAGAGAGTTTCAGGGGGTGAAGTCACCTGGCAGAAAGTGGAATAACCATAGGAGGGACTGGTGGTGTCAACAAGATACCATGCTGTCATACGCACTGCCTCGGCATATAGACTGGAGTACATACGCCCTAGCTTTTTCCTTTTCCTCTCTCCGCTGCATCACGCTCTGAAATCGCCTGCCAGTGTCTCCCATTGGCTGAAACACAACCGGCAGCAGCTGACAAAATAACCACGAAAACTGCTTCCAGGGGTCATCCCACCTGGAATACCTAGCAATATATGGGAAGAATAAGGAGCAGGTTCGAAGGTAAACAAGTCCTGGACAGACTCAAATGCATGTGATACATTTAATCACTTTTTATGATAATTTTTTATATTCTTGCAAGCAAATATTTATATTTAACACTCAGGAGTAGATATGCAGAATGTTCAATTGGAAGATATCTAGTAGACTGTCAGAGAAAATAGTCTACACAGCTCTAATAACATAAGAACCAACTATAGATATTATATATGTGCCTACTGGTGTGAATATTGCTGTTCTTTTCTAATACGAAAATTTGTACCATACAAAACAGCGTTTAAATATTCGATACCTTATTCAGAACTTGAGAATTCTAACCACATAAGAACTAGCAATGATTTCAGTCAAGTAGATATTTTATGTATTCTCCCATGAATCACACTATAAAAATTTCTGATTTCTCTCATTCTGAGGTTAGATTATGATGTAAATTATTCTGGGAAGAAGCCGCACACAAAAGCCATCAAGTGTTTCAAGAGGAAACAGCAGGCTCTCAAAAATCTATGGAAAGTCTAATTGAATCTGGGGAAATACTTGCCTGATTAGGTTCTTTTATTGGACTCTGAAGTTATAAGAATGATAGCTTAAATCATTCCCATTGAATAGAGACAGAAGACAGTCAAAGTCATTTTGAATATACAAATATAATAACTTACTCATTAGTTATCAAGAAGCTATAATTAGGAATGTCCTTTTGAGCACTGAATATTTTAGGTTAAAACACTGTTTACATCATACTTTATTTATGCCAAGTCAAGTCTTTACATGAGATGGTCCAATCAAGGAATGCCTTGGTCAATTTCTTATGACTGTAACCATGAGCTATGTGAGTTTTCTCTAATCTCTACTTCCAGCTGTGCCATGCAAATCCAACCTGCAAGAAATTGCAGAACTAATTTTACTAAATACTTACTTTCACAATGATGTTCCTTTATAGGGATAAACAGGACACTCTTCAGACTTATATTCAAGATACATTATGAATCAATTTTCATTCGGTCTTTTTAGGCATTACATCTTATATGTTAATAAAAGTACTGGCAGATTTTTTTGAATGATGACAACTTTCGATATTTCCTGCTGTTTTTGTAAGACTATTTTTGCTTTAGAAGACTTTCTCAACAATACTCAGATAATACAACTATGGACACAAAAATCAATCCATCGACTAATCCGATAAACCTTTAAAGTCTGTGAAGCATTTTTGTATACATATTTTCAGGTGTTCCCCAAAATCCTTTTATAAGGTATGTTGGATGGGGGTGAATATGAGATTATTTGGAGTAGATTTGACAGGAAATAATATATTAGGAAATGCTGAGGAGGATGAGCCTTTTGGCAAAACATATCATTGTTTCTCTCCTTTTCCTTCCTACTAGAATTTAAAAAAAAATAGAAAGCAGGAGCTAACTATCCATAACCTTATAACCTTCCTGGCAACTAAAAGGGTTAAAATTCAAGACAGAAGCTAAAATGAAAGAAGAAATTGAGGCAAGACTTTTATGTAAATACATCACTTTGTGACTGGCAGAGAACAAATGACGACAAAGCCCAGACAAACACCCAGACATGCATAGAAAAAGTGACTGTATTGGTTTATTTAGAACACTAACATGAACTTGGAAAGAGGAAGAAGCAGTAATCTCCTTAGGCATTACACTGCCATAAAGAGAAAAAAAAGTACATGTCCCAAATTAAAGAAAAAGTGAAGCAACTCCATTTCTACCTGTAGTGCCAACCCCATGACATCTCAATTCTTCACAACGTTGGCTTTCAATTTGGAAATAATTTATTGAGGGTGAATTTTATGTCACTATGTTTGAAAGAAAACATACAAAGACACTCTTGCCCTGCAATGACTTCCTGCAAAACTCAGAAATGCCCTCCTGTCTATGCCTGTCTTCCAAAGAGGCATCCCAGATGCCTTCTTTGTAAAAACAGCTGCACTTGTATGCTCAGATGTCTAATTTAAAAATCAGACTGCACTCTTCAGAAAATTCCCAAGAATAAGAGTTTAACTGGCAAATTTTTATCGATTTTAAGATCCTGGAGTCTGTAATCCAAGTACACATCAAGTGACGCCAAGAAATCAGGAGGAAAAATGATGAGTAAGCTGTATGTGATGGGCATGAACAGTTAAAGAGTGAAGCCTGCTCCAGAACATGAAAATCTGTGCTAGAATCACATGGATCTTTGGTAACGAGGATATGTATAGTAATCACCTCACAGTAAACACGAAGGTAATATCTTTAAAATAATGGTGTTGTGAATTTAAGATGATGATGAGGTTAGAAGATGTACTTCCTGTCCTTCCTTGAGAAGTTAGCCTGGTTTCAGATAAAGGGAGAATTCAAATATCTAATTCCCACTAAAAGGGAACCATACAGGAAAGCTAGAGCTCTTTATTAGTATAATGTTTACTAATTCATTAAGTGTATCTATTAAGTGGGGCACTATTCTATGCATCAGAAGTATAGAAATGAGCAGATTTGTGCAACAGAGCTTCAAACACAAATAGTAGTAGAAATAAACAGACATATAAACCAGACAAAAATAGAAATAAACAATTTGGTGCATATAAAGAACAATGTTTATGGTGAAAGGAATGAACTTGTATTAACTGTGTAACTGCAGAAGGAGAACTTGGGAGTACTAGGATTTGAAGTAATGAAAAAATGTGGAAGCGCTTTAAGAAATAATGTTCATTGATAAAGAATAAGCACAATACAACTGAGTATTGGATTCTAGGTATATTTGGTTTTCCAGTTTCTGGTATCATTTTAGGAGAAGACCAGTGTCACTCATTTTGATTATTTTCATAGTTTCTTTTTGTTGTTCTGATTTTCCCCTCCCTAAAATATTTTAATATTATCCCTTTATCCCTAGTACTTTGAAATTTTGCAAAAATTTGTCTTAACATGGGTCTTCTTTCTTTTATTGTACTTGTTCTATTTTCTTTGGAACATTATTTTTTTCAAGCTCAGGAATTTTGACAGTATTAAATCTGGAAAATATGATTACTTTTACTTTGTTCAATCTATTAATTTGATGTTGCAATCAAAATTACCTAATTTCCTTATTTTTTTCCTCTCGGTTTATATCTTCTTGACTCTCTCTCTTCCATTTATTCACAAATATGATCCATACATATTCATTTTAAATTGTTCTGTTGAATTTTTACGGTCTGCTGCCACATTTTCACTTTGAAAACTCTTGTCTTATGGATGTCTTTTTATAGTGTCATTTTTCTGTTCCACGGTTCAATACACTGTCTTATTTCTGTGAGGATGCTAATTTTTAAATAATCTTTTGATATCTGTACTGTTTCTATTTGTTCCATGTTTTCTTGTTTTCTGTTTGTTGCTATCTCTGTAGTCAGGCTAAAAATCTAACAACCCTGGCAATATTGACTTCTGGTGAAGATGCCCAGCAACAGAAACTCATCTATTGTTGGCAAAAAATGCAAAATGGTATAGCCACTTTTGAAGACAGTTTGGGAGTTTCTTATGTAGCAAGATATTGTCTTACCGTACCACCCCAGAAGTCTTGCTGTTAGGTTTTCACCCAATTAATTTTAAGATATATGTACACAAATGACTATGTATGAATGTTTATAATGGTTTTCTTTATAATCACCAAACACTGGGAACAAACAAGATGTCTTTTTATATCCTGGGGAGGTTTGTCCCTTCCAAATCTCATGTTGAAATGTGATTCCAAATGTTGGAGGCGGGGCCTGATGGGAGGTCATTCCATTAAGGGGATGCATCTCCAATGAATGGTTTAGCACCGCACCCTTAAATGATAAGTGAGTTTTTGCTCAGTTCATTCACACAAGATCTGGTTGTTTAAAAGTTTGCCAACTCCTCACACCACTCTCTTGCTTTTGCGCTTACCATGTTGACATGCTGGCTCTCTGTTGACTGCTGTCATGACTGTAAGCTTCCTGAGGCCTCACTCGAGGCAGATGCCATCATCATGCTTCCTGTAAAGCCCACAGAACCATTAGCCAACTAAGTATTTTTTACCTAGCCTCAGGTGTTTCTTTTCTTTTGAGACAGAGTCTTACTCTGTCACCCAGGCTGGAGTACAGTGGCACGATCTTGGCTCACTGCAAACTCTGCCTCCTGGGTTAAAGTGATTCTCCTGCCTCATCCTCCCAAGTAGCTGGGACTACAGGTGCCCACTACCATGCCCAGCTAATATTTTTGTACTTTTAGTACAGATGGGGTTTCACCGTGTTAGCCAGGATGGTCTTGATCTCCTGACCTCATGATCCGCCCACCTCAGCCTCCCAAAGTGCTGGGATTACAGGTGTGAGCCACCATGCCCAGCCCAGGTGTTTCTTTATAGCAATGCAAGAATGGCTTAACACATCCTTCAATAGGTAAATGGATAAACAAACTAAGGTATACCCATACGATAAAATACAATTCAGAATTGTTCTAGTCTATTTTGTGCTGATACAACAAAATACCTGAGACTGAGTAATTTGCAAAGAACTGACATTTCTTTCTCACAGTTTTGGAGTCTGGGAATCCCAAGATCAAGGTGCTGGCATCTAGTGAGGCCTTCTTGCTGCATCCTTATTTAGAAGAAAGAGAAACTAGAGCTGAAGATCAAGCTAGCAAGCCAGCTGAACGCTTCAAGAAGCCTCTTTTATGAAAGCCTTAATCCCATTAATGAGAAAGGAACCCTCATGATCTAATCATCTTTTAAAGGCCCCACCCCTTAATACCATCATATTGGCAACACCTGAATCTTGGAGAGCACCCATTCAAACCATAGCAAGAGTTTAAAAGTAATAAGATAAAAAGAAACACTAAGACACAAACGAAATGCATATTACTAAGTGAAAAAAGCCAGTCTGAAAAGGCATGTTACCATTAAATGACATTCTGGAAAAGGCCAAGCTATTGAGATGATAAACATGGTAGTGCCTGTCATGAATGACAAGGGAAGGGATTGAACAGGTACAGCACAGGACAGTGATGCTAATTTTATATGATACTGTGATCATGGATACACGATATAATATGTTTATCAAGAACTTGATGCAAAAAATTAACCTAATATGTGCAAATAAAATAAACGTTTAGGATCTTCAGGGATCTCATGATAAAATGCAAAAGGAGAGAATGGAACCTCACTGGATCATATGTTTGAAACAAACTTGCTGTAGGGGTTAAAGAGAAAAGGTAGAAACCTATGTATATTTGGAAATAAGTAGAGTCTCTAAGACTAAAGGCAAGCTGACCATAAGCCTGTACTCTCACTGAAGAAGTCATTTGCACAGGAATATGAGTTAATAATTCTAAAACCACAATACATGAATAAAAGAATTTAATATTTAAGTAAATTGGTGATGGGTAGTAAAAGCCAAGTTTCTTACTGTTGTGTGTGAAGTTTCAGAGAAGAAAGAGGTGAAGGTGGAACAATCCATGTGAAAATGAATTTGATTTAGAGAAATAAGTATGAACTCCTGTTGTGCTTCACACAGATACACATAGTTTCATACAGAAATATGTACGTATGTATTTATATATAATCTGCATAATATACACACATATATATTCCCTGTCAGCTTACAGGGCCTGGAGGCAACAACACTCTCATTAAAAAAAATATACCTAGAGCCAGATCTTATTTTCAAATACCGTTATCTAATAAAAGGAACCAGGAGTGCTAACAGAAATGACTGACTCTAGGTCTGGGGCAGGATATATACAAGGTAAACAGAAAGCATTTTGTACAGCTAGAAATTAAGAAATTGTTAAATACACACACACGCTGTGTTAGTTTACATACTGTAATAAAGAACTATCTGTGACTGGGTAATTAGTGAAGAGGTTTAATTGACTCACAGTTCAGCAGGTTGTACAGGATGCATGGCTGGGAGGCCTCAGGAAACTGACAATCATGGCAGAAGACAAAGAAAAAGCAAGTCCATCTTAACATGGTAGAGTGGGAGAGACAAAGGAGGAAGTGCTACATACTTTTAAACAACCAGATCGTGGGAGAACTCAATGACATAAGAACAGCAAGCAAAAAAATCTGCTCCTATGATACAATCACCTACCACCAGGTCCCTTCCCCAACACTGGAAACTACAATTCAATATGAGATTTCCAAGGGGACACAGAAACAAACTATATCATTTAGCACCCAGCCCCTCCCAAATCTCATTTTCTTCTCACATTTCAAAATAAAATTGTGCCTTCCCAACAGTCACCCAAAGTCTTAACTCATTCTAGCATTAACTCAAAAGTCCAAATCCAAAGTCTCATCTACGACAAGGCAAGTCTCTTTCACCTATGAGTCTGTAAAGTCAATAACAAGTTAGTTATTTCCAAGATACAATGGGGATACAGGCATTGAGTAAATGTTCCCATTCTAAATGGGAAAAATTGTCCAAAACAAAGCAGCTACAGACCCCATGTAAGTCTGAAACCCAGCAGGGCAGTCATTAAATATCCAAGGTCCAAAATAATTTCCTTTGACTCCATGTCTGATGTCCAGGTCACACTGATGCAAGGGGTGTGATCCCAAGGCTTTGGGTAGCTCTACTCCTGTGGCTCTGCAGGGTACAGCCCCACAGCTGCTTTTACAGTCTCTCATTGAGTGCCTGTGGCTCTTCCAGGAACATGATGGAAGCTGTTGGTGGATCTACAATGTTGGGGTCTGGAGGCCAGTGGTCCTCTTCTCACAGGTCCACTAGGCAGTGCCCCAGTGGAAACTCTGTGTGGGGGTTCCAACCCCACATTTCTGTTGTGCACTGCCCTAGTACAGGTTTACCGTGAGGGCTCCACCCCTGCAGTAGATTTCGGCCTGTACATCCAGGCATTTTCCATACATCCTTTAAAATCTAGGTGGAGGCTCCCAAGCATCAACTCTTGCCCTCTGTGCACCCACAGGCTCAACACCAGGTGGAAGCTTCCAGGGCATGGTGCTTGCCCTCTCTGAAGCAATGGCCCGAGTTGTACCTTTGCCCCTTTCAGTTGCAGTTGGAGGTGGAGTAGCTACAATGCAGGCTGCCATGTCCTGAGGCCCTGGGCTGTCCCATGAAACCATTGTTTCCTCCTAGTTCTCCAGACCTATGATGGGATGGGCTACCCTAAAGGTCTCTGAAATGTCTTGGAGGCATTTCTTTCATTGTCTTGGCTTTTAACATTTGACTCCTCTTATGCAAATGTCTGCAGCTGGCTTAAATTCTTACCTAGAAAATGGGTTTTTCTTTACAACCACATGGTCAGGCTGCAAAGTCTCCACACTTTTGTGCTCTGTTTCCCTTTAAAATATAAGTTGTAGTTTCAGATAATCTCTTTGTTCATGCAAATTAGCATGTGCTGTTAGAAGCAGACAGGCCACATCTTGAATGCTTTAGTGCTTAGAAATTTCTTCCATGAGATACCCTAAATTATCTCTCTCAAGTTTAAAGTTCCACAGATCACTAGAACAGGGGCACAATGTTGCCAGTCTCTTTGCTAAAGCATAGCAAGAGTGATCTTTGCTCTACTTCCCAATAAGTTCCTCATTTTCACCTGAGACCACCTCAGCCTAGACTTTACTGTCCATATCACTATCAGCATTTTGGCCACAGCCACTCAACAAGTCTCTAGGAAGTTTCAAACTTTCCCTCATCTTTCTATCTTCTTCTGAGCCCTCCAAACTTCCAAATTCTGCCCATTACCTAATTCCAAATTCACTTCCATATTTTCAGGTATCTTTATAGCAAAGCTCCACTCCCCGTACCAATTTTCTGTATTTGTTCTCACACTGCTATCAAACGGTACTTGAAACTGGGTAATTTATGAAGAAGAGACGTTTCATTGACTAACAATTCTTCCTGCTATACAGGAAGCATGGCTAGGAAGCCTCAGGAAAGTTACAAAAGTATATCTTACCATGACAAAGCAGGAGACAGACAGTACAAAGGGGGAAGTGCTACACAGTTTTAAACAACCGGATGTTATGAGAACTCACTGTCTATCATGAGAACAGCAAGGGGGAAATCTGCCCCCATGATCCAATTACCTCCCATCTGGTACCTCCCCCAACATTAGGAATTGCAATTCAACATGAGATTTTGGTGGGGACACAGAGTCAAACCATATTTCACACACACACACACACACACACGCACATATACACACACACACATGCACACACAATGAAGGGCGCATGCCAGAGAAACACAGGAATTATTATTCAGGAGTCCATACTGATATAATATTGGAATAAACACAGAGAGAGTAAACAAATTTCTCAAACAAAAGAATTCTAGATAATTTATCTAGATTTCGTTTTCTTTTTTTTTTTTTTCTTTTTTTTTATTATCTTTTTTTTTAAATTTATTTATTATTATTTTACTTTAAGTTGTAGGGTACATGTGCATAACGTGCAGGTTTGTTACATATGTATACTTGTGCCATGTTGCTGTGCTGCACCCATCAACTCATCATTTACATCAGGTATAACTCCCAATGCAATCCCTCCCCCCTCCCCCCTTCCCATGATAGGCCCCTGTGTGTGATGTTCCCCTTCCTGAGTCCAAGTGATCTCATTGTTCAGTTCCCACCTATGAGTGAGAACATGCGGTGTTTGGTTTTCTGTTCTTGTGATAGTTTGCTAAGAATGATGGTTTCCAGCTGCATCCATGTCCCTACAAAGGACTCAAACTCATCCTTTTTGATGGCTGCATAGTATTCCATGGTGTATATGTGCCACATTTTCTTAATCCAATCTGTCACTGATGGACATTTGGGTTGATTCCAAGTCTTTGCTATTGTGAATAGTGCCGCAATAAACATACGTGTGCATGTGTCTTTATAGCAGCATAATTTATAATCCTTTGGGTATATACCCAGTAATGGGATGGCTGGGTCATATGGTACATCTAGTTCTAGATCCTTGAGGAATCGCCATACTGTTTTCCATAATGGTTGAACTAGTTTACAATCCCACCAACAGTGTAAAAGTGTTCCTATTTCTCCACATCCTCTCCAGCACCTGTTGTTTCCTGACTTTTGAATGATCGCCATTCTAACTGGTGTGAGATGGTATCTCATTGTGGTTTTGATTTGCATTTCTCTGATGGCCAGTGATGATGAGCATTTTTTCATGTGTCTGTTGGCTGTATGAATGTCTTCTTTTGAGAAATGTCTGTTCATATACTTTGCCCACTTTTTGATGGGGTTGTTTGTTTTTTTCTTGTAAATTTGTTTGAGTTCTTTGTAGGTTCTGGATATTAGCCCTTTGTCAGATGAGTAGATTGCAAAAATTTTCTCCCATTCTGTAGGTTGCCTGTTCACTCTGATGGTAGTTTCTTTTGCTGTGCAGAAGCTCTTTAATTTAATGAGATCCCATTTGTCAATTTTGGCTTTTGCTGCCGTTGCTTTTGGTGTTTTAGACATGAAGTCTTTGCCCATGCCTATGTCCTGAATGGTACTACCTAGGTTTTCCTCTAGGATTTTTATGGTATTAGGTCTAACATTTAAGTCTCTAATCCATCTTGAATTAATTTTCGTATAAGGAGTAAGGAAAGGATCCAGTTTCAGCTTTCTACTTATGGCTACCCAATTTTCCCAGCACCATTTATTAAATAGGGAATCCTTTCCCCATTTCTTGTTTCTCTCAGGTTTGTCAAAGATCAGATGGCTGTAGATGTGTGGTATTATTTCTGAGGACTCTGTTCTGTTCCATTGGTCTATATCTCTGTTTTGGTACCAGTACCATGCTGTTTTGGTTACTGTAGCCTTGTAGGAGAGTTTGAAGTCAGGTAGCGTGATGCCTCCAGCTTTGTTCTTTTGACTTAGGATTGTCTTGGAGATGCGGGCTCTTTTTTGCTTCCATATGAACTTTAAAGCAGTTTTATCCGATTCTGTGAAGAAACTCATTGGTAGCTTGATGGGGATGGCATTGAATCTATAAATTACCTTGGGCAGTATGGCCATTTTCACGATATTGATTCTTCCTATCCATGAGCATGGTATGTTCTTCCATTTGTTTGTGTCCTCTTTGATTTCACTGAGCAGTGGTTTGTAGTTCTCCTTGAAGAGGTCCTTTACATCCCTTGTAAGTTGGATTCCTAGGTATTTTATTCTCTTGGAAGCAATTGTGAATGGAAGTTCATTCCTGATTTGGCTCTCTGTTTGTCTGTTACTGGTGTATAAGAATGCTTGTGATTTTTGCACATTAATTTTGTATCCTGAGACTTTGCTGAAGTTGCTTATCAGCTGAAGGAGATTTTGGGCTGAGACAATGGGGTTTTCTAAATATACAATCATGTCATCTGCAAACAGGGACAATTTGACTTCTTCTTTTCCTAACTGAATACGCTTGATTTCTTTCTCTTGCCTGATTGCCCTAGCCAGAACTTCCAACACTATGTTGAATAGGAGTGGTGAGAGAGGGCATCCCTGTCTTGTGCCAGTTTTCAAAGGGAATTTTTCCAGTTTTTGCCCATTCAGTATGATATTGGCTGTGGGTTTGTCATAAATAGCTGTTATTATTTTGAGGTACGTTCCATCAATACCGAATTTATTGAGCGTTTTTAGCATGAAGGGCTGTTGAATTTTGTCAAAAGCCTTTTCTGCATCTATTGAGATAATCATGTGCTTCTTGTCTTTGGTTCTGTTTATATGCTGGATTATGTTTATTGATTTGCGAATGTTGAACCAGCCTTGCATCCCAGGGATGAAGCCCACCTGATCATGGTGGATAAGCTTTTTGATGTGTTGCTGAATCCGGTTTGCCAGTATTTTATTGAGGATTTTTGCATCGATGTTCATCAGGGATATTGGTCTAAAATTCTCTTTTTTTGTTGTGTCCCTGCCAGGCTTTGGTATCAGGATGATGTTGGCCTCAGAAAATGAGTTAGGGAGGATTCCCTCTTTTTTATTGATTGGAATAGTTTCAGGAGGAATGGTACCAGCTCCTCCTTGTACCTCTGGTAGAATTCAGCTGTGAATCCATCTGGTCCTGGACTTTTTTTGGTTGGTAGGCTATTAATTATTGCCTCAATTTCAGAGCCTGCTATTGGTCTATTCAGGGATTCAACTTCTTCCTGGTTTAGTCTTGGAAGAGTCTAAGTGTCCAGGAAATTATCCATTTCTTCTAGATTTTCCAGTTTATTTGCGTAGAGTTGTTTATAGTATTCTCTGATGGTAGTTTGTATTTCTGTGGGGTCGGGGGTGATATCCCCTTTATCATTTTTAATTTCGTCGATTTGATTCTTCTCTCTTTTCTTCTTTATTAGTCTTGCTAGTGGTCTGTCAATTTTGTTGATCTTTTCAAAAAACCAACTCCTGGATTCATTGATATTTTGGAGAGTTTTTTGTGTCTCTATCTCCTTCAGTTCTGCTCTGACCTTAGTTATTTCTAGCCTTCTGCTAGCTTTTGAATGTGTTTGCTCTTGCTTCTCCAGTTCTTTTAATTGTGATGTTAGGGTGTCAATTTTAGATCTTTCCTGCTTTCTCTTGTGGGCATTTAGTGCTATAAATTTCCCCTACATACTGCTTTAACTGTGTCCCAGAGATTCTGGTATGTTGTATCTTTGTTCTCATTGGTTTCAAAGAACATCTTTATTTCTGCCTTCATTTCGTTATGTACCCAGTAGTCATTCAGGAGCAGGTTGTTCAGTTTCCATGTAGTTGAGCGGTTTTGATTGAGTTTCTTAGTCCTGAGTTCTAGTTTGATTGCACTGTGGTCTGAGAGACAGTTTGTTATAATTTCTGTTCTTGTACATTTGCTGAGGAGTGCTTTACTTCCAATTACGTGGTCGATTTTGGAGTAAGTACGATGTGGTGCTGAGAAGAATATATATTCTGTTGATTTGGGGTGGAGAGTTCTATAGATGTCTATTAGGTCTGCTTGCTGCAGAGATGAGTTCAATTCCTGGATATCCTTGTTAACTTTCTGTCTCGTTGATCTGTCTAATGTTGACAGTGGGGTGTTAAAGTCTCCCATTATTATTGTATGGGAGTCTAAGTCTCTTTGTAAGTCTCTAAGGACTTGCTTTATGAATCTGGGTGCTCCTGTATTGGGTGCATATATATTTAGGATAGTTAGCTCTTCCTGTTGAATTGATCCCTTTACCATTATGTAATGGCCTTCTTTTTCTCTTTTGATCTTTGATGGTTTAAAGTCTGTTTTATCAGAGACTAGTATTGCAACCCCCGCGCTTTTTTGTTCTCCATTTGCTTGGTAAATCTTCCTCCATCCCTTTATTTTGAGCCTATGTATGTCTCTGCGTGTGAGATGGGTCTCCTGAATACAGCAGACTGATGGGTCTTGACTCTTTATCCAGTTTGCCAGTCTGTGTCTTTTAATTGGAGCATTTAGTCCATTTACATTTAAGGTTAAGATTGTTATGTGTGAACTTGATCCTGCCATTATGATATTAACTGGTTATTTTGCTCGTTAGTTGATGCAGTTTCTTCCTAGCCTCGATGGTCTTTACATTTTGGCATGTTTTTGCAATGGCTGGTACCGGTTGTTCCTTTCCATGTTTAGTGCTTCCTTCAGGGTCTCTTGTAAGGCAGGCCTAGTGGTGACAAAATCTCTAAGCATTTGCTTATCTGTAAAGGATTTTATTTCTCCTTCACTTATGAAACTTAGTTTGGCTGGATATGAAATTCTGGGTTGAAAATTCTTTTCTTTAAGAATGTTGAATATTGGCCCCCACTCTCTTCTGGCTTGGAGAGTTTCTGCCGAGAGATCTGCTGTTAGTCTGATGGGCTTCCCTTTGTGGGTAACCCGACCTTTCTCTCTGGCTGCCCTTAAGATTTTTTCCTTCATTTCAACTTTGGTGAATCTGGCAATTATGTGTCTTGGAGTTGCTCTTCTCGAGGAGTATCTTTGTGGCGTTCTCTGTATTTCCTGGATTTGAATGTTGGCCTGCCCTACTAGGTTGGGGAAGTTCTCCTGGATGATATCCTGAAGAGTGTTTTCCAACTTGGTTCCATTTCCCCCCTCACTTTCAGGCACCCCAATCAGACGTAGATTTGGTCTTTTTACATAATCCCATACTTCTTGCAGGCTTTGTTCATTTCTTTTTCTTCTTTTTTCTTTTGGTTTCTCTTCTCGCTTCATTTCATTCATTTGATCCTCAATCGCTGATACTCTTTCTTCCAGTTGATCGAGTCGGTTACTGAAGCTTGTGAATTTGTCACGTATTTCTCATGTCATGGTTTTCATCTCTTTCATTTCGTTTATGACCTTCTCTGCATTAATTACTCTAGCCATCAATTCTTCCACTTTTTTTTCAAGATTTTTAGTTTCTTTGCGCTGGGTACGTAATTCCTCCTTTAGCTCTGAGAAATTTGATGGACTGAAGCCTTCTTCTCTCATCTCGTCAAAGTCATTCTCCGTCCAGCTTTGATCCATTGCTGGAGATGAGCTGCGCTCCTTTGCCGGGGGAGATGCGCTCTTATTTTTGGAATTTCCAGCTTTTCTGCCCTGCTTTTTCCCCATCTTTGTGGTTTTATCTGCCTCTGGTCTTTGATGATGGTGATGTACTGATGGGGTTTTGGTGTAGGTGTCCTTCCTGTTTGATAGTTTTCCTTCTAACAGTCAGGACCCTCAGCTGTAGGTCTGTTGGACATTGCTTGAGGTCCACTCCAGACCCTGTTTGCCTGGGTATCAGCAGCAGATGCAGCAGAAGATAGAATATTTCTGAACAGCGAGTGTACCTGTCTGATTCTTGCTTTGGAAGCTTCCTCTCAGGGGTGTACTCCACCCTGTGAGGTGTGGGGTGTCAGACTGCCCCTAGTGGGGGATGTCTCCCAGTTAGGCTACTCAGGGGTCAGGGACCCACTTGAGCAGGGAGTCTGTCCCTTCTCAGATCTCAACCTCCGTGTTGGGAGATCCACTGCTCTCTTCAAAGCTGTCAGACAGAGTCGTTTGCGTCTGCAGAGGTTTCGGCTGTGTTTGTTATTGCCCTGTCCCCAGAGGTGGAGTCTACAGAGACAGGCAGGTTTCCTTGAGCTGCTGTGAGCTCCACCCAGTTCGAGCTTCCCAGCAGCTTTGTTTACCTACTTAAGCCTCAGCAATGGCGGGCACCCCTCCCCCAGCCTCGCTGCTGCCTTGCCGGTAGATCACAGACTGCTGTGCTAGCAATGAGGGAGGCTCCGTGGGTGTGGCACCCTCCCGGCCAGGTGTGGGATATGATCTCCTGGTGTGCCTGTTTGCTTAAAGCACAGTATTGGTGTGGGAGTTACCCGATTTTCCAGGTGTTGTGTGTCTCAGTTCCACTGGCTAGGAAAAGGGATTCCCTTCCCCCTTGCGCTTCCCAGGTGAGGCAATGCCTCGCCCTGTTTCAGCTCTCGCTGGTCGGGCTGCAGCAGCTGACTAGCACCGATCGTCCGGCACTCCCCAGTGAGATGAACCCAGTACCTCAGTTGAAAATGCAGAAATCACTGGTCTTCTGTGTCGCTCGCACTGGGAGTTGGAGACTGGAGCTGTTCCTATTCGGCCATCTTGCTCCGCCCTTAGATTTCTTTTTCAAGGAAGTAAAGCATAACTGCCTCCTTAAATATGGGCTGTACATAGTGACTTCTTCTAAATAATGCATGGGAACAAAAGAGGAAAAGAGCAACTTTACAATGAAGAAACCAGACAAATACTATTTGTGATCAAGGTTCCCCTCAATAGTGACAAGTCTTCATAGTACGAACCCTTGGAATATGAAAATGATGCTTCACTTTTATATTTTTCCTTCTGTAAACACATACCCTAGTTTAATCATGAGAAACATGTCAGACAGGACAGAGATGAGGGACATCCTATAAAACAAAGTCTGACAAATTGCCATGGCCAGAGTAGCCTAAGGAGACCTTATCTAAATGTACAAAATGGTATCTTGGATGGAATTTTAAAATAGAAAAAAAGTAGATTAGGTAAAAAGTTAGAATTCTTAATAAAGAATAGGCTTCAGTTAATAATAATGTATCAATATCGGTTTATTAATTGTGACAAAAGTGCTGAGTCAATGTAAGAAGGTAGTAATAAGGGAAAGTCTGGGTATATGGGAAGTCTTTTTACTGCATAATTTTTCCATAAACTAAAACTATTGTTAAATGTTTCTTTAGGCCGGGCGTGGTGGCTCACGCCTGTAATCCCAGCACTTTGGGAGGCCAAGGTGGGCGGATCATGAGGTCAGGAGAGCAAGACCATCCTGGCTAACCCGATGAAAGCCCGTATCTACTAAAAATACAAAAAAATTAGCCGGGCTTGGTGTTGGGCGCCTGTAGTCCCAGCTACTCGGGAAGCTGAGGCAGGAGAATGGCTTGAACGCGGGAGGCAGAACTTGCAGTGAGCAGAGATTGCACCACTGTACTCCAGCCTAGGCGACAGAGTAAGACTCAGTCTCAAAAAAAAAAAAAAAAAAGTTTCTTTAAATATACTACATGACAATGTCAATTCTCACTTATACAATTTTTAAAAAATTAAAAACGTTTTGACCACTCATTCTTTTCGAGAAGCTGTGTTGAAATGGCCACAAAACTGTACATTCCCTCAGGAGGTGAATTTAGCAACATCTAACTAAAACCACATAGGTTTGTTTACTCTTTGATCCCCCAAGTTCGCTTCTAAGAATTCACTCTGAGGCATGTTTCCAGTAATACAAAAATAGGTTCCCAGAAAATGTTTTATGTGGCATCCTTTGTAATTACAATAATTGGGAAGAAAAAAACTATGAGCCCATACTTAAGATAATGTTTGAATAAATAATGGTACAGCTCATATAGTAGAGTACTATGAGTCTGTGAGAATGAATGAGATCCTCATGAATGAATGAATGAATGAATGAATGAAGAAATAGAGTGAAAAGAGCATAGTGCATATATATGTAATATGCTACAATTCGAGGAAATAAGGAAATGAACATTTTAAAATCAGTATCTATTTGTCCTTCCCTTGTGTTGCTGTTTTCCCAGATCCTTTAGAATGGGGGAAAGTATCTGGTGTTAAATAACTACTTTTCATAGAAACTTTCAATTATTCCTTCTGATTTTCATCCAACTCTGAACTGTGCTTGTATGCACCTAGTTTCTGAGAATTGCAACAGAAATAACCTGCTTCTTATGGTTTTTCTCCTTGTAAGTTTCATAACAGTTTTCTGAGATGTGTCAAGTCAGTTATTGCTCATTTAATTGATTTTTTGAAATTGTTAAACCCTATCTCTTCTCATTTTTATACTTGTTATTTTTCCTTACCTGTTATGGTCATTTAATGTCATTTTAGAAAGAAAAGGGATACCTTTATGTATTCAATAGAAAAGATTTACCCACCTCTTACATCATTTCAAGCAGGATTTCAATATAGTGATGATGTATGTTAAAAAGTGTATCACTTCAGTTGCTGTCGATAAAAATACTTAGAAAGATTTAATCATAGAGAGATATCAGAAAGAGGCAATTCAATAGTGAAAATAAATGAAGATAGCTGCTTGAACAGGGTATTGTTAAAAAGCGAGATGGGGCAATGGAGTTGTTTGGGAACTATTTTGAAGGTACATTATTGCACTTATTGATTGTACCTAAGGGATAATGAAAATGAAGGAACAAATACAACTCTTAATTTTCCAGTGTAAAATAATGATTGAGGTTTCTTTCCTGAGAAGATGACTGGTAAACAAGTACATTTGTCGGACTGGGTGTTAGAGGGAGTAGTATTTCAAGGGCTACATTTTACATGTGTTACGTCCAAGTCCTGATGGTGAAATCATTTGCAGTATTATCAAAACAAAGCATCATAGCTAGAAAGATACAACTAATTGATATATACTAAGTTTTCCTGGTTCTTAGTTTAAAAACAAAATTAGATGTGCAGCCTTCTCACATTGACTGGACAAAAAAATACCCTTTGGTCAAATCGTTGGTTAAAATAGACTCACAAAAGGCTTAGCATCCTAATTTTCAGGGATGCCAGTTCAACAACTGGAATACTGTTAATGAAATTATATGGCAGTTGTACCATCATAGAAGTTATAAAGCTGAAAATTAGAAATAATTTTGGAGGAGACAAAAAAAAAATCTTTGGCTGTATACGTTTGCTCATAGCCTAAATTATTAATGAAAAACTTAATACTATAACAGGTGAGTGCCTACACAATATTCAGTTTTCTTTAAAGCTGATCAATGAAAAATGCAAATGATTTCATTAACACATTGAATGTTAAGTATGCAAATCTACATGGCTCATGATATTCATAATGACATAATGATTCATGTATTCATTATGTATACACATACAATTCACATACCATTCAAAGCTCTCTTGTGCCGAGTGGCAGCAGACAGAAAAGGTACAAGCTTGCCTGAATTTCTATACAGGGATTTCTTTAACATTACACCCAGGTTGCTGATGATCCATAAGTCTGCATTTGTGTACAAGTGTTCTATAAAAATAAAACTGTTTTTTCTTCTCTTCAGTGCTTGGTTGATTAAGTTAAAACAAATTATTCCACCACAAGCAGTTTGAGCAGTTCAAAAGAATTGGTGTTATCTCTAGGACACAATTACTTTTTTATAATAATCATATACGTCTAGTTTGCTCCAATAAATGGATTAACTGACTATATACTGAGTGAGATGTGGCTCAGAGTTGAGTTACACTGCGTATCTTCAAAGAGACCCTTCTGTCATCAAATTTCATTGCACTTAGACAGCTTCCAAAATCTAGTGAAATGGAATTTTGGCTGAGAAAGAAGGCAGGCAAAGAAAGGCATTTTGCAACAGCAGCTAACAGTTAACTCCCTCAGCTTTTACCAGTTAGTCTATGTACTCCTTTCATGTAGGGGAAATGCTGGGTGTGAAAATAATCATATTTTCCAAAAATAATCCTCCAACACACACACTCGCCATCCACCCAATCATTTGCCCCCTAGGTCTCCTTAGTGAGGTAGTGGGAGAAATAATGGGTGCATCATGTAAAGTTGTGAGTGCTCATTGATGACAGCCAATGAGAATGGATTTCCTGTGGAAATTCTGATTGTGATTGCAGCAATAAGCAGACATTGAGTACAGCAATTTTTCATGGAAGTATGGTGCCAATTTTTGACACACTGTTCTCCAAAAAGTCTATACCACTTTTATTTTTAAGTTCCAATTGAATGCTCTAAGGATGACACCAAAAACTGAGCTGCAATTCTTCATTGAATTCCCTGACTTTCACTGGGCTTAGGGCACTGAAGTCGTATTTGTATACCACAAAGAAGAAAGAATTCCAAAGGAGCAAACTGAAGAGTGTCCTCCTATTTGGAAATATTTGTTCAATTATTCATTTTTAACAAGCCCCAAATACAGATATGCAAACCAGACAAAACATGCCAGATGACTGTGTCTGTTGTAAATAATGTAATAAATGTCAGTCTCTACAGTTTCAGTCCCAATTTCACGTTTGTATTTTATTTCTCCTTCTAGCAAAAATGACAAAGTTAAAAGGAAATATGTATTATGTGTCATCAGTGGTAATATATAAGAGTAGAAGTGCCTTACCATACATCAGCTCCAATATTACAAGGCAGAGGCAGAACCATGTCATTGAGAGAAATGTGTTTTCATTTCAGGTGGTGAAATCAACTCCAATTACTCATATCTGGACTTAACTACTTCCCATTACTGAAGCCAACACTTGAAAGACAGGATTCTCTAATCAAGTAATTAGATGTGATGGCTCCTACTAACATAATCACGACTGCTGCAGCAATGGGTCTTCTCTCCTGCTTGTTTACACTGTTAGAATGTCTTTAATGGAACTGTGGGAGGGTAGAAACCTCGCCATTAAGCAACGAGATTTGGAGATGGAACTGCTCATGATTTGGTCCCCTGGTTTGTCAGCCTGCATTTCATCATCTATGAAATAATAGCCTTCTTAATGTCCATTTCCTGGTCAGTTAGTATGTGAGATCTATGTATTCTTGGGTATTTCCTACCTAAGCATGGAGGCTAGAAAACAGGAATAATCTAATTGCTAAGATATAACAGAACACCTCATTTATTTGCTGTTTATGGACATATCTAGGCTTACAATGTGGCAAAAGTCACAACAAGAGGAGAGTGGAATGACCTAAGACAAAAGTAATATTTGCATCTCACAATTAACACCAGCTCTTAAGATTTTGCTGGAAAAAAAATACTATTTATTTAACTGAATTTTTTTCCCAGTAGTTCATAATGAATGCATAACAAGTAGGTAAAGTCAATCCTAGAAGCAATAAATAGAAGCTTAACCTGTTTCTTTCTTTCACCTGGTTAAAGGATAGACCCCAAACACTTCAGTCCAGTCATACAGGGGACATTAACGCTCAGGTCCCAATGCAGAAATGAGGTTCCAGAACTGTGAAGACAATGAAATTAATCTAGAACTTAAGTATCTAGGCAACACATTGCTTCTAATTGCACTGAACATTATTGCCAAACTCCTGGTCTATAAATTGAAACATCACTTGTGAAATGTTTGCTTTATGCTTAATCATTTGCAGTCTCACAGACCAAAGACAAAGTCCATCTAGAACTCATTTGCAGTTAAAAAAAGAAAAACATTAAGTTTGTGTATTTTGCTTCATGCTGGAAGAGAAAATGAAATCCGGGGAAGTACAGAATATCTAAGTAAGGGAGATCTGGGAAAGAAATCTCACCAGGTCGGAGCCATATTGGCTAATTCTAAAAAGGTAATAGGGAAGTGAAAAACAATTCCTTTTTGCTTTTAACTTGTATTTCAACAACTTTTGGGGTACAAGTGATTTTTTGTTAATGGATGAATGGTGAATTTTGAGATTTTAGTGCACCCATCACCTGAGTAGTGTACATTGTACCTAAAATGTAGTTTCTTTATCCCTAGTCCCCCTGCTACTCTCCTCATTCTGATTCTCAAAGTATATTATATCACTCTGTATGACTTTGTGTAGTCATAGCTTAGCTCCATTTATAAGTGAAAACATACAGTTTTCAGTTTTCCACTCCTGAATCACTTCACTTGGAATAATGGCTTCTAGCTCCATCCAAGTCGCTGCAAAGGCATTATTTCATTCCTTTTTATGAATGAGTAGTATTTCCTACGGTATGTATTAGTCCATTCTCACACTACTATAAAGACATACCTGAGACTGGGTAATGTATAAAGGAAAGAGGTTTAAATGACTCATAGTTTTGCATAGCTGGCGGGGGTGCCTCGGGAAACTTACAATCATGGTGCAAGGTGAAAGAGAAGCAAAGAAACATTTTACACGGCAACAGGTGAGAGAGACCCAAAGCAAATGCAACATAAACAAAAATAAATAAATAATACTTATTTAAAGTAAAAAGCATCTGCACAGCAAAAGAAATAATAATCAGAGTAAACAGACAAGCCATGGAATAGGAGGAAACATTTGCGAAGGATGCATCTGACAAAGGACTAGTATCCAGCATCTACAAGGAACTCAAACAAATCAGCAAGATAAAACAATCCTATCAAAAAAGTGGACACAGGACATGAGTAGACATTACTCAAAAGAAAATATACAAATGTCAAAAAAACATATATTTAAAAAAGCTCATTACTAATTATTGGGGAAATGCAAATTAAAACCACAATGAGGTACCACCTTACTCCTTCAAAAATGGCCATTAATAAAACATCAAAAACTATAGATGTTGGTGTGGATGTGAGGAAAAGAAAATGCTTACACCCTGCTGGTGGGAATGTAAATTAGTAGAACAGATGGCTTGTGTATGTTAAACTATCCCTGCATCCCTGGTATGAAACCCATTTGATGATGATGTATTATCTTTTTGATATGCTGTTGGATTTGGCTAGCTAGTAATTTATTGAGGATTTTTCCATCTATGTTCATCAGGGATGTTGTCTGTAGCTTGCTTTTTTTGTTATGTTGTTTCCTGGTTTTGGTATTAGGGAGATACTAGCTTCATAGAATCTTTAGGGAGGATTCCCTCCTTCTCAATCTTTTGGAATACTTTCAGTAGGGTTGGCACCGATTCTTATTTGTGTATCTAGTAGAATTCAGCTGTGAATACATCTAGTTCTGGGCTTTTATTTGTTGGTAATTTTTACATCACTGTTTCAATCTCCCTGCTTGTTTTTGGTCTGTTCAGGCTTTCTATTTCTTTCTAATTTAATCTAGGAGGGTAGTTTGCAGTATTCATTTCCTCTAGGTTTTTTAGTTTATGCACACAAAGGTGTTCATAGTAGTCTGGAATGCACTTTTGCATTTCTGTGGTGTTTGTTGTAATGTCTCCAGTTTCATTTCTAATTAAGCTTATTTTGATCATCTCTTTTCTTGGTTATTCTAGCTAATGGTTTATCAATTTTGTTTATATTTTCAAAGAAAAAATTTTTGTTTCATTGATCTTTTATATTATTTTGTATTAATTTTCTATAGTTTTGCTGTGATATTTGTTCTTTCTTTTCTTCCTCTAGCTTTGGGTTTAGTTTGTTTTTGTTTCTCTGGTTCCTTGCCCTGTGACATGAGGTTGTCAATTTGTATCTTTTCAGACTTTTTGATGTAGCCATTTAGTGCTACCATCTTTATTCTCAGCACTGCTTTTGCTGTATCCCAAAGGCTTTGATAACTTGTGTCATTATTATCATTCCATTCAAAGAGTTTTTAAATTTTCATCGTGATTTCACCGTTAACCCAGAAAATATTCAGGAGCATATTATTTAATTACCATGTATTTGTATAGTTTTGAGGATTCTATTTAGAGTTGGTTTCTAGTTTTATTCCACTGTGGTCTAAGAAGATACTTGATGTGACTTCAATTTTTAAAATTTATTGAAGACTTGTTTTGTGGCTTATGATAGGGTCTGTCTTAGATAATGTTCCATGTGCCGATGAGAAGAATGCATATTCTGCAGCTCTTGGGTAGAAAGTCCTGTAAATATCTCTTAAGTCAATTTTTTTTTAGTGTGTTGTTTAAATCCATTGTTTCTTTGTTGAATTCTTCTCAATCATCTGCCTAGTGTTGTCAGTGGTGTATTGAAGTCTCTCACTAGTATTGTATTTCTGTCTATCTCATTTCTTAGTTTCAGTAGTAATTGTTTTGTGAATCTAGGAGCTCCAGTGTTAGGTTCATATACATTTAGAATTGTAATATCTTCTTGTTGGATTGATCCTTTTATTATTTATCATAACTTTGTCTTTTTTTTACTGTTGTTACTTTGAAGTCTGTTTTGTCTGATATAAGAATAGCTACTTCTCACTTTTGGTTTCCGTTGGCATGGAATAACTTTTTTCCACCCCTTTACCTTAAGTTTATATGAATCTTTCCATGTTAGGTGAGTCTCTTCAAGATGGCAGGTATTTGGGGTTTGTAATTTTTTCTCTATTCTGCCATTTCATATCTTTTAAGTGAACCATTTAGGCCATTTACATTTAATGTTAATATTGGGATGTGAGATAGTGTTCTCTTCATTATGTTTGATGTTTACCTAGATATTTTGATTTTTTGTGTGTGTTATTGTTTCTTAGGCCTTGTGAGTTTTAAGCTTTCAAGAGATTCTATTTTGGTGCATACTGAGCCTTTGTTTCAAAGTTTAGAACTCCTTCTAGCATTTCTTATAGTGCTGGTTTGGTAGTGACAAATTCCCTCAGCATTTGTTTGTCTGAAAATGACTTTATTTCTCCTTCATTTTTTGAAACTTACTTTTGCTGGATACAAAATTCTTGCTTTTTCTGTGTGAGGAGACTGAATATAGGACCCCAATCTTCTCTAGCTTGTAAGGTTTCTCCTGAGGAGTATGACATTAGTTTGATAGGTTTTCCTTTATAGGTTACCTGATGCTTTTGTCTTATTACTCTTAGAATTCTTTCCTTTATGTTGACGTTAGATAGCCTGATGACTATGCACTTTGGTGAAGCTCTTTTGACAATAAATTTCCCAAGAGTTCTTTGAACTTCTTGGATTTGGATAACTAAATCTCTAGCCAGACCAGGGAAGTTTTCCTCAATTTACTCTCAAATAAATTTTCCAGAGGTTTTCTCTTCTTCCTCAGGAACACTAATTATTCTTAAGTTTGTCGATTTTACACAATCCCATATTTCTTGGAAACTTTGTTCATTTTTTTTATTATTATTTCTTATTTTTGTCTGACTGGCTTAATAAAAAAGCCTTGTCTTCAAGTTCTAAAATTCCTTTACTTGTCCTAGTCTATTGTTAAAAATTTCCACTCTATTTCATAAATTCCCTAAGTGTATCTTTCACTTACAGAAATCCTGATTTTTTTATGATATCCATCTTTCTAGAAAATTTTTCATTCATATCCTGAACTCCTTTTTAAATTTCCTTATGTTGGTCTTCCCCTTTCTCTAGTATTTTCTTGAGTAGTTTAATAATCAGCCTCCTGATTTCTGTATCTGGTATTTCAAATATTTCAACTTGGTTTGAGTCCATTCCTGGGGAGCTAGTGTAATCTTTTGGAGCTGTTATAGAACCCTGTTTTGTCATGTCATCAGAGTCATTTTCTCCTTCCTTCTCATTTGGGTGGACTATTTATTCTTTTTTTTTTTTTCTTTCTTTTTTTTTTTTTATTATACTTTAAGTTGTAGGGTACATGTGCATAACGTGCAGGTTTGTTACATATGTATACTTGTGTCATATTGGTGTGCTGCACCCATCAACTCGTCATTTACATCAGGTATAACTCCCAATGCAATCCCTACCCCTGCCCCCCTCCCCATGATAGGCCCCGGTGTGTGATGTTCCCCTTCCTGAGTCCAAGTGATCTCATTGTTCAGTTCCCACCTATGAGTGAGAACATGCGGTGTTTGGTTTTCTGTTCTTGTGATAGTTTGCTAAGAATGATGGTTTCCAGCTGCATCCATATTCCTACAAAGGACACAAACTCATCCTTTTTGATGGCTGCATAGTATTCCATGGTGTATATGTGCCACATTTTCTTAATCCAATCTGTCACTGATGGACATTTGGGTTGATTCCAAGTCTTTGCTATTGTGAATAGTGCTGCAATAAACATACGTGTGCATGTGTCTTTGTAGCAGCATAATTTATATTTGATTTGACTTTTTAAAAAATTTATTGTTTTCCCCTTATGTCTGTGACTTTAATGTTTAAAATTAATTGCAGCCTAATTGAGTTCTTGGTGTTTTCAGCAGTGAAAATTCAGTAAGACTTCCTTGGCTATAGAAAATCTTTGTATGATGACTTTCTCATATGCTGGTTGTAGTAGCAGTGTGCTCAGTGTGTGAGCAAGTTCACTGTCTTCTATAGGGTTGGAATAGTAGAGGTCTCTTGAAGCTTTTTCTCATACCCCCATGGCATGCACTTTCTTATTTATTCATTTTTCCTCAGTATTTATTTTATTGGTTTGATGGTCAGGGCTTTAGGCCAATAGAGGAGATGTCCCTGTGTAGGAATTAGTTGTGGCTAAATCAGGTGGGTAAATGCAATACCCAATATAGGCAGAGGTCCCAGCCTTGATAGAGTGGATGGAGGAGCTCTCAGTGAGTCTCACTGAGGGCTTATCAGGAGAAAGGGTTGGAGCCACCCCAGTTCCCCTGCCAGGACAGTAGGAAAGCTACCCATGACCCAGCCATACTTCTGTCCCAGTGATATAGGTATTCAAATCAGACACACACCTCTTTTCATCTGTGGCAATGTTGATGTTCCAAGTAGAGAGGAATTGTGAGCCTTTGCAGATGCAGTCACCCTGACACGTTCCAGAAAGGCTGTCTATAGTTGTGCCCATGCCAAGCTCCCACGGGAAAAGCCCCACTTGTGCCTGTGGTGATGGATGAGGAGGAAATACTTCCCTTTCTCCAACATCCTTCACACATACCAGAGCTGCCTGTTGGGTTGGAGCTGCAGACTTTCCCTGCTGAGCCCAGAACTGCAACTGTGCCTCTGCTGAAAGAAACTCACCACCAGCTGAAAGATCTGATTGGTGCTCAAGGCCTGTGGTCTGGATTCTTTTAGCCCACAGTGTGTTCCATTTTTGTGGTACACCCCCACTTTCCCTAGAATCCCCTTGGAGACAGACTACTGCGAGTGTTGTTGTTCCTCTGGGTCTATCCCCCCAGTGAAGTTGCCACACTCTAGGCTGGTACTGCGGAATGTCTTCAAGGGATCCAGTGATGTGACCTATCCTCAAGTCTCCCAGCAGTGGGAACAGCTCTCATGGGGATGGCAGGGTAGTGACATAGACTCTGTGAGATTCCTTGGTTTTAGATAGCCTTAGTGTGTTGGCTTTTTCAAATGCCAGTTATACTAGTAGGGAACTGATCACGTGGACAGACTTAGGACCTCCTGGTTAGCCAGAGTGGTGCAGGTGGTAGTGACAACTGAAGTTGCACAGCAGTTTTCTCCTTCCTGGGTGCAGTGGTTTTCTACCAGGAGGTGCTGTAATGGATTGTTGGTTGGCCTCCAGCCAGGAGGTGACACTTGCAAAAAGAGCACCCTCTGTGGTAGCAGCAGTGGGATTTTGATTGCCTTATGTTGCCCAGAAAGATACTCTGGTTTCTCAGGCAATGGGCAGGGTCATAAAGCTCCCAAAAATTTCTGTCCTTTGTGTTAAGCGTGTCACTAGCAGCAGTGAGCTAAGCTCCAGGCAGCCTGCACTCAAAACTCACAGACGCCTCAGGTCATCATCTTTCCCTGTGGAGACAGCAACTGTGGCTTCCAAGATACGCCCCTCCTTGTCTTCCCACAAAGCCAGGTGCCTGGCTCCTGTGCTTGTGGCTACAGCCTGCTTTTCACTTGTCTTTCCCCAACTGTGGTCAAGGAAGTTTGTCTCCACCCAAGGTTGTATTGCAAATCCCAGTTGGGTGCTTCTTTCAACCCGTGACAACTGCCTAAACTATTTGGCCGACCTCTGCAGGGTCCTCTGTGAGGAAAAATATGGAATGGCTTCCCTTGGTCTATGCTGGAGACTAGGAGTGCAGGCAGAGGTCTTCTCTGTACTGTTCCTACTTTTATATTCCATAACCTTCCCCAAATCAGTTCCTGTGCTGGGTAGGGTTAATACCATCCTCTGTGGCCTGTACTTTCAAGATCCCTGGTGAGAGTGTGTATCCTGGAGACAGCCTCTCCCACTCTCATACTTGAAGGACTCACAGGCCTTTGACTGACTCACGGCGTAGGCTGCAGCCTGGTACTTCCTTCAAAGGGCCTGTGGAATCTTTCAGTTTCCTGCTCAGTTCCTGAATCACTTATTGAAAAGAAGTGTTTATGGTATGAATTTCCTTTATTTTGCCCTTCCAAGTGGAAGAGGTGTGCTAGCAATGCTTCTAATCTGCCATGATGAAACAAAAAACCCATGAACACCGATTTTTCATTGGCTGTCTTTATGAAATTGGAAAAAGTCGGAAATTGGATATTTTAATATTTTTAAATAGGAGGTGGAAGTTTTAAGCAGTATTAGAGTTTTCATTGGCAAGGAAGGAAAAATCACTCAGAAAATATGTCCGTGAAAAGAAAAAGAAGTTAGTCATTTTTGCGGTCTTAGAATTTCCTTGTTTAATTTGGAAGGAATATCACAGGTTAGTTGTCCACAACATAATTTTTTACTTTTTCAGCACTACATAGAAACTCATGAAAATTTTATTATATCCTAATTTTTAAAGTATAGAAGTAAAAGTGATCTTTGCCATTGCAACAATAATGTCCATATAGGTTTATTTGCATACTTGTAGAAAGAATCAGCATAAATCATCTGGTTTACAATCATTTTATTGTAAATATAATATTTTTCAGTGGCTCTAAATTTCCTTTAAAATTGTTAATTCAGTGAAGAAACACCTTTGAACTAGACCTACTAAATAAAAATATAAACTATATATTCCCATTTTAAGAAAAATTATTGATCTAAATTTCATATGATTTTTGGCTGTGTGAGCTACATAAGCGTTCAATCATGGACAAATACAGCGTTAAGACTCCTGTTGAAATATTTTCTTTAATTGTTTTATTTCAGATGCTTGCTTACATATAAACACCTTTAAATTAATTTAGGTGAAAGAATACAGTTTAGCAGCCATCCTTTCCCAATTACTCTTCAATCTAATTCTAAGTCTTGTAGCAGAAAATAGACAAAGTAATATGGCAAATATGTGTTGATGTAATCACAGGACGGAAGAGGAGGAGGATGAAAAAGAGAACACATAACTCAGACTGAGCAATCAGAAAGACTCCAAAGACATACACTTGAGCTGAGTGTTGAGTATAAAAGATAAAGTAAGAGTAAGTGAAGAGGATAGTCCCAGTATAAGGAACATCATGTGAGAGGACATTAAAAAAAATCAGGTGATATTTTATGAGGGACACTCCTACATAAGTATTTGCAGGGTCTGGTAAAAAGTGAGCATTTATTTAAACACTTATGAATTAATCACCTACTTATGGCCATAAGTTAAACTAATCCTAAAAAGCATTGTCTTGAGAAACCCTTTGCACACACATCAGCCTCACTCCCAGGTCTGTGAAATGACCTGCAGCTTGGCGAAGGAAGCACCCACTCTGAGTGAAGTGAGATCCTGGAGTTATTAACATGCAGTTTCCATTATATTCAACCTTCTCCAATCACAAGGCAAAATATATGTTGTGACACACATATATTCAGCAGAGATTTTCAAACTTGTAATGACATTTCGGCCAGCCAAACATATATTAAAAACTAAAATTTCCACGCCGCTGACTCTGAAAATTTTTTCCTCACCACAGCAGCAGAATGAAAGTTACGTCTCCTCATAAGTTAATCAATGAGCATGCATCCAGGACTCTGCTAGATACTATTGTTACCAGAGGATCTTTGTTCTTAGACCTCCCAAGACGGAATGGAACTTTGGACCATGCGGCAAGTGTTATAGCTCTATTAGAAGCGTGGGTCATGGAATAGAACCATGGAACCCAGTGACTAATCCTCAGCTCAATTAGAATGAACCCGGGCACTTGGCCATGCAGGAAAAATGGCAAGCCCCTAGCCTGATCCCGAGCAGCAATGGGTGCCTCGCTGGATCAGAAGCAGCAGCAGACACCCTGCTGGATCTGGACTGGTGGAAGTCAGCAGTGGATCTGCCAAGGCGTTGTTCAGCAGTTGTGGACAGCAAGCGAAAGCTCAACTCCAGCCAGAACAAACACGGACCAGAAGAGTGGGCAGTTGCAAGATTTAATAGAGTGAAAACAGAGCTCCCATACAATGGGAGGGGACCCAAAGGGGGTTGCCGCTGAAGGCTAGATTGCAGGGGGTTTATATCCCAATCATTGTCCCTCCCCCTGTGCCCTCAGGCGATAGATGATTGACTGTTTCTTTACCTCTTGCTTTTAGCCTGATTGGTATTTTAGTGAGCTCCCTTTATACTACCTGATTGGTTGGGTGTGAGCTGAGTTACAAGCCCCGTATTTAAAGGTGAGTGTGGTCACCTTCCTCAGCTAGGCTTAGGAAATCTTAGTTTTACTAGGAAATACAGCTAGTCCTGTCTCACTATGAAGGGTTCAAGAAAAATAAACTGAATTTTCCTTAACTCTTACTTTGCAATTAACAGTGACAAAGGCTACAGACCCGTATAAGAAGGATGGAATCAAAGGTGAAAGTTTATGATACATAAAGTAAAAGCTGTCACACTAAAGAATAGACATCACTCTAAGTTAAAAATAACTAAAACTGTTTATAGATGATATAGGATTTCCATAAGACCTATGCTGTATGAGAAAAGTGCATATGACCTATTGAGAACAAGGAGAGAAAAACTATCCTGATTTAAAGTCAGGAAGATATTCAGAAAACATCCAGAAAAATCACATTATGTTAATAACACATCACTAAAAGCAATTAAATTCATTTTGCAAAAATGTTAACTTGAAATTTGGAACAATTATTGGGAGAGAGAGAACTGTTTTCCGTTTATCTGGGAAAAATCATTGGGACTTGTAATGAGTGGATTAGTTTCCCTAAAGGAACTTGTACTATAAAAACAAAATAAACAACAGAAAAATCAGGTGTTACATACACTTCTCTTGCTTCCAAAATTTACAAATGGCACACTCATGCAGATTACAGAGACTCCATGGAGTAAAATTAAGTAAAATGTATGACTGAGTGGCACTAAACCCAGCTGTATTTCATCACTCTCTGTTGAGTGGCAGAAATCCAGTTCTCTTTCAACCTTACTAAAGGAAAATATGTATGAGGTTAAGAGAATTGTAAGAAGAAAACTACTCACTGTGCCAAGCTGGACCAAATCCTGCACCCCAAACTGATTATGTGAAGGAAAAAGAGGGCTAGGAAATAATCCAGATGGATCTCTTTGTCAGTCTTTTGTTAGTCAGTCAAGAAATTAAGCACCTACTATAGGCCATGTACTACACTAGGTATTAAGAACACAACCATGACTAAATAAAAAGCTGTGCCTTTATAGTATATGTAGTTTAATAAATGGAACAATCTATAAACAAAGTGTGACATGAAAGAGAGAAATTCAGATTAACAACTGCAAATTCAGTAAAGTTGCAGAATACAAAATCAACAAACAAAATCAGTAGTGCTTCTTATACACAAACAACAAGGTAATGGAAAAAGAAATCAAGAAGGCAATCTCATTTACAATAGCTACAAGAGAAAAATTAAATAAATATTAAAAAACCCTACAAATAAATTTAACCAAGAAGTTGAAAGTCTTCTACAAGAAAAACTGCAGAACACCAACAAAAAATTGAAAATACAAACAAATGTAAAAACATCCCATGCTCACGAATCAAAAGAATTACTATTGTGAAAATGACCATATTACCCCCAAACAATATACTGATATAATGCAATTCCTATCAACATACAAATGACATTCCTCTCATAATTGGAAAAACAATTTTAAAATTTGTGTGGAATTACAAAAGACCTCAAACAGCCAAAGCAATCTTGAGCAAACAGAACAAAGCTGGTCACATCACACTACCAGACTTCAAAATATACTACAAAACCGTAGTAACCAGAATAGCACCGTACTCACATAAAAACAGAAACAAAGACCAATGGAACAGAATGAAGAACGCAGAAATCCATATATCTATAGCCAATAGATTTTTGACAAAGGTGTCAAAAAACATACAATAAGGAAAAGAAAATCTCTTCAATAAATAGTGCTAGAAAAACCGGATATGCATATGCAGAATTATGGACTAGATTTCCCTCCTCTCACCTGATTAAAAAAAAAAAAATCAACCCAGGCCCAGTATGGTTGCTCACCCCTTTAGTTTCAGCACTTTGGGAGGCTGAGGCAGGTGGATTACTTGAGGCCAGGAATTCAAAACCAATTTGGTCAACATAGTGAAACTCAGCCTCTACTAAAAATACAAAAAAAATTACCTGGTGTGCATGTCTGTGATCCCAGCTACTTGGGAGGCTGAGGCATGAGAATCACTTGAACCCAGGAGGTGGAGGTTGCAGTGAGTTGAGATCATGCCACTGCACTCCAGCCTGGGAGACAGAGCTAGATTCTGTCTCAAAAAATAAATAATAAAATAAAATAAAAATCAACTCAGCATGGTTCAAAGGCCTAAATGTAAGACTTGAAGCTATGAAACTATTAGATGAAAACTTAGGGAAAATTCTTCAGGAGATTGATCTGGGAAATAATTTTATGAATGGGACCTTAAAAACACAGGCAACAAAAGCAAAAGTAAATAAATGAAATTATATCAACCTGAAAAGCTGCTGCACAGCAAAGGAAAAACATCAATGGAGTGAAAAGACAATCTAATGAATAAGAGAAAATATTTGCAAACTATTCATCTAGCAGGGGTCATATATATGTCAAGGAACTCAAACATCGAAACATCAAAAATCAAATAATCCAATTACAAAATGGACAAATTATCTGATCAGACATGTATCAGAAGAAAACATACAAATGACCAATAAATATATGAAATAATGTTCAACATCACTAATCATTAAGGAGATGCATATAAAAATCACAATGAGGTGTCATTTTACCAATTAGGATGGCTATTACTAAAGGCAAAAAATAAAAAATGCTGGTGAGGATGTTGGGAAAAG
Organism: Macaca mulatta; assembly: GCF_049350105.2. Classification (NCBI taxonomy): domain Eukaryota; kingdom Metazoa; phylum Chordata; class Mammalia; order Primates; family Cercopithecidae; genus Macaca; species Macaca mulatta. The sequence goes on along the minus strand of NC_133417.1, from coordinate 21,100,965 downwards.
GGAACTCATACGCTGTTGGTGAGAATGAAAACAAGTATAGCCACTACAGAGGTTCCTCAAAAAACTACAAGTAGAATTACCTTGTGATGCAGCAATCCCACTACTGGTTATTTATCCAAAGAACAATGAATTGGTGTATCAAAGAAACATCAGCACCCCATGTTTATTGAAGCACGATTCACAATAGCCAAGATATAGAATCGACCAATGTCTTCAACATAGAGTACTATTCATCCATCAAAAAAAATGACATTCTATCATTTGAGGCTATGTTGCCTCGACATAGATGGAACTGGAGGACATACGGTTTAGTGAAATAAGCCAGGAACAGAAAGTTAAACACTGTATGTTCTCATTCATATGTGGAATCTTTAAAAAGTTGATCTCATAAAAGGAAAAATTGTAACAGAAGACACTAGAGGATTGGAAAGGCAGGAGGAAGAGGGAGGGATACAGAGAAATTTGTTAAAGGATTCAAAGTTACAGCTAGAAAGAAAAAATAAATTATAGTGTTCTATAACACTATAGTATGACTGTAGTTAACAATATATGGTTTGAAATGGCTAGAAAGGTGATATCGAATGTTCCTAAAACAAAGAAATAATAAAGCTTTGAAATGATGGATATGCTATTCACTCGGATCTGATCACTATACATTGCATGTATCACAACATCACTATGTACCTTATAAATATGTACAATTATTATATGTTCATTTAAAAAATTGAAAGACCTAAATGATGACAAGAAGAATTTGGGGATGGCACATTCCAAAGGAGACAAATTGTTCTTTATAGTTTTTCATTCATAATTCTTTCACACAAACAAACAAGCAAACAACAACATACAGTTATCAAGCTCTTACTATGCCCAGGCATTATTCAACAATATTTAGAAAGCAATTATAAATAAAATCATCAAAGAAGCCATAGTTTAATAGAGGAAAATATGCCCAAAAGGAGAATGGAAAAAGTGAAGTGTTAAAAAAAACATGGTTTTGTTGTTGTTGTTATTGTTTCCAAGTGTCAGAGAATCAGAGGGTAACAAAGAAGAACAAACAAAAGACGTCAGGATAACAAATAAAAACAAAAGACACTCTATGTTAATGAATTACAACAAAGTTCAACCACTTCTTTACTCTTTTACTTCTTCTATAGTTCCTGTTTGCTTGTCTTTGGAACTGGGGGAAAACTTTTTTTTTTTTTTAATGTACCTTTTCTCATTTTTACTAATTATAGTCTCTACATTAAAATGCACCCATTTTATACACACATTTGGACAAATTTTGACCAATTTTACATCCATGTAACCACCACCACAATCAAGTTATTAAACAATTCTCCCACTCTCTAAAAGCTTTCTCATTACATTCTATCAATCCTTCCCTACACCACCAGGATACAAACTTTTCTGTAATTTTTGAACATGTAATATAATTTTGGTTGAAAATGGTACATTGTGGATAATAAATGATAGAGGCTAGTTATTCTGCATTCAGTTGTGTTCTTATGAGGATTTTTTCCTTCTAGCAGTATTTTAACTAGCCTATATCCTACATTCACACAGCAAATTTGTTCTTTTCTGCCTTGTTCAGCAGCTAATAATCTTGCTCAGTTCTTTTGGTTTCCAGCTACTGTATTTTTTTCTCGCCTGCTCCCCTCACCTCTCCTATCCCCTCATCTCCCCGAACACGCGTAGTTTAGTAGTTGGCTAAAGATTTGAGAAGTTGATATTCACCCTTGGAAACTCATTCTTTCTGTGGTTTCATTGTTTTCAAGCACTTCCCTCTATATTTCCAGCTACTCTGGCAGCTCCAAGCTCTATTCTTTGACATCTCAACCCAGCAATGTTAATGTGTTTTCTTTTTCTTTTCTTTTTTTTCTTTTTCTTTTTCTTCTTCTTTTTATTTTTTTTTTGAGACAGAGTCTCACTCTGTCACCCAGGCTGGAGTGCCATGGCGTGATCTCGGTTCACTGCAACCTCCGCCTCCCAGGTTCAAGCAATTCTCCTGCCTTAGCCTCCCGAGTAGCTGGGATTACAGGTGAGCGCCATCACGTCCGGCTAATTTTTGTATTTTTAGTAGGGGCGGGGTTTCACCATGTTGGCCAGGCTGGTCTTGAACTACTGACCTCAGGTGATCCCGCCTCAGCCTCCCAAAGTGCTGGGATTACAGGCATGAGTCACTGCACCCGGACATAATGTGTTTTCTATTGTCTGACTTGTTCACAGGTTAAAGAATCACACGATGAAAATAGACCAAACTCACAAATCTCACCCAGTGTGCTCCTTTCTTTAAATGGTGACTTCTTTGCTGGTTTCTTCCTTCTTTTTCACTGAGTTGCTGGGAGAGACCCCCATGCATTTGTTTGTTTAGCAGTCATCCAGGATTACATCCAGATTTGGGGTCCATCTTCCTTCCATGGCTCTCTTGCTTCTTGGATACAACCTATACCTTTTCATCTTCTTTGCCAGCCATGAACTCGCTCCTCTCTTTTTCTAGTCAGTTAGGCTGCAATTATTTTCAGCTGGAGCTATGAGGCATTGGGTAGTGACCAACTAGAGCTATGAGGCATTGGGTAGTGACCACAAGCAAAGCAGCAACAAACTCATGATAGTTATCTAGCTGAATCACAATCTTTCAAGAGTAAAATTTTCTCCAATTTCTATGTGTTTGTACTCTTTCCAAGGTTGTCAAACTGGCGTTATTATATGTGTTAGTCCATTTGTGTTTCTATAAAGGAATATCTGAGGCTGGGAAATTTATAAAGAAAAGGTAATTATTTTGACTCATGGTTCTGCAGGCTCTATGAGATGCACGGCACTAGCATTTACTCCTGGTGAGGCCTCAGGAGGCTTACAATCATGGTGGGAGGCGAAGGGGGAGCACGAGAGTCACATGGCAAGAGAAGGAACAAAACAGGGAGGAGGAGGTGCCAGGCTCTTTTGAAAACACAGCTCTAGCATGAATTAATAGAGTGAGAACTCGCTCATTTTCTCAGAGAGGGCACCAAACCATTCATGAGGGATTCACTTCCTTCATCCAAACACCTCCTGCCAGGCTCCTCTACTTTGAGCGCTGGGGATCACATTTCAACATAAGATTTGGAGGGGACACACATTCAAACCATATCATTATTGTTGTAGCTGTTTTTACTATTTTCCTCGATTAGTAACTGTAATTTGCAGGAAGACTCACCCCAAAAATGTACTGAACAATTACCAAAATTCAGAACCAAGACAAACTCTTAATAAAATATTGCAAAAACAAAATAAAAAGGTAGAACATTAGACCGTAAGTTTTCTACTATCAGAGTTCCTGATTAATTTATGTCTGTATCTGAAAAATATATCCTGGATAATGTCTACTAACTCTATAGTATAGAATCTGTGTTTAGTACCACACAATGAAAAGGGATCACCAAATTCTGCTGTGTAGAGAGTCCTTGGAGGGAGAATCACTGTCAACATTATACTCTCACAGCTGATACTCCATGAAAAGAAGGCAGAAGCTGGCAAGGAGAAAGTTGACTGGGCTCACGTGGATCAATTGTAATGTGTATTTAAATACTTCTGAGTGATTTACTTAGAATTGCAACAGCTAATATTTACTCAGTATTTATAGTGTGCCAGACATTGTAAACTAAACACTCTACCTATATTACTTTATTTTAATTGGGAAAACAACAGTGATTTAGAAAACATTATTTTCTTTTAACAAATAAAGCCAGATTAAGCAAGTTTCTCAGTGTCGTATTACTAGTAAATACTAGAGCCAAGATTTGAATCCCAAAATCTCTGACTCTAAAGACTTCATTCTTAACTACAGTAGTAATTGTTTAAACAGATGTTTGACAATTAATTCGATATATTCTGTAGAAAGCCCTTTGTAAAAGTGCATCAAAATTCTTATAAGACAGAGGATTAAAATCTGTACTATGTGAGGAACTCTTCCAACTAAATAAGACAAAATTTAAAATATGAATAACCTGAGGAAAAACAGTTTGCCAAGGAGAATATAGACTGTCAATTGATGTGCAGAACTAAAGTTAGTCAAATACTTAATATTGATCCAAATACATAATTATTCAAATATATGGAAAACAAAAATAACAAAAACCTATTTTATAAGGTTCACAAAGATTAATATTGATAAATGCCCAGTATTTTAAAAAGTGAAAATGTATTTTCATGCATTGTTTATAAAGATGATTTTTGTGTTCCTTTTGGAAAGACATCTTGGTAATATGTAAGTCTAAAAATATCCATTTGTCTTGACTCACCAATTTACGTAAAAATTATTCCAAATATTGACTTTTTTGGGGGATGGAGTTTTGCTCTTGTTGCCCAGGCTGGAGTACAATGGTGCCACCTCAGCTCTCTACATCCTCTGCCTCCTGGGTTCAAGTGATTCTCCTGCCTTACCTCCCTAGTAGCTGGGATTACAGGCATACACCACCACGCCTGGCTATTTTTTGTATTTTTAGTAGAGACAGGGTTTCACCATGTTGGTCAGGCTGGTCTCGAACTCCTGCCCTCTGATGATCCACCCACTTTGACCTCTCAAAGTGCTGGGATTACAGGCATGAGCCAGTGCCCCGCCACACCAACTACTAATATTTTTATATAAGTAAACATTAAAATAGTATTTTATTTAAAAATTTGAAATCAATCTAGGTGTACAATGCTGAAAAGAAGCAAATCAAGTATGGTGTTTTAACTCAAGGAAATACTATGCCGTCAGAATGTAATTCTGTAGATTTTGATGAGTATGGGAAACATAGGATATTACTGTAAGTAAATGAAATGGACTTGTTGTAAAGCTACAGTTCACATTCTAAGTTTTTTGTTTTAAAAAAGAGCCAGGAAAAAATTTGTTTATCCAGGCCTACCCTGGAATGAAGCACTTGTGCCCAAACAGTTGAGTGAGCAATAAGGGCCACTCTATTTTACTGAACTGTTACTGTAACTGAGACTTCTGAGACTTCGGTACCCCAACATTTTTAGTGACTGAAATAATGAAAATTTTGATTAGGCTCTTGCTTGCTTGCACAAAGGCCAACATCTCTTGTTAGTAGTGTCTTTTTGTTAAGTAGGAGGAGATAACTTAAGAGTCACATAATATTTTTGCAGAAGGAATGAATGCCTTTAAGAACATGCAGCCAGCTACTGACGCCCACAAGTCTGGTTGCTCAAGGTGTTATCTGAGTCGGAAAAGGACAGATGTTTCCCCCCAGGGATCCCTAAAACGCCCCTTTTCACTGGCTAGCTACATAAAAACTTGCTGCTGCTTCTTTTCGTTAAGATGGATTTGAGGGATCTTGCCCTCCTGCTTTGGCCAAATTGAATACACCTTTATCTTCTTCAAGCATTGGTGTGTCAGTGTTTAGTATTAGCCATGTGTTTGACACACAAGCCTGTATTTTGGGTTCTTCAACAATTCTGGTGACCATGGTAGGATATTGTGCTCATAGGTGAGCAGCCCCAGCAGGATCTGAGCGCACAGGGCGTCCCTGCTGCTGTTCTGGAGTTTTGCCCGGGAAACACTTCTCATCACTTCCCTTCTTGCCGATGCCAACAACCTTCAGGACAACAATCAGAGTGGAGATAACACGCCAGACTTCAGTCTGCTTTCAGTTTTGCCTTTGCTGGGTGAGTTGCTTTGACATGCACAGCTGTGATTCTCTGTCTCTCCATTTGCATTTTGTTAGTTGTTGAAAAGAGGGACCCTTATTTGGGAGAGTTGAGGAAACTGTTGGACTCCACCCTTTTGTCCTGTAGAAATTTTATTTTATTCTTTGTGTAAACGTGTGTATTTATTTTGTATGCAAGTGTGCAACTAAGGGAAACTCAAATTTGATCCCCAAATGCAGCCCTTTGGATTACATTCTCCAGAACTGCATTGCTTTTAGTTAGGAACCAATGAAGCATAAAAAAAGTTTTCTTTTATAACACAGCCTTGCAACAATATTCCCTAGGTTCAGCTAAGACTCAACTAGTCCATAAGTTTTATGGGGATGATCACACTAACAGTACTGGAAAATACATCTTCATCAGGTAAGAGCGATGGGTAACTTACTAATCACAGGAATTCCTTTGGCTTCCATGTTTGAGCTATGGAAAAAGTTCAAAGGCATGCCAGGTCTTCTATAACTCCAGCTGGTTACATATTATGGTCCATGCGTGTGCACATATTAAATAGGTAGGCAAATTATAGCAAAAGAAAATACAAAACTCAAATGGTCGACTTGCAGCTATAATGTTAAACTGTAGAGTCTTCTAAAGCTCCCTGTTTCTCTCTTTTATTTTTCTGCCTACTTTGAATCTACTGTTACTGGCTACTGGTATTGAGATCAAACTCACTGTTTTGATACTACTAATTCAAGACTACTTGGAGATTTTGTTCTCTTATACAGTTCTCCCTAAAATGTAAAGATTGAAACTCATTTGAAACTGAAGGGAACAAAAGGGTAAAACAGGTTTCTAAAATCAACCTGTCATGGAAAAGGTTTTGCCCAAATTTTTGTCTCACAGCCTTCATTTGATTATCTGTGAGGGCAAATAAAGTTTAGCTGTGTGAACAGGTTCTAATTCCATCTGAAATTACTTGGATCTAGCAAATTTTTGTAAACTGGGGATACTGTGCTGCTATCGCATGACTAGAGTTCTTAGGTAAAAGCTATTGGATCCTTGTTTGCATGTGTGTGAATATGTGTTTGTACATATATTATCCTGTATATTGTGTCTATATGGTACCACATAGGTTTATTATTAAAGGAGTATTCATAAATTAAATAGCTTGCTTTCCAAGTTCCCATGACTTAAATAAATCTTGGATAAATAGGCTACTTTTTAAGTTGTTGGTGAGATAAATGTGGACCATTAACGGATCTCTTAACTGTTATTATTATGTGATTTAGAACTGTTTCATAAGAGGAAAAGGATGAAATTCCATATGTGCAGGGTTTTATGTTACTGCTTCAGAATAAGTCCACACAGAGAATGTTCAATTTGATGGTGCAAGGGGCTGAGAATGTCAAGTCCAAAGTATTAGAATCTCAAAAACTAGATGAGGAGAACAATGTCTTGATCAATGCTTTGAACCCTTCTGCCATGCCAATGAACCACCCACCACTGGGGCCAGATCACCCTCTCAGTTGATGCCAATTCCATTTGCACCTGAACCACTACCTCGTTTTCCAGTAGACCCAGCCTTGATAAGGGGGATGGGGTGCAGAATGGGACAAACTCCCCTGGTGGAAGAAAGTCAGGAAGTAAGGATATAATCTCACCATCCTGTACCTGACAGGGTATCCAATTTGACCCGAGGACTGGGACTCCTTAGGCAGGGAAGTTTCCACTTTGCCAATTCTCAACTGGAGGGCTAAATTCGAATGGACAGCCTGTAGGGATGATGTGGACACACAGCCCATTCCCCACCTGGATTTAATTAATTGAAAAAAATAATAAACTTTTTTATTGGTATGACCCTAGATTCATGGCCAAGTTGTTTTCGTCCACCTTTTTGACATGTTACCCTACCTGAGCTGATAGGCATTAATGAATGTTTTGCTCATGGCTGTAGGACATCATATGGTTATTGAAAAGACAAGTCCATTGGCTTCACCTTGAAGATGAAAACAACTGCCCTGAATCTTCTGATGCTGTTCCGATGGCTGAACCAAGCTGGGATGTGAACAGTGGGGAGCTGTACTGGCTTGAGCATTTTAGAAATTGTATTATGGAAAGATTAAAGAAAGGATTCCTACAATTGAAAAGCCTCAGTAAAGTTCAGGAGGTTGAGCAGAAATCCCAGGACAGCACATCTCAGTTTTTAGAATAAGTATGCTAGGCATATAGAAAATAAACTGATGTCAATATCAAGGCCTCTGAGAATCAGAGAATGGTAACTGTGACCCTTATCAGCTAAAGTTCTCCAGATATCAAAAGGAAGTTGCAGAAGGTAGACAACATCCTTGAACTGTCAATCTCACATTTGTTGGAGCTTGTTTCTAAGGTTTACAACAATAAAGGCAAAGTGAAAGAAAAGGAAAGATGAAATAACAGGTTACCCTGCTGGCAGCAGCACTCAACAGCGGAGCTGATAGGAATGTAGGAAAGGGCTTAAAAGAAGGATGATGGAAGGTAAGAGGAAAGCCCCCTCCTTGGGGAAAGAATCAATGTGTGTATTGCAAAGAAGAAGAACATTGGATAAAGGATCATCCCAAACTGGTGAAGGCAACAAAGAAAGGTAAGATTCCCTCAGCCCAGATACTGGAAGTGAAGGAGAGAGATACAGCTGAACAATGAAGAGGCCCCAGGGCTCCATTAGATCTGAAGCGATCAGTATCATATCCCCACAAGACCCCTTGTTATAATGGACAGTGGGGAACAAACTGATTGACTTTCTTATTAATACAGGGGCCACTTCCTATGTAGTTAACACCCCCTTGTTCCCTGATTCAAAGGAGACTATGGTGGTTACGGGAATGTCAGGGGAACTGTGACTTGCCCCTCCGTGCAACGTTTAGATTGTCATCTTGGAGACACAAGCCTGAAGCATAGTTTTTTATTTATGCCTTAATGTCCTGTTCTCCTCTTGGGTTGAGATTTACTTGTTTTACTGAATGTTTATATTATTAAACACATATTTTCTAGCCACTGTGACTTGAGTGACCATTGGAGCAACCACAGTTGGAAATATGTACTGATGGAAGTAGTTTCATGGGCCAAGGACATTGTTGAGGTTATGCACTTGTCACCTTGCAGATCACCTTAGAAGCCAAGGCTTTGCCTCCAGACACCTCAACTCAGATATCTGAACCTATAGTCCTTACCAGGGCTTTCCTAATCGGTAAGGACAGATCTGTCAATAGTTACACAGACTCAAAGTATACTTTCTCAGTGGTGCATGCACACAGGGCCATATGGAAAGGAAGAGGACTTTTAACTACTGAAAATAAAGACCTCAAATATGTCCCAGACATTTTCACCTTATTGAAATCTGCGAAAACCCTGAGGAAGTAGCTGTTATGCACTGCTCCAGGCACCAGAAGGGAAATTCTCTAATAACAAAAAGAAACCAGCAAAGCTGCAGATCAAGCAGCTAAGCTGATGGGAAGGACCCAGAGATTTGAAACCCTTCTGGAACTCTTAATTTCCCAAATAGACTTTGTCAATGTTTAGTTTCAATATAACCAAGAGGATTTAATCGTAGCCAAATAATTTGGTTTTCTCTTCCACCCCAATACATCTTGGCTGGAAATACACTTCAGAGGTTAGCACTCTGATGTACAAGGACCTCTTAAAGGAAATCATAAGTCAAATTCATTAAAGCAGTGATTATGGAAGGAATGCCACCTTGCAGTAGATTTTTAAAAATATTTAATTCGCCCTAGTTTACAAGAGACTGTCAAAAGAGAATGCAACAGTGTGTAATTTGTGCTGAAAAGAGCCCCCAGGCAGGGCCATTCCCTCTAAAAAGATTCCAACAAAAGAAACTAGCCCCTTCCAGGGGTTTTCAGGTGAGCTTCGTCATGTAGCTCTGAGCATATGGAAACATCAGGTCCCTTTTGGTGTCTGTTGATGCCTTCATTGGGTGGGTTGAAACCATTCCCGCAGAACAGAGAAGGCCACAGAAGTGGCTAAAGCCCTACTTAAAGCAATAATCCTTATGTGTAGACTCTCTGTAACAATTCAGAGTGATCATGTGGCCACCTTTACTTCCAGTGTAACTTAAGGAGTGTCAAATGTTTTGAGAATAAATTGAAAACTGCCCTACGGTGAGCAGAGTCCACTGGAAAGACTAAAAAGATTAAATCACACCTTGAAGAAAATGATGGCAAAAATCTGTGAAGAAATCAGTTTAACCTTGAATAAAGTGTTATGCTCTTCCCTGATGTGAATCTGGGTAGTGGCCCAAAGTAAGCTCCAACTGAGCTGCTTTAAAACAAAGTATGAAAAAGCATTCCTAGCCTTGCTAAAGGAAAGGTGCCTGGTATAACAAAAGCAGATAGCAATTAAACAATATTTAAAGATTTTAAATGGAGTTCTAACCTTTGCTTATAAGCCTGCTTCTAACAGCCTACTGATCCCAACAGATGTACCCCTCCATCACTTTAAAGGGGGTAACAAGTTCCTTCTCAAATTGTGGACAGAGTGCAGACCAGGGGACCAACCCATCCCCCAACAGACTAGTCCCTAGGAGTGCTTCTGACTCCCCACTTGCCAGCCATGCTAGCCAGAATAGAATTTTGTATCCATCACACTTGAATAAAACTTGTCCCTACAAACTTGAACAGGAAAAGAAAAACCTCAGCTACTGGAGTGTTTGGGGTTGCTGTTTCAAGCCAAGTCTACTGACAGAAAAGCAAAATGAATTGGGTCTTTATAGTTTGGGTCATGATTGCCTTGATTTCTTCTTTTTCATGGAAGGAAAATTCATCATTATGATTTCCCAACCTCTAGCTTCTTCTGCTAACTTATTTTGGTATTGGATGTGTCATCCTAAACCTCATCTGTTCTAGACCATTATGACTCTCTGATGCAGACAGTTTATAATGTTTCAAATATCTGTATCTGCACATTTGAGTATCCGAAGACTCCCCAAAGAGTGAAGTATCAGGTATGCCTCATCTGACTCATTTGTGGAGCTACCAAACCCCCTTGTTTGTATTTGGCTTCTTGACAGAGATGTCCCCTTTCATTTTTAAAGGAGGGCATATGAAAATTCTCGTTGGATGATGATTTGTATAGAACTTCATTTGACCCCAGTTTTGCAGCATGGGAAGGACATTGGATAGGCCCAGCCTTACCCGAGTGTGACAACAGCATAACAGGTCCATGGGTAGACTAATTGGCTTTAATAACAGCCACAACTATTGACACCATGACCTGTGATCCTGTGGGATGTTTTTCTACCTGCAGTCGGGAAACCATCTTTGGACCTACAGGTGCTTTAGGGGAGGAGATCATGGACAATGTTTATTGGGATACTTAGTTATGCCATTATCAAAACACAGTAATATATTACTAGACAAGTTCCTTAAAACTTTTCCAGGGTCTCAAGGAAGTTTGGAAGACTCCATGGGGGTGGTCCCTGAAAAAAATTTTCAGGAGGATTCCTGATGGCCCAGCATACTTCTTTGGATACATTTTGCTCCTATGATGAGGGTGGCTTCTCATCAACAATGTTTTTAGAGACTTATCTGTCACTTTAAGGAACATATCTGACGAAACTGCTGCTGCCATTGCAGCATGGCAAAAGTCTTTGGATTCTCTGGTTGAAGTTGTTTTGAATAATTGCATAGCATTAGATTACCTGCTGGCTGAACAAGATGGAGTAGGTATAATTCCAAACTCTTCCTGCTGCACTTAGATTAATAATTCGGCCGAAGTTAAAATGCATATAGATAAAATAAGAAAGCAAGCTTCATGGTTAAAACAAGTAAAAGATGAAGCAGGATTAGGTGATTGGTTTTTGTACTATTTTCTTGGATCTCACAGGGATCTGATTTGTATTTTTTGGCATCTTGAAATTTGGCTTACCTCTCTCTTATTAATTATTATTATTATTTATTATTATTATCTTTGAGATGGAGTTTCGCTCTTGTCGCTTAGGCTGGAGTGCAGTGGTGCAATCTCGGCTCACTGCAACCTCTGCCTCCTGGGTTCAAGTGATTCTCTTGCCTCAGCTTCCCAAGTAGCTGGGATTATAGGTGCCTGCCACCATGCCCAGCTATTATTATTATTATTGTATTGTTTTGTTTTGTTTTGAGTCAGAGTCTCGCTCTGTCACCCAGGCTGGAGTGCAGTGGAGTGATCTCAGCTCACTACAAACTCCGCCTCTAGGGTTCAAGTGATTCTCCTGCCTCAGCCTCCCAAGTAGCTGAGATTACAGGCCACACCACCATGCCTGGCTAATTTTTGTATTTTGAGTAGAGATGGGATTTCACCATGTTGGCCAGGCTGGTCTTGAACTCCTGACCTCAGTTGATCCACTCACCTCCCAAAGTGCTGGGATAACAGTTGTGAGCCACCTCACCTGGCTTCCTATTAATTATTATTGTAGCTTATGTCTTTATTAATGTCATCATCCACCTCATCTAGCCTCTTATGAATTATTATTGTAGCTTATGTCTTTATTAATGTCATCATCAAATGTGATTTAAGGTGCTTGTCTAAGACTGTAGATAAGAGTACTCAGATAATGGTATGGCAGTGTGCAGGGTACTGGCCCAGCACCTGTGAATATTTTCAAATTCAAGTGGATAGGTTCTGTTTCTCGATTTCCCACATCTTCACGCCTTATCAGCAGGAATTGCTAGAAAAAAATGACACCCCTTTTCCTACATTAATGAGTAATAGATAAAGACAGTCAGGCCCTTTGAGCTTTCAGTACCCCAACATTTTTGGTGACAGAAATAATAAAAATTCTGATCAGGCCCTTGCCTGCTTGCACAAAAGCAAACATCTCCTGTTACCATAATATAATTATAAACTGCTGATGTATTGTTTCTCTGTCAAGGAGGAGGTAAAAGTTCAGAGTTACAAAATATTTTCTCAGAAGGAATGAATGCATTTACAGACATTGCAACTGGCTGCTCACTCTTAGAGGTCTAGTTGCTCAAGGTGTTATCTGAGATTGAAGAAGTACAGACATTATCCTTCCATTCCTTGAAACTTCCCCTCCTTACTCTCTAACCATATAAAAACTTTCAGTTTTTGTTGTTGCTGTTTGTTTGTTTTTAAGGTGGATTTGAGGGAGCTTACTCTCCTGCCTTCATGGTTTGGTTAAATTGAATAAACTTTTCTGTATCTCCAAGCAACAGTGTGTCATTGTGTGCCATTAGTTATGCATTGGGTACACAAGTCTGAATTTAGTGTTCTACAACATCACTTTAAAGAAATTCTGATAGATAATAGAGAGAGGGAGACAAGAAAAGAAAGGAAGAAAGAAAGGGAGAAAGGAAGGAAGAAAGAAAGAGGGAAGGAAGGAGGGAAGGAAGGAAGGAAGGAAGGAAGGAAGGAAGGAAGGAAGGAAGGAAGGAAGGAAGGAAGGGAGGGAGGGAGGGAGGGAGGGAGGGAGGGAGGGAGGGATGGAGAGAGGGAGGGAGGAAGAGAGATATTAAGTGCCCCTATGGTTCTGCGCTTCTCTGAGACTGCAAACTTCTAGTGGAAGCATGTGTCCAGGTAACTAAATGTGAGGGTTTTTTTGTTTTTTTTTTTTTCCGAGATGGGGTCTCACTCTTTCGCCCAGGCTGGAGTGTAGTGGCGCAATCTCTGCTCACTGCAAGCTCCGCCTTCTGGCTTCTCGCCATTCTCCTGCCTCAGCCTCCTGAGTAGCTGGGACTACAGGCACCCGCCACCACACCCAGCTAATTTTTTTGTATTCTTGATCTTCTTCTTCTTCTTCTTCTTTTTTTTTTTTTTTTTTTTTTTTTAAGCAGAGACGGGGTTTCACCGTGTTAGCCAGGATGATCTTGATCTCCTGACCTCATGATCTGCCAGCCTTGGCCTCCCAAAGTGCTGGGATTACAGGCGTGAGCCACCGTGCCCGGACAATTTGAGTTAGATTTCTATGGGAACTTGACCTTTCAGAAATCAGGACTAAGGGTCTAGACTTGGGAATTCTATAAAAAGAGGTAGGGCCCTGTTTCAAACATAGAAGCAGTATGCCAAAATATTGAAAAGATCTTAAAATGGTGCATAGGCAAACAAAAGAAAATAAAACATTTATGTACATATGATCTCCACCATAAACTTCAAATAGCAGGAATTCTACAATTAAGTTTCTGCTCCAAAAATATTATTTTTTTTGTTCTAGCAAGAAAAAAATTCTGTTTTACAGAGTGTATTTAATTCTAAGATTTCGAGATTTCGTAAAATAGTCTTCACGGGAAAGTATTGAAAGCATTAACACGTGGCTTGGATATAAGCAGATCATCAACAATTGGACACAGAGATACAGCTAGCTTTCACCTCCATAATCATGTAAACATGAGTTTGGGCTAGAGTTGAGATCTGATTTCTACTCTTTTACTATCTTGATGCAATCGATAAATGGCAGCTTGGAACACCAGAAATTGTAAAGTTGTAAGTATTAGCATAGAGTCCTGAAAAGAATAATTTTAAATCTCTTCTAGATTCATCAGGAAGGAGTTCTGGGATACACTGGCGATGTCTGCCATGGGAAACTGAGTCGCTACAGGGGACGTAAGAAATAGGCTGTGCATGGAGGTTGATCTGGCAGCAAAATAAAATGCAGCATGAAAGGATAGGACATAGGAAATTTCAAAGAGTTATCTGGTGATGACTCAGTATATCCCTTATCTGTGTACTTCATTAAATATTTATACAATGCATTCTGAGATTTCCTGTCCTACTTTACTGTCCTCTGATCTAGTTTATTCTCTTTCATTTCATTTAAAAATGCTGGTAATGTCCTACTAAAATAATTTTATAATGTACTCTTCAGTTGTAACTTCCAAGTGGAAAAAACTGCTACTTATTTATCAACCCAGTTGGAGTGGCCAATGTAAAATGCAGCTACTCAGGGTCGATCCAGACTGTTGTCTCTAATCTGCTTAGGTAGACCATAGCCAGCTTTGTATCATTTTTATAGGTTAAGACTCCGGCACAGACTTCCAGTACAATGTATTTTTTTAACGTGATTTAATTAGTAAAAATAAAGGTCATTAAATGAGAATTTCACCTATGAACATCATAATTGAAATTCATCCAGCTGACAGATGAACACATAAATCTGTTTTTTTAAAAAACAAAAATATGTAAAGAAAGCAAGGCAGGAGCATAGCTTATTAAGTGAGAAAGAAATATCAAAAAACACGTTTCAGTTTCAGAATATGAATTCAGGGTAACTAAACAAAGAAGAATTAGCAGAAGAAATAGAAAAGGCATATAGGTATTGGATATAGTCAGGCTTCAGTTTTAGTCAAGTATCTGGAATAGCCTAGCTGTGAGATTTGCGGTTTAACGTTAACATTCTCTCTCTTTTTTTATTTATCTAGAGCACTCAACACATGTCATTATCTTTCTTTTCCACAAATATAATGAATTTTGCATCATCATTACCTAAATAAAACAGTTAATCAATTTAAAAAAGAGATACTGTTTTAGGTCACCGGATTCACTATTGCTGTACCCTGTCCTTCATGGGATTCTTTATCCATCTATTTTGTACCTTTCTTGTGGTGGAGAGTTACAACCAGTTACATTATTCTAAAAGTGGCTTGAGTAAAAATGAAACTAGCCCATTTATTCATTTATCTATAAAAAAAAATATGTACTTAATTTGTTAATAAAGGGTACGATTATTCTCAAAACTCATGCTGTCGTATTAGCCCTCCAGCAAGCATACAGGGCAACATGAGAAAAAAACATAATTCGAAAAGAGGTAAAATGAAATATGATAAAGACACCAACTATTTTTTGGAGTATTCTATATCAAGTATATAGCCACTGAGCTAAAAGGATGGATTTAGAGAGAACAACTTCTATTTTAATGGAACTTTGATCTTAGATGTAGGATGAGAAAGCATCAGAAACAGAACTGGAAACATTTAAATGTACAGTGTCAACAAGTATCACGATATTGACCAATAAAGTTGGGAATTAACAGATTAAATTTCACATGGTCAGAGCATATTTGTAAACCTTTAAAGTCCCAATGAAGACATGTTCAACCAAGGAAATTGCAAAAAGAAATTCCCATCTATACGTAGGCAAAAAATAAAATATGGTCCTCAATTAACTCAGACACTCTGTAGGTAAAGATCTCCGGTATGGCACTCCAGTCAAAACTTCAACCTAGTAAAAATCATTGTTAAAGAAGACTTCATATGTAGCTTCTTTTTTTTTAATGTGAGTAATGGAGACATAATAAGCTTGTATATTAATGGTATTATAAGAGTTGGAGGTAGGATAAAATAATGTTGGGTCAGTTATTTCTTAGTGCTTACAAAATGGGTAAAAGTTTGTGTAAATAAAATGGCCTGCCTTGCCTAGATTATCAGTAGGTTTGTGACACCTGGAAATAAATGCCTGTACTCTAAACTCTGCTTGAAACTGAATTCTACATAGTAGTTGATCTGGCAATAAAATAACATGCAAGCAGGAAAGATATGAAATCGTAATTTCTATTTCTTCAGTGAAATCTCAGCACATCTCTCATTTACAAACGTGACATGGTCTGTTCTTCTTCACTCTATAATATTACGTCTGAGCCATTCAAAAAATGTAGCAAATGCTATCCTATATTATTGGAATGTTTTTCATTTCTATCCTTTATCCATTCACTCAACAATCCACTAAAATGTAATCAGTATGTGCCAGAAACCAAACTTATCTTGAAAAAGGAGTAGATGATGAGATGTAAAATCTGGCACTCAGAAAAGGTGGTCCAGGTTGAATATATTGATGTAAAATATTTTTACTGAGACTATAATATCCTTAAAGGTAGGATTATGTTTTATTAATTACATGTTCCATATAATGAATCCTATCATTTGAATAACACTATTAGAAACGCTGTCATTCCATTTAAAATTGAAGACATGCATATGTATCTTTGACCAAGCAATTCTTGTGACTTTAAAACTTTTTGGCTGGGCGTGGTGGCTCATGCCTGTAATCCCAGCACTTTGGGAGGCTGAGGTGGGCGGATCACCTGAGGTTGGGAGTTTGAGACCAGCATGGCTAACATGGTGAAACCCCGTCTCTACTAAAAATACAAAAAATTAGCCGGGCATGGTAGCATGCATCTGTAATCCCAACTACTTGGGAGACTGAGGCGGGAGAATCGCTTAAGGGCAGGAGAATCTCTTGATTTCAGGAGATGGAGGTTCCAGTGAGCCAAGATCACAACACTCTTCTCCAGCCTGGATGACAGAGCAAGACTCAGTCTCAAAAACAAAAACAAACAAACAAAAAGTTTTGACTGGAATCTACAGTAATCATCAGTAGCACATATGTTTTAAAATCTAAGTCAGCGCACATATACAATAATATACAATGACATACATATGCAATTTGTATAAGTGCACATACATGCATTTGAATGCTTATTATTGCAGTGCACCATATTTCCTTTTTAATTATACTCTCTTCTAGTTTATTACACTCTATTTTGTTTTATTTTAAAATAATGGTTGCAATTCACTAAGTTAATTCCACAGGCCACTAATGAGTTTTAACCTTCTGGAAAAATATTGTACTAAAAAGCCTCTTATATTTGCATACCAAGGGATGTTTATAACAGCGCTGAAAATAATTATAGCCTTAGTAACAAAATTGATCATACATACCAGAATGAACAAAGTGTGGTATATTCATAAAATTTTTCACTCTGCATCAGAGAAAACACATTAATTACAGCTATATGTATCAACAGGTTTCAGAAACAATTTTGAGAAAATATCAAGTCACAGTGATATGCAAATATGTTTCTATTTATGTAAATCTTTATTGCGAGTAAAACCAACTAATATATTCTTGGGTAAAGAAACACCTATGGTAAACAAAATGAGCAAGAAGTATGAAAAGTGGGGGGCAGAGCAAGATGGCCGAATAGGAACAGCTCCAGTTTCTAACTCCCAGCACAAGTGACACAGAAGACCGGTGATTTCTGCATTTTCAACTGAGATACTGGGTTCATCTCACTAGGGAGTGCCAGACAATCGGTGCTGGTCAGCTGCTGCAGCCCGACCAGCGAGAGCTGAAGCAGGGCCAGGCATCGCCTCACCTGAGAAGCGCAATGGGGAAGGGAATCCCTTTTCCTAGCCAGGGGAACTGAGACACACAACACCTGGAAAACCGGGTAACTCCCACCCCAGTACTGCGCTTTAAGCAAACGGGCACACCAGGAGATTGTATCCCACACCTGGCCGGGAGGGACCCTCGCCCACAGAGCCTCCCTCATTGCTAGCACAGCAGTCTGTGATCTAACCGCAAGGCAGCAGCGAGGCTGGGGGAGGGGCGCCTGCCATTGCTGAGGCTTAAGTAGGTAAACAAAGCTGCTGGGAAGCTCGAACAGGGTGGAGCTCACAGCAGCTCAAGGAAACCTGACTGTCTCTGTAGACTCCACCTCTGGGGACAGGGCACAACTAAACAACAGCAAAAGCAGCAGAAACCTCTGCAGACACAAACGACTCTGTCTGACAGCTTTGAAGAGGGCAGTGGATCTCCCAACACAGAGATTGAGATCTGAGAAGGGACAGATTGCCTGTTCAAGTGGGTCCCTGACCCCTGAGTAGCCTAACTGGGAGACATCCCCCACTAGGGGCAGTCTGACACCCCACAACTCACAGGGTGGAGTACACCCCTGAGAGGAAGCTTCCAAAGCAAGTATCAGACAGGTACACTCGCTGTTCAGCAATATTCTATCTTCTGCAGCCTCTGCTGCTGATACCCAGGCAAACAGGGTCTGGAGTGGACCTCAAGCAATCTCCAACAGACCTACAGCTGAGGGTCCTGACTGTTAGAAGGAAAACTATCAAACAGGAAGGACACCTACACCAAAACCTCATCAGGACGTCACCATCATCAAAGACCAGAGGCAGATAAAACCACAAAGATGGGGAAAAAGCAGGGCAGAAAAGCTGGAAATTCAAAAAATAAGAGCACATCTCCCCTGGCAAAGGAGCGCAGCTCATCGCCAGCAACGGATCAAAGCTGTACAGAGAATGACTTTGATGAGATGACAGAAGAAGGCTTCAGTCGATCAAACTTCTCAGAACTAAAGGAGGAATTACGTACCCAGCACAAAGAAACTAAAAATCTTGAAAAAAAAGTGGAAGAATTGATAGCTAGAGTAATTAACGCAGAGAAGGTCATAAACGAAATGAAAGAGATGAAAACCATGACACGAGAAATACGTGACAAATGCACAAGCTTCAGTAACCGACTTGATCAACTGGAAGAAAGAGTATCAGCGATTGAGGATCAAATGAATGAAATGAAGCGAGAAAAGAAACCAAAAGAAAAAAGAAGAAAAGGAAATGAACAAAGCCTGCAAGAAGTATGGGATTATGTAAAAAGACCAAATCTACGTCTGATTCGGGTACCTGAAAGTGAGGGGGAAAATGGAACCAAGTTGGAAAACACTCTTCAGGATATCATCCAGGAGAACTTCCCCAACCTAGTAGGGCAGGCCAACATTCAAATCCAGGAAATACAGAGAATGCCACAAAGATACTCCTCGAGAAGAGCAACTCCAAGACACATAATTGCCAGATTCACCAAAGTTGAAATGAAGGAAAAAATCTTAAGGGCAGCCAGAGAGAAAGGTCGGGTTACCCACAAAGGGAAGCCCATCAGACTAACAGCAGATCTCTCGGCAGAAACTCTCCAAGCCAGAAGAGAGTGGGGGCCAATATTCAACATTCTTAAAGAAAAGAATTTTCAACCCAGAATTTCATATCCAGCCAAACTAAGTTTCATAAGTGAAGGAGAAATAAAATCCTTTACAGATAAGCAAATGCTTAGAGATTTTGTCACCACTAGGCCTGCTTTACAAGAGACCCTGAAGGAAGCACTAAACATGGAAAGGAACAACCGGTACCAGCCATTGCAAAAACAAGCCAAAATGTAAAGACCATCGAGGCTAGGAAGAAACTGCATTAATTAACGAGCAAAATAACCAGTTAATATCATAATGGCAGGATCAAGTTCACACATAACAATCTTAACCTTAAATGTAAATGGACTAAATGCTCCAATTAAAAGACACAGACTGGCAAACTGGATAAAGAGTCAAGACCCATCAGTCTGCTGTATTCAGGAGACCCATCTCTCATGCTGAGACATACATAGGCTCAAAATAAAGGGATGGAGGAAGATTTACCAAGCAAATGGAGAAAAAAAAAAGCAGGGGTTGCAATACTAGTCTCTGATAAAATAGACTTTAAACCATCAAAGATCAAAAGAGACAGAGAAGGCCATTACATAATGGTAAAGGGATCAATTCAACAGGAAGAGCTAACTATCCTAAATATATATGCACCCAATACAGGAGCACCCAGATTCATAAAGCAAGTCCTTAGAGACTTGCAAAGAGACTTAGACTCCCATACAATAATAATGGGAGACTTCAACACTCCACTGTCAACATTAGACAGATCAGCGAGACAGAAAGTTAACAAGGATATCCAGGAATTGAACTCATCTGTGCAGCAAGCAGACCTAATAGACATCTATAGAACTCTCCACCCCAAATCAACAGAATATACATTCTTCTCAGCACTGCATTGCACTTATTCCAAAATTGACCACATAATTGGAAGTAAAGCACTCCTCAGCAAATGTACAAGAACAGAAATTATAACAAACTGTCTCTCAGACCACAGTGCAATCAAACTAGCACTCAGGACTAAGAAACTCAATCAAAACCACTCAACTACATGGAAACTGAACAACCTGCTCCTGAATGACTACTGGGTACATAACAAAATGAAGGCAGAAATAAAGATGTTCTTCGAAACCAATGAGAACAAAGATACAACATACCAGAATCTCTGGGACACATTTAAAGCAGTGTGTAGAGGGAAATTTATAGCACTAAATGAACACAAGAGAAAGCAGGAAAGATCTAAAATTGACACTCAAACATCACAATTAAAAGAACGAGAGAAGCAAGAGCAAGCACATTTGAAAGCTAGCAGAAGGCAAGGAATAACTAAGATCAGAGCAGAACTGAAGGAGATAGAGACACAAAAAAACCTCCAAAACATCAATGAATCCCGGAGTAGGTTTCTTGAAAAGATCAACAAAATTGACAGACCGCTAGCAAGACTAATAAAGAAGAAAAGAGAGAAGAATCAAACTGACGCAATAAAAAATGATAAAGGGGATATCACCACCGACCCCACAGAAATACAAACTACCATCAGAGAATACTATAAACACCTCTACGCAAATAAACTAGAAAATCTAGAAGAAATGGATAATTTCCTGGACACTTACACTCTTCCAAGACTAAACCAGGAAGAAGTTGAATCCCTGAATAGACCAATAGCAGGCTCTGAAATTGAGGCAATAATTAATAGCCTACCAACCAAAAAAAGTCCAGGACCAGATGGATTCACAGATGAATTCTACCAGAGGTACAAGGAGGAGCTGGTACCATTCCTTCTGAAACTATTCCAATCAATAGAAAAAGAGGGAATCCTCCCTAACTCATTTTCTGAGGCCAACATCATCCTGATACCAAAGCCTGGCAGAGACACAACAAAAAAAGAGAATTTTAGACCAATATCCCTGATGAACATCGATGCAAAAATCCTCAATAAATTACTGGCAAACCAGATTCAGCAGCACATCAAAAAGCTTATCCACCATGATCAAGTGGGCTTCATCCCTGGGATGCAAGGCTGGTTCAACATTCACAAATCAATAAACATAATCCAGCATATAAACAGAACCAAAGACAAGAACCACATGATTATCTCAATAGATGCAGAAGGCTTTTGACAAAATTCAACAGCCCTTCATGCTAAAAACCCTCAATAAATTTGGTGTTGCTGGAACGTACCTCAAAATAATAAGAGCTATTTATGACAAACCCACAGCCAATATCATACTGAATGGGCAAAAACTGGAAAAATTCCCTTTGAAAACTGGCACAAGACAGGGATGTCCTCTCTCCCCACTCCTATTCAACATGGTGTTGGAAGTTCTGGCTAGGGCAATCAGGCAAGAGAAAGAAATCAAGGGTATTCAGTTAGGAAAAGAAGAAGTCAAATTGTCCCTGTTTGCAGATGACATGATTGTATATTTAGAAAACCCCATTGTCTCAGCCCAAAATCTCCTTAAGCTGATAAGCAACTTCAGCAAAGTCTCAGGATACAAAATTAATGTGCAAAAATCACAAGCATTCTTATACACCAATAACAGACAAACAGAGAGCCAAATCAGGAATGAACTTCCATTCACAATTGCTTCCAAGAGAATAACATACCTAGGAATCCAACTTACAAGGGATGTAAAGGACCTCTTCAAGGAGAACTACAAACCACTGCTCAGTGAAATCAAAGAGGACACAAACAAATGGAAGAACATACCATGCTCATGGATAGGAAGAATCAATATCGTGAAAATGGCCATACTGCCCAAGGTTATTTATAGATTCAATGCCATCCCCATCAAGCTACCAACGAGTTTCTTCACAGAATTGGAAAAAACTGCTTTAAAGTTCATATGGAACCAAAAAAGAGCCCGCATTGCCAAGACAATCCTAAGTCAAAAGAACAAAGCTGGAGGCATCACGCTACCTGACTTCAAACTATCCTACAAGGCTACAGTAACCAAAACAGCATGGTACTGGTACCAAAACAGAGATATAGACCAATGGAACAGAACAGACTCCTCAGAAATAATACCACACATCTACAGCCATCTGATCTTTGACAAACCTGAGAGAAACAAGAAATGGGGAAAGGATTCCCTATTTAATAAATGGTGCTGGGAAAATTAGCTAGCCATAAGCAGAAAGCTGAAACTGGATCCTTTCCTTACTCCTTATATGAAAATTAATTCAAGATGGATTAGAGACTTAAATGTTAGACCTAATACCATAAAAATCCTAGAGGAAAACCTAGGTAGTACCATTCAGGACATAGGCATGGGCAAAGACTTCATGTCTAAAACACCAAAAGCAATGGCAGCAAAAGCCAAAATTGACAAATGGGATCTCATTAAACTAAAGAGCTTCTTCACAGCAAAAGAAACTACCATCAGAGTGAACAGGCAACCTACAGAATGGGAGAAAATTTTTGCAATCTACTCATCTGACAAAGGGCTAATATCCAGAACCTACAAAGAACTCAAATAAATTTACAAGAAAAAAATCAAACAACCCCATCAAAAAGTGGGCAAAGGATATGAACAGACATTTCTCAAAAGAAGACATTCATACAGCCAACAGACACATGAAAAAATGTTCATCGTCACTGGCCATCAGAGAAATGCAAATCAAAACCACAATGAGATACCATCTCACACCAGTTAGAATGGCGATCATTCAAAAGTCAGGAAACAACAGGTGCTGGAGAGGGTGTGGAGAAATAGGAACACTTTTACATTGTTGGTGGGATTGTAAACTAGTTCAACCATTATGGAAAACAGTATGGCGATTCCTCAGGGATCTAGAACTAGATGTACCATATGACCCAGCCATCCCATTACTGGGTATATACCCAAACGATTATAAATTATGCTGCTATAAAGACACATGCACACGTATGTTTATTGCGGCACTATTCACAATAGCAAAGACTTGGAATCAACCCAAATGTCCATCAGTGACAGACTGGATTAAGAAAATGTGGCACATATACACCATGGAATACTATGCAGCCATAAAAAAGGATGAGTTTGTGTCCTTTGTAGGGACATGGATGCAGCTGGAAACCATCATTCTTAGCAAACTATCACAAGAACAGAAAACCAAACACCGCATGTTCTCACTCATAGGTGGGAACTGAACAATGAGATCACTTGGACTCGGGAAGGGGAACATCACACACCAGGGCCTATCATGGGGAGGGGGGAGGGGGGAGGGATTGCATTGGGAGTTATACCTGATGTAAATGATGAGTTGATGGGTGCTGACGAGTTGATGGGTGCAGCACACCAACATGGCACAAGTATACATATGTAACAAACCTGCACGTTATGCACATGTACCCTAGAACTTAAAGTATAATAATAATAATAATAATTTTAAAAAATTATTGGAAAAAAAAAGAAAAGTGATGAATAGAAAATTCAGGATATTGGTTATTTTGGAGTTAAACAAAGACTGTTATAACAATACAGGAGTAGATGATACCTCAAAGATATGAATAGTATTCTATTTTCTAAGTAGATTGATAAGAAACATGATACTTAATGTTAGTCTCTACTGTATATCTACCATAAAATGTTATAACAAATCATTTTATAGAGAAATTAATTTAACAAAAGATTTAGGATTTTGAAAATATCCTTAGAATTCTATGAGACATTTTATGCTAATAATTTATTTATATGTATATAGATAAATTCCTTTTAAAACATAACTTGGAAAAAATATAAAGAAGAAATAGAAAATATGATAGATCTACTACTAAAGGAATTGAGTGAGTAGTACACATACACATTTTTTGGAAGTTCTTCAAAACTTCAAAGGAGATATAATTCTCAAGTTATAGAACATATGTAACAAAGATAACAGAGTAAAAGATTTCCCCCAGAAAGTAGCATATATTTTGAAAAGCATGTCAAAACATACAGAGAACGTTTTACAAGAAATTGTAAATAAAACATAGGTCAAGAAATCGAATGTCACTAGCTTTGAATTTTAATTTTAATAGTAGAATCACCTATTGAGTTTTTTACCACCCTAAACCTCTTTTCATGCTCTGAAACTTTTGTTATAATTCCCTTATTTTATTGACAATATTACCAGATATGTTTGTATCTGTAAAAATATGGTATAGTTTTACCTCCTTTTGAATTTTATTCTAATTTAGGCAATCTTTGTCCAGAAAGGTCAGAAAATATTTTAAAATTATGCACCATAATTCTCCGTCACGCCTACTCAACTTTGCTTTTGGTAGCCTGAGAATAGCAAAAGACAATATGCAAATAAATATCCATGCCTGTCTTTCAGTAACACTGCATTTTATCTACAAAAATAGGCAGCCAACCTGCAAAAAACAGTTTACTAATCTCACCTGATAGGAACGGAATCCATTGTTTAGAATATTATTTCATGTGAATACACCATAATCATTTACTTATACATTTTTTAGAATATTATGTGAATATTTCATAATTATTTAATTATGTATTCTATTTTTGATACCTTGTTAGATCGTGTCCAGTTTTGCAGCTATTATAAAAACATGCAGCTAGTGTTCAATAAACATTCTGGTAATTCTATTGTGATGCAAGTATGCATAAGAATACCTTGGGCTACACACGTAGAGATAAAAATCGTTAAGACTGAAGGAGTATTCAGTATATGATCAGCTTCATCAGATACTACTAAATTATTTTAAATGATGGATGTATCAATTTGCATTCTTAGTAGAGTATATGCAAATTCTCTTTATTCTATATTCCTATCAAAACTTGAAATTGTCTGCCTTTCTAATTTTTTACTAATCTAATAGGTATGCAAGTATAGTATCTATTCTTTAGTTTGCAATTCCTTATTAATTAACTATTTGTCTAGATTTCCATTAGTATTTAGGTTTCCTCTATTTCAAAATGACTATTCACATTTTTTTTTTTGCCAATTTTTCAAACAAGTTTTTTTCTTTTCTTTTTTTTAAATGGATTCCTAATACATTCTAGATTTTCTCCATCTTCGTCAGAATAATTTGGTTTGGTTTGGTTTTCCACCCTACTTCTTACATCATTGTAGCCCAAGGCATAAATATTTTCACATAATTTTTTCTCTAGAAATTTTATAACTTTAGCTTTTATACCTAGGTCTATGGTTTATTTTGAGATAATTTTTGAAACATGCTGTGAGGTATGGATAAAAGTTTATTTTTTTAAATGTAACTAGTCATTTGTTTCATTTATATATTAAAAAATATCCTTTCCTTTATCCATTGAGTGGCCTTTAAATATTTGTTAAAATTATTTGACTATATACGAGAGGATTCATTTCTGGAAACCATTATCTTCCATTAATCAATTTGACTATCTTTAGTCCAATACTATACTATCTTGATAATGATAGCATCATAATAAATTTGAAAATAAGACAAGTAAGCCAGATAAATGTGTTTTTTTCCAAAGATATTTAGGCTCTACTGGTCCTTTGCATTTGCATAAAAACTTTAGCACCAGCTCATCAATTTTCACAAGAAGAAAAGCCTGCTAGAAATTTGATTGTCATTGCATTGAATCTATAGACTAATTTTCAAATTGATATCTCAGAAGTGTTGAGTTTCTTGAACCATGAGCAAAGTGTATCTCTGCACTTATTTAGGCCTTCTTTAATAACTCTCAAGAATGCTGTGTAGATTTTCTTCTGTGAGTTTCATGCATATTTTGTCATATTTTTAAATTTAACCATAATTATTGCATGTTAATGCTATTGTAAGTGATAGGAATTTTATTACATGCTACATTATATACTCATTGCTAGCATATAGAAATACCATTTGTAATTGATCTATTTTACAACCTTGCCAAGCTCCCTTATTACTTATACTAGCTTCTTCTGTAGATTCAGTAGTATTTTACACACAGATGATCATGACATCTGTAATGAGACAGTTTTATTTTAGCATTTTATTTACTTCTCTTTTTCCCCCCAATGGCTAAAATTACTAGTACAATGGTGAAGAAGTAGAAGTAGACATTCTTTCCTTGTTCTCAGTCTAAAAATAAAATAATTTGGATTATGATCACTAAATATGAGATGGACATTTTTCATATGTGCCCTATATCATAATTTGTCATATGCATTTTTCATATGTGCTGTATATCCTAAACCTGATGGCTTAGGAAATGTTCTACTATTCTCAGATTACTGAGTTTTTATCAGAAATTGAAGTTATATTTTTTCAATTACATTTTCTGTTTTTGTTAAGATGATTATACATTTTTTAGCTTCAAGATGGCTGGCTAAGGCATTTGGCAGTCGCCTCCTCCACACACACACACACACACACACACACACACACACAAAATACAGTGAGTAGATATTCATACTTTGAATGGATCATCTAAGAGAGAACACTGGAATTCAACAGCAGAGTGATAGAAAACACTACTTAAGGCAACAAAGGAGAGGGAAGTGAGTCAGTCTGCCCAGCCAGGATCACCTGGAGCCCCAGAGAGTCTCCCCAATGTGGGGAAGAAGTTAAGTGAACAATTCACAGCAGTCCACCATGAACTCTTTCAATCCTAGCCAAAGGAGAGCCCTTCAACTCTTGCAGGCCCTGAGACTAACACAGGGAACTGCCTGCAGACTGCACAACAGTGTTAGTTAAGAGAGGAAGCTCACACTGGGTCCCACACATCCCCTGAGATGTTTATTAACATTAAGCAGCTACTGCACAGTGCCATTTCAAGAGTCCACCTCCCACCAAACTGCATGGTGCCTTGGGACTCAACAAACTACATATCTCCACAACCCTAGAGCCACAGTGACATCCTCCACATGCAGCTACCACTGCTGCTGACTGCTGCCACTTGGGCCAAAGCATGCACTGGCAGTGACCCTCCCATGCCAAGCAGCCAAGCAGGGGTGTTACTGTTCATTAACAAGTGCCCTGAGGAACAAATGCCACCTGAGGCTGAAGCACATACTCACCAGCTGCCTGCCTCCAGTTGCTGAAAGCAAACCTGCCCTCCCCAGCAGTAGGACCACACCCAAGACCTCCATAACCAGGGCCTGGGCATCATCCCAGACCAGATGACTACAGCTAGTGCCTATACGCACTACCAGGGAGCCTGAGGACAGGTCTGCCTGGCCTAGCTTTGCCCCCACCAGTGTCCAAGCACACCAACTGTGGACTTGGGATCACCCTGCACCATTCACCGTGTTTGGCACTTGAGTGCTCTTCCTGGGGGCTCAGGCAGCCTGATGCTACCTCCACAGCTGGCACTGACCTGTATATGCCATCTGTGGGTCCAGAGACTGGTCTGCCCAGCTCATCACAGCCAGCACCAACATCAGCATGGACTGTTTGGGAGCCAGAGAGTTGTCTCATTACTGTTACAGCTATCACCTACACCATGCCTACTGCCCAGGGATCCCAGGACCCATGCAACTTCCTGGCCCACTACTGCCACTGCCAGCACCCAAGCAAGTCACTTGGAGACCCAATAATTGGCCCACCTGGATCTACTAACACCAGTGCCAACATACGCCATCCTCAAGCCCAAGGACAGGCATGCTTGGCCCACTGCTGCTACCACAGGGGCCTGTGTACTGGTCCACCTGGCATCCCCATCCACAGCAACAACTTCACCACAGCCTCCATGAAGAACCGCACCCCGAGCAACTGAGGAAATCAGACACACCACTGATACTGTTTACATCAGAAGAAATTATGTGGAGACTGCACTAGTGTATGCACCCAGAATAAAAGCCAAAATGTCTTACCCAAGCAACAGTATAGGTACGACTTTATGACAAAGTCCTCTCCTATGAAAAGAAGTTCAAAAAATTGGAAGAAGGAATTGTTACATCAGATGTGTAGAAATTAATGTGAGGATACAAGAAACATGAAAAAACAAGGAAATATGACACCTCCAAAAGAATACAATAATTATCTAGCAACAGATTCTAATGAAAAATAAATTTATGAAATGTTGAGAAAATAACTAAAAACAATACTTATTTATTTATTTTTATTTATTTATTATTATTATACTTTAAGTTCTAGGGTACATGTGCATAACGTGCAGGTTTGTTACATATGTATACTTGTGCCATGTTGCTGTGCTGCACCCATCAACTCATCAGCACCCATCAACTCGTCATTTACATCAGGTATAACTCCCAATGCAATCTCTCCCCACTTCCCCCTCCCCACGATAGGCCCCGGTGTGTGATGTTCCCCTTCCCGAGTCCAAGTGATCTCATTGTTCAGTTTCCACCTATGAGTGAGAACATGTGGTGTTTGGTTTTCTGTTCTTGTGATAGTTTGCTAAGAATGATGGTTTCCAGCTGCATCCATGTCCCTACAAAGGACACAAACTCATCCTTTTTTATGGCTGCATAGTATTCCATGGTGTATATGTGCCACATTTTCTTAATCCAGTCTGTCACTGATGGACATTTGGGTTGATTCCAAGTCTTTGCTATTGTGAATAGTGCCGCAATAAACATACGTGTGCATGTGTCTTTATAGCAGCATGATTTATAATCCTTTGTGTATATACTCAGTAATGGGATGGCTGGGTCATATGGTACATCTAGTTCTAGATCCCTGAGGAATCGCCATACTGTTTTCCATAATGGTTGAACTAGTTTACAATCCCACCAACAGTGTAAAAGTGTTCCTATTTCTCCACATCCTCTCCAGCACCTGTTGTTTCCTGACTTTTTAATGATTGCCATTCTAACTGGTGTGAGATGGTATCTCATTGTGGTTTTGATTTGCATTTCTCTGATGGCCAGTGATGATGAGCATTTTTTCATGTGTCTGTTGGCTGTATGAATGTCTTCTTTTGAGAAATGTCTGTTCATATCCTTTGCCCACTTTTTGATGGGGTTGTTTGTTTTTTTTCTTGTAAATTTGTTTGAGTTCTTTGTAGGTTATGGATATTAGCCCTTTGTCAGATGAGTAGATTGCAAAAATTTTCTCCCATTCTGTAGGTTGCCTGTTCACTCTGATGGTAGTTTCTTTTGCTATGAAGAAGCTCTTTAGTTTAATGAGATCCCATTTGTCAATTTTGGCTTTTGCTGCCATTGCTTTTGGTGTTTTAGACATGAAGTCTTTGCCCATGCCTATGTCCTGAATGGTACTACCTAGGTTTTCTTCTAGGGTTTTTATGGTATTAGGTCTAACATTTAAGTCTCTAAACCATCTTGAATTAATTTTCGTATAAGGAGTAAGGAAAGGATCCAGTTTCAGCTTTCTACTTATGGCTAGCCAATTTTCCCAGCACCATTTATTAAATAGGGAATCCTTTCCCCATTTCTTGTTTCTCTCAGGTTTGTCAAAGATCAGATGGCTGTAGATGTGTGGTATTATTTCTGAGGAGTCTGTTCTGTTCCATTGGTCTATATCTCTGTTTTGGTACCAGTACCATGCTGTTTTGGTTACTGTAGCCTTGTAGGATAGTTTGAAGTCAGGTAGCATGATGCCTCCAGCTTTGTTCTTTTGACTTAGGATTGTCTTGGAGATGCAGGCTCTTTTTTGGTTCCATATGAACTTTAAAGCAGTTTTTTCCAATTCTGTGAAGAAACTCATTGGTAGCTTGATGGGGATGGCATTGAATCTATAAATAACCTTGGGCAGTATGGCCATTTTCACGATATTGGTTCTTCCTATCCATGAGCATGGTATGTTCTTCCATTTGTTTGTGTCCTCTTTGATTTCACTGAGCAGTGGTTTGTAGTTCTCCTTGAAGAGATCCTTTACATCCCTTGTAAGTTGGATTCCTAGATATTTTATTCTCTTTGAAGCAATTGTGAATGGAAGTTCATTCATGATTTGGCTCTCTGTTTGTCTGTTATTGGTGTATAAGAATGCTTGTGATTTTTGCACATTAATTTTGTATCCTGAGACTTTGCTGAAGTTGCTAATCAGCTTAAGGAGATTTTGGGCTGAGACAATGGGGTTTTCTAAATATACAATCATGTCATCTGCAAACAGGGACAATTTGACTTCTTCTTTTCCTAACTGAATACCCTTGATTTCTTTCTCTTGCCTGATTGCCCTAGCCAGAACTTCCAACACTATGTTGAATAGGAGTGGGGAGAGAGGGCATCCCTGTCTTGTGCCAGTTTTCGAAGAGAATTTCCAGTTTTTGCCCATTCAGTATGACATTGGCTGTGGGTTTGTCATAAATAGCTCTTATTACCGCCCCCAGCCCTGTTTGGACAGCAATAAGACAAACATAAAGAAAAAAGAATAAAAATAAAATGAAGAAAGCCTACATGACATATAGAACAACACAAAGCAACCAAATATTTGGATTTCCAAAGTCCCAAAAGGTGAAGACAAAACCAAAGAAATAGACAACCTATTTAATAAAATTATAGCTGAAAACTTCCCAAGTCTAGCAAGAGATTCAGACATACAGATATAGGAAGCTTAAATATTCCTAAGCACATACAATTCAAGAAGTCTTCTCCATGGCACATTAGAGAATGAAACTGGACCCCTCTCTCTCCTTATAGACAAAAATAAACTGAAGATGGCTTAAGTGTAAGATCTGAAAAAAATGAAGCTATTTGAAGAAAACATTTAGGAAACACTACAAGACATTTGTCTAAGCACTGATTTTTATGGTTAAGACCTCAAAAGCAAAGGTAACAAAAACAGGCAAATAGAGTTATGTTAAAATCCCTCTTCACAGCAAAGGAAATAATCAATAGAGTGAAGAGACAACCTATTGAATGGCAGAAAATATTTTTAAACTATTCATATGCCAAGTGATTCAGGATATACAAGCAACTAAAAAATCTCAACAGTGAGAAAAAAATAATGTCATTAAAAAGTATGTAAAGGACATAAATAGACATTTCTTAAAAGAACACATACAAATGCACAATAGGTATATGAAAAATGCTTAATATCACTAATTATCGGGGAAATCAAAATCAAAACCACAATGAGATATTATTTTACTTGAGTCACACTGACTAGCATTAAAAAGACAAAAAATAACAAATACTGTTAGGATGTGAAGATAAGAGGACCCTTACACACTCTTGGTGGGAATGTAAATTAGTACAACCACTGTGGGAAACAGAACAGAGATTTCTCAAAAAACTAAAAATAGAACTACTATAGAATCCAGCAATTCCACTACTGAGTATTTATCCATAGGAAACAAAATCAATATATCAGATGGATACTGGCAATCATATGTTTATTGCAGCACTTTTCACAACAAGAAAGATATGGAATCAACCCAAGTGTCCATCAATGCATAACTGAATAAGGACTATATGGTAAATACATACAATGGAATATATTCAGCCATTAAAAAAATTAAATCATGTCACTTACAGTAATATGGTTGGAATTAGAAGTGATTATGTTAAGTTAAATAAACTAGGCACAGAAAGAAAAATATTGCATATTATCACATATTTGGGGGCTAAAAAGTTGATTTTTGTGGATTAGAGAGCAGAACAAGAGACACCAACTCTAGCCACTGAACTCCAATGCCACTTATCCTAAAAGGAATGCTACTTTTATATTTACATGGTTCTGTCTGCAGCACCATTTGGAGTTTCATTGCTGTCAGTCATTTCAATGAGTTGCAACACTGGTTGCCTCCACCAGATGTTGCTGAAACGCTCCTGCCATTATCCATAAATAACTTTCCTTTGAAAGTAGCCTGGGCCTTTGTCATGACTGAATGATTGACCATGGACCACCAAGTTACCCTCCAACCTGAGCTGAGTATCATTAGCTGGGTGCTCTCTGATTCACCAAACCATAAAGCTGGGTATGTACAGCACAACTCCACCATCATATGGAGCAGTGGGTATATAATTGAGGCCAAGCAAGCCCTGAAGTCACAAGTTATATAAAGACATGACACAAATGCCTATGATTTCCCCTCCTGCTACACTGACTTCTCTCTCCTTGCTTGTGTGTGTAGCCTCATTGTCGTAGTTTCCTATGATAAGTTGACAGAGGAAGGGAAGGCTAAGGCCTGGTTTTACAGATGGTTCTGTCTGATAGATAAGCACCATCAAAAAGTGGATAGCTGTGGCACTACGGACCCATTTTCAGGCATCCCTGAAGGATGGCAAGGAAGACAAATCTTCCCAGTGGGCAAAATTTCAGACGGTCTACCTGATTTTGCACTTTACTTGGAAGGATAAATAGCCATATGTGTGATTATATACCAGTTCATGGGCTGTAACAAGTGGTTTGGTTGGATGTTCAGGGAATTCGAAGAAACCTGATTGAAAACTTAGTGAGAAACAAATTTATGAAAGAGGTATGTGAAAAGACCTGTCCGAATGGGCAATACAACCTAAAGATATTTGTGTTTCATGGGCATTCCCACCAAAGGTTGACTTTAGTAGATAAGCATTTTAATAATTAAGTAGACAGGGCAATTCATTCTATGCATAGCATCAGCCTCTCCTCAGCCACCCATGTCATCACCCAACGAGCTCATGAACAAAGTGGTCATGGTAGCAGGGATGGATGTTATACATTAGCTCAGCAACATGGACTCTTCATCTCTAAGGCTGACCTGGCTACAGCCACCACTGTGTCAAATCTATCAGCAGTGTAGACCAATACTGGGTCAATGAAATGGCATGATTCTGGGGTGATCAGCCAGCTACCTGGTAGGAAGATGACTACAGTGGATAACTTCTATTATGGAAGAGGAGACATTTTTTTCTTACTAGAAGAGACACTTACTTTGGATATCAATTTGCCTTCCCTGCATGCAATGCTTCTACCAAAACTATCATCTATAAACTTACAGAATGCCTTACCCACCATAAAAATATTAACAGTTAACAGAAAAGAGGATTATAATTTCACACAGCAATGCTTCTGACTAAAGGACTCACCATGTTTTCCATTATCTTGAAACAGCTGGTTTGATTGTAGGACTTCTTGGCCTTCATAATTATGTCAGCCAACTCCTGATAAAAATATATATTGATAGTCAAGTGAGTAACATGACCCATTTTGCAGCTGCCAGTTAGCCTCTTTCCCTAGATGTTCCTCTTATCACCCAATGAACCAATGAACTTATATATAGAGACTATATATTTATATAAAATATAGACTATATACTATATATTCAGAGACTATATATTCAATAACATAAACCCTATATATAAATCATATATAGTTTATCTTCTATCGGTTCCATTTCTCTGGAGAACCCTCACTAATACAGATGTTGAAATTAAGAAATTACTTTTAATTGAAGTTTAAATCTAGGTCACCCACAGGAAAATACTATCTAAAGATGAATCAAAGCCTTGACTATAAAAACTGTTAAAACCTCAGAAATAAAAAAGGTGATATCTCAGAGTATTATTCAATCACACAAATGCCCTTTTAAAAAGTTTAAGGATGAGATGGGCATTACAAATTATTTCAAACATCAAGCTGTCCATAGAAAACTGTTATGGTCGGGATTGTGTACCCCGAAAATTCATCAGAGTCCTAACCCCCAGCGCCTTAGAATGTGACTCCACTTAGAAATAGGGCATTTAAAGAGGTGATTCATTTAAAATGAGGTTTTTAGTTAAGAAGCGATCATGAAGTTAAAATAGGGCCATATTCAACATGACTGACGTCCTTATATGAAGAGAAAAATTCCGACATAGCCATGCATAAAGGAAAGATCATATGAAGACAAAGAGAGAAGGTGACTGTAAGTCAAGGACAGAATTCTCAGAAGACACCAAAACTGCTGACACCTTCATTTTCCAGAACTGTGACAAAACAAATTTCTGTTGTTTAAGACACCCGGTCTGTGATATTTTCTTACAGCATCCCTGACACACTAATATGCTGTACGACTTTTAAGTGGTGTTAATGTCCTCTAGCCTTAATAACTTGAAAAATTTCTTATTCATCATGCATTATTATAAGTTATAAAAGTGAAACATTTGTCATCTCTCAAAATATAGAAACTAAGTACCAGTTTTCACTGTTGTATTTTATTATGGCAGCACTTGCAGACTAATATGGAAGCTTAATGACCTTGCCCCTTCACTATCTCCACAGGAACAAAAAGTAGAAAAAAATCTGTGTCAGATAAATTTGTGACTTTTGTATCTACCTAATTAAGTAAACTGCAGTTATATTCAGAGGAAGCCTACAAAGTTTTTGAGTGAATTACATCAGCAAAAACATTCCAGAATTAGATGAATGAAACAAGATTTTTGAAATTTCAAATCCCACAGGCAGAAAGCAAGCTGAGAATACTACTTGACTTCAAACACATGTACCAAAATTTAAGTATGACTCAAAATGTGCACTAAAAGCCTCAGAGGGAGGAAATGAGAGCCGTGGAGAATTATTCTCAGGCCTTGAGACCTAATCAAGTAGCTGTCAACATTTGCCTGGCTAGATTTCAGAATTTCTATCAGTGACTCATTTTGCTTCTCATTTCCTCGCCTTTTAAACAGTAATATCTTCAAGAGTTACCCTGTACCTTTCCCTTTACTGTATGTTGATTATGCAAAGGACAGAATGTGTCTCTCTAGTTTGACAAATCAACAGATTGACCGGAATTGTACTTAAGAAGCTGCACTTGTGGCACTACTATTTGAGGAGAGTCATTACACAGGGAAATAAGTTAGGCAGTGAGATTGTGACCTTTAAGCTGGTGATATAATGTGATGGAACTTTGGGGGAATGTGGGTGGATATAAATGCATTTTGAATGTGGGAGGAATACAAATTATTGGAATCAGAGTGCAGATTAAGAAAATAGCCTCTTAGATGGCCCCAATAATTTTAACCTCCTGATCTGATATTAACACCTTGTGAAATCCCCTCCTCTTCATTTTGTGAGAGCCCAGCGACTTTCTTCTAATGAGTACAACCTGGCAAAGGTATTGAGATCCCTTCTGAGGTTGGCTTATGTAAAAAGTATTCTTTCTCCTGCTTTTTCTCTTCTGCTTTATCTCACTTGTTCATTCTGATGGAAGCCAGCTGACATGCTGCATGTTGCCCAATGGAAAACCATATGGCGAGCAATGGAGGGAGCTTCTGGTCCACAGCCAAGGAGAAACTGAGATCCTCAGGCCAACAGCAGTGAGGAACTGAATGCTGCTATCAATCACATGACTGATCTTGGAAGTAAATCCTCCTTTAGGTGAGGCTTCAGGAGAGAAAATGACTTTGGCTAACACCTTAATGTTATTCCTATGGAAAATCTTGAGAAAGAATTAGCCAGCTAAGCTGCACCCTGAATCATCACTCACAGGAGCTATGAGATAATAAATGGCTTTTTTCTTTGCTTGTTTTAAGACACTGGGTTTTGCATTAATTTGTTACACAGCTACAGACAACTAATACAATATGTGGCTTTCTTTTAGCAAATAGGATACAAGAGAAGTGGTGCTGTGTAACCTCTAAGGTTATTAGATCAAAAGAAGTTCCACAGCTTCCTCCTTCCACATTAAAAACGCTGCCCTTAGGAGTCTGAGAACAGCCTGGCCAACATGGCAAAACCTCGTCTCTACTAAAAATACAAAAATTAGCCAGGTGCAGTGGTGGGCACCTGTAATCTCAGCTACTTGGGAGGTTGAGGCAGGAGAATCACTTGAACCCAGGAGGTGGAGGTTGCAGTGAGCTGAGATTGTGCCACCGCACTCCAACCTGGGCAACAGAGCCAGACTCCGTCTCAATAAATAAATACATAAATAAATAAATAAATAAATACTGCCCTTAGAGTGCTAAGTCGCCATGTTAGAATTCTGACTACCTGAGGCACTCATGCTGTGAGGAAACCCAGAGTACCTGTAGGTGCTTAGTCAAAGGCAAGCCTAACATGCAAGCTGTCCTAGGCAGGCACCAGATATGGAGCTGAAGAAGCCTCCCTGTGATTCTTTCACCTAACTAGTTGAGTCACTCTCACGCGAGTCTTCCAAGCTGAAGCAATAAACATGATGAAACAGAAAAAAGCCATCTTTTCAGTCCTCTCCTTAAACCCTTATCCCACTGCATTCATTAGTTTAATAAAATTGTTGTTTTGTGGCACTACAGTTGGAAGCAACTTAACATATTTTCTAGGCACCATGAAGTAGCTACGACTTTGGAAAAAAAAAAAAACCCTTTTCTCTTTACTTATTAATAAAAGCCATTTAGAAAAGTTTGCATTTAGCTGATAAGGGTCACAGTATATCTTAGTTGCTTACCCTATGGAAATATCAACTCTCCAGAATCACTCACCTCTTAAAAACACAGCATGTCACCTTGATCCATTATGCTGAGGGTATCATGCTAAATGGAACTAGTAAACTAAACACTGCTAAACATTTTAATACAACACATATATGTCACAGAGTGGAAAACAAATCCTATAGAAATGTAGATAGCTGTCTGTCCTATGGTCTAGGGTATGTTCAGTCATCCCTTCCAAGGTAAAGGATGAATTGCTGGCATCTGGCATTCTTACAAGTAAGACACAGATACAATGTCTAGTGGGGCTCTTGGGAGGAATACACTTCTTGTCAGATTGTGCTATCAAAAACTATTTGCCAAATATTCCAAAAGTTTTTCAGTTTGTAATGGAATCCAGAAAAGAAAATGCTTTGCAACAGGTCCAGGATTCTGGGCACGCCGCTCTGCTATTTGGCTTAGTAACTAAGTACATGGAAAGGTGCACAAAGAATGTGTGACAGATAGAAGGCTGTATGGAACAGTGATAGACACTTATAAATGAATCACAGCACGATCCTTTAGAACTTTGGAGTAAAGCCATCCCATCTTCAGCATCTAACTATGCTTCCTTTCAGAAAGTTTCTGGCTTGATATGGTCCTTAATAGAGGCTGAATGAATGCTTGACCATTGACCATCTAATTACGTTCATTATCGATAAGTTGTATAATAGACCAAGCTATATATTTGGTTGATGACAGCAGGACTTCATTATTAAATGGAAGGAAATGGAAGGAGTACATAAATAGAGGGATCAAATAAATCTTCAAGTAATGAGTCAGTTACATGGCCATGTGGCTTGGATGTCTATGGCTCCTACTCCTGACTCACTGTCTCCTCCATCTTAACCCACGTTTATGGCCTTATGAGGAGTTTCTTCTAGCTAGGTGATTAGGAGGTAATCTGGCAATTTCCATTGCTGTGCACCTAACTTGCCAAAAGCCAAGACCAATGTTGAGTACCTGACATTATTTCTCAGCAGGATCAACCAATTACCTGGTGGCAGATTGATGACATTGGACTACTTCCAACATGAAAAGAGCATTTGTTGTTTACATCTCCAGAATTTGATTCTTTTTTTCTCTTCCACCTCTTGCATTATTTATCTGTCTAATATTTCCCTCCTTCTGGCTATCACTTTCTCTGTTCCTCTCCCTCTTCTCTGTCTCTTCTCAATAATTCTTATTAAGTCACATACATAAGATGGGACGTAATTTTTTTTTTGTTTTGATGCTACATAGACCTCCAATTTTAATCCTACACTTAATACTCTAGGAAAACTGTTCTTGTAAAGATCAGTGATAAGTTATGTCAAATTTAATTGCTATTCTTAATTGTTTTCTCAGCAATATTCAAGAGTGACCAGATATTTCACCTTGAAACACACTCCCCTCCTGATTATCTTGGTCTTTCTAATATAAGGATACATTTTGTCTTCCGATCTCCTTTGTAGACTGTTCCTTCTTTAAAATGGACATTTTTCAGGTGTGTTTCAAAGCACACTTCTTTTCCTCAATGTAGCAATAATACTGGTTAAGCTTGTGGGTTCTGACTTTGGACTACAAAAATTTAAAATTTGCCTCCATCATTTACTCTGTGGCCATGGGAAAGTTACATAATCCTTTAAGGTTATAGTTTTGCTTCTCTAAAGAGGGTATAGAAGCACTACCGATTTCTCAGAGTTTTAACAAAGACTAAACAAGATAAGTCATATGAAGAGCATTTTTCCTGAAATCTAGTTTATGGTCAATACATGTAAGCAATATTTAACCATATATTGCTTTATAGTCTTCATAGGCAATCTCATCCATTCTAGCAACAATATATGTCATCTGTATGTTAGTAATTTTCAATGTATAGCTTTCCTGCCAATTTCTCAAACCAGAAAATTAGGTGGTCATCTTGGGTCTCTGTTTTTCCTCTTTTTACATATAACATCATTAGACTTTTAATGTCTTTTTTTCCAACTATATCTTAGATATGCCTGCTTTCAATTTTCAGAGGGTCACTTTCAACTTATCATTATTTATTTCCTTAAGGCTGAAATAGTCTCATTATTATTAACATTTCTCTTTCGTGCTTCTTTCATCAGATCATTTGTCTTCAAAGAAGTCAAAATAATAAATGTAAAACAAATCATATTATGATGCTTGACTACTTAAAATTCCCACTGTGTTCATATAAAACCCTAATCCTTTAAAATAACTGTAAAAATCATACCTGACTTAGTACCTGACCTCATATCCCTCTAACCTTGTTCCCAAAAACTTTTGCTCACTATGTCTCAGCAAATTAGTATTTTTACCTCTTAAAATACCAAGTGTTGCTGTTTTTTTTCCCCCCTTACTCTCCTCATTGCTCTTCCCACTGTTGACCATGCACTCTTTCCCTATGGGTAATTCTCTCTCATTCTTCCCAAATGTACTCCTCCATATCTAGTGCTTTTATGGTTGCCTTCAAATTAAATAGGTAGGATCCTCTTCACCATAAGATTTAATGTTGAAAATTAAGAGGTTTTTTTTTTAAAAAAAAATAGAAAGAAAATCAGAAATAAATTCCCAAGTTAATACATAACTTCTTCAGGTTTGAGTACATGGTTCTTTCTGTTCCTTGTATCATTGTAGGCCTCAGCTTCATAATCCCTACAGCCCTAATTACAGTACTTTTTAAGCATTCAAACATAGGCAGGGAAACCAAATCCATGCTCTGGTCTCCAAAATCACTGACTCTGCCCTCTAAAATTTCATAGGAAATGAATATCAATCCTCGTCTGCCCGTTTCTAACCCAGAAATCCAGTTGTTTTCTTATCATTTCAACCTTCACTCACTGCTGTGTATCTACATTTTATTTCTCATCTAAGATAGCTGTTGGCCTCATTTTAATTTTCAATTTCCCTTATAATGTTTATATGTGAATATATATGCACACATATATTTATATAATTATATACATATGTACATTGATATAGATATGTTTGTGCACATGTGTGTGTGTATGCTTATAGTTTTGAAATAACTTACAGTATTATTTTTTGACAAGGGGTTCCGATTTCCTTTCATTGTGATGTGACATGTACACATTCACAAAAATACTTACTTTGTAAATCAACAGTTACATAAATAATGAAATACATGAAAGCTAAGTGGGATATTCTGGAAACTAAAAAGACAGAATTATGGGTGTTGAGATTAAGAATAATTTAATGACATAAAGGAGGTAGTAGATTTACAGTATAGAAAATATCTGATTATTACTTTCGTATAGAAGCAGTATTATTAGTTTCAGTGATTGTATGGGGATGTAGTTCCATTTTGAAGAACTGTCATACCATTAACTTTGCTGTACAATGCTGTACAATTTAGTACAAAGATCCCGATTTAGACATTCAACTGGAATGGCCTCTAGAATAGAAATAAATGTATGTTATTACATGATTTATTTACTTCCTCTGAGAAATACTTCTTTCTTCAGTTAAACTTTTTCTAATTCAAAATACAACACACTTTTATAAAAATACACAAAACTAAAATGTACTGCTCATTAAAATGTCAAAAAGGATTTGCTTGCTTAATCTATATGCAGCTCAAAAGAGAGAACATTGACAATCTCTTTTGTGCCATCTCCCCCAATCACTACTATCTACCTACAATTTCATGAATTTCAGTCACTGCTTTCTTGATTTTAAACTATTTTCATACCTAAGAACACATTAAAAATGAGTTTTTTTCTTATTTTGATTTTTATATAGATGGAATCAGACAATATCTATTATTTTGTGCCTGATCTCATTCATTCAACTTTACATTTTAAGAATCACCCGAGTATATGTATGTGTGTATAAATGCAAGTCATTCTCAGTGCATACATTATTCTGATATATAAATATCACACAATATATTTATCATTCTACACGAGTTATTTACACAGTTCAGTTGCACCAACTTACATTCATGAGGATAGTTAATAATAACTAATTTTTTCACACCCTTGCCAAATCCTGATATTTTTATTCTTTTGTGTTTTAGCCATACTAAGACTGTAGTGATATAATATTATGATTTAGCATTCCATTTCCCTGATTTCCAATGAGGATTATAGCATTCAATTCAAAATATTTTATTTCCATTATGAGCATTACTTTGGCCCCTGTGATATTTAAATGTGTATCTTGTTCAAACATGTAGAGATTAAATTATAATATTTTGATATTAATTCAAGCTTAATTAAATTATGATAAGAGAATGGATTCCGTGAACTTAATCTCTAACATTTATTAAGACTCAATGGGTCTATGTGCAGAAATGAGTTAGCATAGCAGGCCTGAAACTAAATGCAGAAAGGCCTGTTTGAAAGTTGGCCCTCAGCTGGCATCTGATAACTCAGATATTAAAATGGTTCCTATCATACTCAAGACTGATAAGAGTAACTCCCTGTGCCTAAAATGTTTGCGCAAATTATGTTGTTTATGCTGAAGACTTACTTTACTTATGGGTTCCATGGAATTTTGGTATGTATGATGAAGAGGATGCCTATGTAACCAACCCTTAATGAAAATCCTAGGCATTGAATCTATAACAAGCTCCCTGGTAACCATTTCAAATGTGTCATTACAATGCACTGCTGAAGGAATTAGGTGTGTCCTGTGTGACTCTATTGGGAAAAGAGTGACAAAATCCTAAACCTGTTTTTTTTTTTTTTTTTTTTTTTTTTTCTGGATTTTACCCATGCACCTTTTCCCCTTGCTGATTTAACTTGCTTTTCTTTTGCAGTAATAAATTATAGCCATAAATAAGACTACATTTTAATTTCTGTGATTCCTTTTAGTGAATCGTTAAATCTGGTAGTGGTCTTGGGAACCCCTGGTATAGTAGGTGTCAGAAGTGGAATTTGCTAGAATGACCCTGATTTACTGAAAGATGGTGAAAACACTGGGAAGAGAAAAGCTCAACCGTCCAGGAAATGGTAAGCCTTCACTTCCTGAGTAGCTATGGAGTTAGCCATGGTATGAAACAGCAGTTGAAATTGCTGTCTACTGAGAGATTTAAACGTTTCCGGTGGAATTTGAAAATGATACATGCAGCTCTATGAGCGTTGGCTTGCTGCACTCTCTAGCTGCTTTTGGCCATCCTGGCTAAAGCGAGGATTAAAGCATGCAGCATTGGTGGTTTTGCTTTCTTTCTTTCTACTCCGAGTAGTAAAAGAAACAGCCCAAATAGTCACAAATGTGAACTTTGGCTAAAAATGTTAAAATTTTCTATATTCTCTTCTCCAAGTGGGACAAAAATAGCTAAATCCATTTCCAGAGCTGGAAGAAAGTGACAACTAATTGAGGATAAAAATGGGATGGGGAAGGAGGAATCACAATCTTGCCACTTCTTCAACCTAACTGCCTTTGCTGCAGCAGCCCCACCCTTGCACTGTCAGGGGTGTTTGAACCAGAGCAACTCCATCTTGAATAGGAGCTGGGTAAAATGAGGCTGAGACCTACTGGGCTGCATTCCAAGATGGTGAGGCATTCTAAGTTACAACATGAGATAGGAGGTTGGCACAAGATGTAGGTCATAAAGACCTTGC
Organism: Macaca mulatta; assembly: GCF_049350105.2. NCBI lineage: Eukaryota > Metazoa > Chordata > Mammalia > Primates > Cercopithecidae > Macaca > Macaca mulatta. The sequence goes on along the minus strand of NC_133417.1, from coordinate 21,058,809 downwards.
TGATAAAACAGGTTGCAGTAAAGGAACTGGCCAAAACCTACCAAACCCAAAATGGCCACGAGAGTGACCTCTGGTCATCCTCACTGCTACACTACCATCAGCACCATGACAGTTTACAAATGCCATGACACCATCAGGAAGTTACCCTATATGGTCTAAAAAGGGGAGGACTGAATAATCAACCCCTTGTTTAGCATGCAGTCAAGAAATAACCATTAAAATATGCAACCAGTAGCTCTCAAGGCTGCTCTGTCTATGGAGTAGCCTTTTCTTTATTCCTTTACTTTCTTAATAAACTTGCTTTTGCTTCGCACTGTGGACTCACCCTGAATTCTGTCTTGCACGGGAGATCCAAGGACTCTCTTATGGTCTGGATCCGGTCACCTTTCCCGTAACAGCATCACCATTAGATCTCCCCAGCAACTATAATCTTAGGACTTGGATGCAGCTGGAATCCATCATTCTTAGCAAACTATCACAAGAACAGAAAACCAAACACCGCATGTTCTCACTCATAGGTGGGAACTGAACAATGAGATCACTCGGACTCAGGAAGGGGAACATCACACACCGGGGCCTATCATGGGGAGGGGGGAGGGGGGAGGGATTGTATTGGGAGTTATACCTGATGTAAATGACGAGTTGATGGCTGCAGCACAGCAACATGGCACAAGTATACATATGTAACAAACCTGCACGTTATGCACATGTACCCTACAACTTAAAGTATAATAATAATAAATTAATTAAAAAAAAAAACCCTATAAATGTGGAATTTACTGACAGGGGTTTGCATAAATTTGCAATAGTTTAGAAAAGGATTTTTTTTTAATTGGCTGTGTATTTTGTGGTTATTTGTATAATAAAAATGGTTGTAAATGGTATATACTTGTAATTTCATAAATTCTTAGGGGGATCTTCACAATCAGTGAAAGCTACAAATGAAAGTGATAGTGGGACATAACTTTGATTTCTATCACTGACGGGTTGGCTGGAATTTAAATTCGTTAAGCTTTTAAGACAAAATATGTCTTTGTAACACACGCCTTTGGCTCTGATTTTGCCTAATGTTATGCTCTCTGAATAAAGATAGCATTAACAGAGAGTCAATATCCAAACTGAGGTGCACTTCCGACATTGTAAACAATTTGTAGTTGTTAATGAGGCCTTATAAGTCAGCGATCTGACCCTTAGAGGCTGATGATTTTCTAATGTAATGTGCATATTTTTGAGTGGGTCAATTTGGACTCAGACTAACAAGACAAACAAGCTCAAGAAAACCTTGCTTGTCACTCAGTCGTGAATCATAGGCCCTATAGCATCACAACTTTACTGATGCTGAAAAAAATTCGCTGACTTTTTAAAGAATCTGAATTTATGTATCCTAATTACCTGGATGTGACTCTAAGCTGAAATCTAGTATTGTCTGTTACAGGCTGTTTTGGACTCAGCATAGGCTAAGTTGAACTAAAAGCAAGCATCAGCTTAATGAACAGAACTAAAATTCTAAGACTGTTGCAAATTTAAAATTCCCCTCTGTGGGCACATAAACTATGACAATATCCTTGTTGTTGACTGGACCATCTGTGCCATGTACAAATGCCCACAACAAGGGCTCATTCTCTGGTGGGACTATGTCACATTGAGCTCCTAGTCAACTCTGTATTTCTGACACTGCTTGTATTTCTATTTCTGATCTGGGCTAGAATCTGGAAGTTGGTAGAAAGACACTTCACAGGAGATCTTGACCTCCTGAGGGATACCTCACAAACTGTTGTTGACTTGTGTTTAGCTTTCTGGATCAGCCGTAGATTGCAATGATAAACTGATGGCTTCAGTCTATTTTCTACATCTTTCTCCTGGTACACGCATATCAGTAAGGAAATTTTACTACTAAATACAACCATCCCCAGAAAAGTGCGATTGTTTATAGAATGCTTACTAGGTAAGTGGTTATAATAAAAGGGAGGGAAAGTTATGTAAACTAATTTTATTTTTTGTACTTCATGATTTTATCCTAACCAGTTCCCAAACATGATGCATCTTTCTGGTTAAGTTGTACAGAAATATGTTTTTCTAAGAAAAGACTTTTGCTCCTCTTGTATGAAAGTTTGAAAAAGATGAAATACCTCAGTGAGATTGGGAAATAATTGAAAAAGTATGAAGTCATAATTGCTAAAAGAACACATTGACCTTATAACAACAAGGAAAATCAAAATCTTCGCACCAGGGTAGGCATGGAGAAGTGGAAAGGCAATGATCTTTGTTTGTCAAAACTATTACTGGGAGTTTTCTCTACTCCCAAGGAAAAAGAAAAGAAAAAAATCCCCAATGTTGACTTTCCATGCTGCTCTGAGCATTTTGAATTTAATCTACCACTGAGCCTATGATCACACCTGACTCTGAGACAGCAGGGTTTAGCCCCAGCACTTTCCATACAGAACACCACCAGATGCTTCCACATCTGAAAGGAAGGTGAACTGGTGTCAGGGACAAGTGAAATGTTTAGAACTAACTGCCTCAGGTGGTTCTTCTGAAAGCAAGGACTAAACTGAGTGAAGTGAACTGAGAATCCTAGGGTGATAAGCTCCATGGTGAGAAACACATCAGGGGCCCTGTTAAATTTACTGCCTGACTAATGTTATCCCTCTGGAGAAACCCTAACAATTGTAAACTCTGTCATTATGGGGTACCATGTTCCCTCTGGAATTGTGTTTCTCGTGTGTGTATATATCCTAAGTATCATGATGCTGCTTCAGCCCTGGAAGGCATGCATATCAGTTACAACTTACTGGCCAGAGTTAGGCTGTGCCTGAATTCTTGCTTTGAGCCAGGAGGAAAAAAGCATTATGCAGAAGCTGAAGAAGGAAGTCGCCTAGCTTTTAAAAATAGACTTCTATGGTTAATGGGATTTGTTTTAACTGAATAAATCTATGACACCTAAAGTTCCTATGTGAGATCAACACTTCAGTTTGGTCTCCTTCTACTACCTGGAGTCTTCCTGCTCATAGTTTTGCAGTAAATGTTCCAGATGACAAGGGGTAGACCCAGCAGGTGGACACTTGCAAGTTCTCATCTGGTTTCCTCTGGACTTTACTCCATATGCCTTTTTCCCTTTGCTGATTTTTCTTGGTGCCTATATTTGTTTACAAGGGCTCTCATAAGAAAATACCATAGTCTGGATGGATTAAACAACAGAAATTTATTTTCTCATAGTTCTGGAGGCTAGAAACCTGAGATTAAGATGTTGACAGGTCTGGTTTCTCCTGAGGCTTCTCTTATTGACTTACAGATGTCTACCTTCTTGCTGTGTCCTTGTGTGGCTGTTTCTCTGTGTATACATGTCCCAAGTGTCTCTTCTGTGACCACTTTTGTTTTTCATAAAGACATCAGTCATATTGGATTAGGGCCCGCCCTTATAGCCTCGTTCACTTAAGCACCTCTTTAATGACCCTACCTCTAAAAGCAATAACATTCTGAGAAGTGGAGGTTAAGGCTGCAAAATATAAATCTGTGTTAGTGGGGGGACATAACTCAGTCCATAACAGTGCCCTTTCGTAGTAATAAATCATAGCCACGAGGATAACTCTTTGCTGGGTTCTGTGAGTTCTCTTAGTGAAAAACCAAACCTAGGTAATAATGTTTTGTAAATTTCCTGTGTGTGCTTGTTATTTACAAAAAAAGTATTTCTCAGTTTTGCGATGGAGCATTCTGTATGTAAATTTTGTTCAGTTTGTTAATGACATTTTTTTCCTGATACATTTTTTTGCAACCCCTTTTTGACTTTTTAATTTTAATTTGTTTCTACTGATTTTCTATTATGTTTTCACTCCTTTTATCATGACTTGTTATTTTGCATTGTGTATCAGACATTTAGTTTACAATTTTTTGTAGCAATTGTTTGCAGAAAAGAAAATTTATTTTTTCTCTGGCAAAGTGCCTGGAGACACTAGCAATCTGAAATAAATTAATCCAATTTTAGGTTTTAAAATTATTTGAACTGCCTTACCACCTCTGGAAAGGCTGAACTATTTCCAACTAATCTTTAATCCCAGGATGTACCTTCCATGAATTCAATATACATTTTATCATCCAAGCAATACAAGGCTGTCGTTTGCTTGAATATATGTCCCAGCCATTGAACTTCCTTTACCAATTACTTAATCTCCAAGGAAAAACTTTCTCAGACTTACTTCTTTGAATTTCCCTTTTACCCTGGATCTTGTTTCAGGAATGCTTCACAAACTCGTAAGCTCTCTGGGTATGCTTTCACGTTTTATGCAGTGCCGTTGATCATGCTCAGTGAGCAGATAATTTCAAACTACATATGATCCATGAGTTATGATGGTTTCACTTAGGTTTTTTCAAGTTTACAAGTACCCATACAACCATTCTGTTTTCACTTTAATACAGTATGTAATAAATTACACGAGACAGTCACACTTAATTATAAAATACTCACTGTGTTAGCTGACTTTGCCCAGCTCTAGGCTAATGTAAGTGCTCTGAGCTCATTTAAGGTAAGCTAGTCTAAGCCACGGTGTTTGGTAGGTTAGGTGCATTAAATACATTTTTTGGCATATGATATTTTTAACTTACAATGGGTTTATTGAGATGTTACCCCATCATAAGAACCATCTATAGCATAGAATTGGAGGTCTTCTCTATCCTTAATTTATTATTTGTCAGATAATGTTATCCCTCTATTTAATTCAAAGATCTATGAAAAGGGTCAAATTAGACATTTGGGAAGGCCTTTTGAGAGTTCTCTTGTTTACAGCAATGTATGTTCATATTCCTTTCCTCCTTTGATCCGCCCAAGTTAAAGAAATTAATCTTCTAGAGGAAGTCTTTTTTATTTTCAAAAAAACTTCATTTTGAGTAAATGAAACATTTATCTACCACAGAAACACTCTGCTGTTACAAAGAGCTATTTTAGCTTGATTTACTAAAAGATTTCTCATCTGATCTGAGATCTATGTCTTCTTGGAAGATTAAGTCAAGCTTTTTGTCTTTCTGGAAGATGACTATAATCTGTTTCTTTCTTAATACATAGCACCATATATGTTCTAATATATTTTATGTGACTATTTATACTCTGTAGTCATCTTTTAAGAAGAAATCATAATGTTTATACATAGAAAACTATAGAAGCTGCTATGAAAATCAGCATGTTCATACAGACATTTGCATCCAATGTGTCCCAAATATTCCTAAGTGCCTTCTAAACTGGAAGTTACAAAAAAAAGAAAGAAAGAATAAAAGAAAAAAAAGTACTCAGCAGTGGTAATAAGGTGTTTTGAAGTATATGTAGAAAAGACAAAGTACACAATTTTGAAATAATGCATTTCCAAAAGAACCTCTGCTACCAATAATAAGCATTAAGCTGGGAGAGCCCTAGACCTCTCCTTGGCTAGCTTAGTTTCTTTTAAGCTTTAGCAACTCTTCTAAATAACCAATCCCATTGCCAACTTATGTTTTCACTGAACTATATTTACCAGAGTAACATAATATAATACTAATGAAGATAAAAGAGATCCTGAAGCTCCCAAGCACAGTAGAGGTATATACTCCTTTCTATAGTGATGATGGACAACTGAAAAATGTTTGCGAAGCCATACTTGTTGATAGAGTGATATTATAATACAATAAGGAAGATTATTCATTAAAGGAATCATGTAGGAAGACCTTTGCTAATGGATATAATTATCATCTGATGATACATATATTTGAACTTTTCTATGTTGGAAATTTTCATAAAGGATTAATGTTCCATTGTGTTCATAGTAATATGAGGGTGTGTGAAAGAAAAGTGGAGTTTTCACTGAATATCTATGACTTCTGACTGTTTATCATCTATTTCCTCTTCAATAGTAATGAAATCCCATTTTTCCCTCCCTTTGGAAAACTACCCTTTGTTCATTGTACTGTCTTTACTATCCCTTCTTAAAAAAAAAAAAAAAAAAAAGCAGGTGATCCACTTGGCCAGTCAGCCTCTCCTTTTTGGGAATTTGAATCTTGAGAAGATTGATAAGAATAATGAAATGGTTGGAACTGGTTTATCCCAATAATAGTAAAACTAAAAGGCCTCTCTGTCTGCTGTCCTGGTCTGGAAGACTAATGGGGTCTTTCAGGTTTGGCTATATTTCTTTTCTTTATTAGTGTCATGTCCCATCCTTCAAGTAACCTTGCCCCTTTCTTGTTTTAGTTAAATAAGAATTGTTTTCTGTTGCTTGGTAAGAAAAAGCCATAAATAACATAGGCACAAAATTGCCTAACCAAATGGTGATTTTCCTACAGTAAACACATAAAATAATAGGTAATGACTGGATTACTTGCCAAGGCGCATTTGTAAGTCTTTACCAGTCTGTCTGCTTTTGCTGAACTTACCTACTGTAGTGGTTCTAAAGCCTAGCTTAATATTAGAATCACTGAACTGTCAAACCACAGTTATTGCCAAGAATTCAGACACTTGGTCATGACAATAAGTCACAAAAATTTGTTGTTTGTTTGTTGTTTTAACTCTGCAGTTTTAAGAAGCCTCCAAGGCTAGAAACAAATGCACCGAGATAATGTTTAATCAAATGTCTGGGCACTCATGATCCAGTCAAGTAGGCACATATGTTTAACCACTACAATGTCCAATTATTAAAAATATACATTTGATAGATTATTCACTTCCTCTTGAAAAAAAAAAGAAGCACATCTAGTAATCCCCTCCCATTATCCAAATGCATAATTGTATCATTCCTCAGCCACAGAGTATACTATTTTAAATTTACTTTTTTTTCAAAACCTTTTCAGGTTTGTTTTTCATAAATTGTTTAATGTTTTCTCCAGCAAAATTTGAATATTTTATTTGTACATCTGGTTCTTTGTCATATTTATTTTCCATTTGAATTCAGTTTCCAACATGTTGTTAAAAGTTTTCATTCGTGTTTCTATAGCTGTTTTTTTTTTTTTTTTTTTTTTATAGTTTCAAATTTATTTTACATTCAGGAGGCGCATGTGCAGGTTTGTTACCTAGGTGTATTGCGTGGTGCTGAAGTTTGGGGTATAATTGATTCTGTCGCTGAGCATAGTACCCAATAGTTTTTCAACCTTTTCTCCAATCTTTTCCTCCTGCCTAGTAGTCCCCAGTTTCTATGGTTAGCATCTTTATGTCCATGAGCACCCAATCCTTAGCACCCACTTATAAGTGAGAAAGAACATGTAGCATTTGATTTTCTGTTCCTGTGTTAATTTGCATGGGATAACAGCCTCCAGTTGCACCCATGTTACTGCAAAATATGTGATTTTATTCTGTGTTTTTGGCTGCATAGTATTCCATGGTGTATATGTACCACATTTTCTTTATCTAGTCCACGTTAATGAGCACCTAGGTTGATTCCAGCCATTGCTTTTGTGAATAGTGTTGCAATAAAAATAAGAGTGCATGTGTCTTTTTGGTAGAACAATTTATTTTCTTCTGGACATATACCTAGTAATGGGATTTCTGGGTCAAATTGTAGTTCTGTTTTCAGTTCTTTGAGAAATCTTCACTTTCCGCAGTAGCTGAACTAATTTACATCCCATCAACAATGTATAAATGTTCCCTTTTCTAGGTAGCCACTCCAGCATATGTTGGGTTTTGACTTTTTAATAATAGTCATTCTAATTTATGCAAGATGATATCTCATTGTGGTTTGATTTGCATCTCTGATGACTAGTGATGCTGAGTATTTCATATGTTTGCTGCTTCTGTGTCTTCTGAGAAGTGTCTGCTCATATATTTTGCCTATTTTTAACGAGCTTTTTTTTTGCTTGTTGAATTGTTTAAGCTCTTTATAGATTCTAGATAGTAAACCTCTGTCAAATCCATGATGTCTGAATATTTCTCCCATTCTGTAGGCTGTATGTTTATTCTGTTGGTAGTTTAATCAAACTGAATCAAGCTATTCAGTTTAATTAAGTCCCACTTTTCAATTTTTGTTTTTGTTGCAATCGCTTTTGAGAACTTAGTCGACTTAGTTTTGAGAACTTAGTCGTTTTTTTTTCCAGGGCTAATGTCCAGAATGCTGTTTCCTAGGTTTTCTTCTAGAATTCTTATGGTTTGAGCTTTTCTATTTAAATAATTAATCCATCTTAAGATAATGTTTATCTATGGTGGAAAGGAGATGTCTAGTTTCATTATTCTGCATATGGCTAGCCAGCTATGACAACACCATTTATTGAATAGGGATTCCTTTTCTCTTTGCTTTTTTAAATTGAGTTTGTCAAAGATCAGATGGTTGTAGGCATGCACCTTTATTTCTGGCTTCCCTATTCTTTTCCATTAGTATATGTGTTTGTTTTTGTACTGGTATCATGCTATTTTGGTTCCTGCAGCCTTATAGTATAATTTGAAGGTGGGTAATATGATGCTTCAAGCTTTTTTACTTTTGCTTAGGATTGCTTTGGTAACACAGGCTCTTTTTTGGTTCCATACAAATTTTAGGATAGTTTTTGCTAGTTCTGTGAAAAATGACATTGGTAGCTTGATAGAAAAAATGTTGAATTTGTAGATTGCTTTGAGCAGTATGGCCATTTTAACAATATTGATTCTTCCAATCTATGAGCATAGAATGTTTTTACATTTGATTGTGTATTCTATTATTTCTTTGAGTACTGTTTTGTAGTTCTCCTTATAGAGGTCTTTCACTTTATTAATTACATGTATTCTTAGGTGGGGTTTTTTGATGTCTATTGTAAATGTAATTGCATCCTTGATTTCACTCTCAGATTGAATGTAATGAATGTATAGAAATGTTACTGATTTTTGTACATTGACTTTATATCTTGATAGTTTACTGAAGATGTGTATCAGTACCAGGAGCCTTTAGGCAGAGTCTCTAGAGTTTTCTAGGTATAGAGGCATATTGCCCACGAACAGGGATAATTTGACTTCTTGTTTTCCTATTTGGATGGCTTTTATTTCATCATTTTGCCTGATTGTTGTGGCTAGGAATTCCAGTACTATATTGAATAGGAGTGCTGAAAGCAGGCATCCTTGTCTTGTTTCAGTTTTCAAGGGGAATGTTTGTAGCTTTTGCCTATTCAGCATAATGTTGCCTGTGCATTTGCCATAGACAGCTCCTGTTATTTTGAGGCATGTTCCTTCACTGCCTAGTTTGTTGAAGGTTTATATTAATAAGAGATGCTTAATTTTATTGAAAGCATTTTCTACATATATTTAGATGATTATGTGGTTTTTGTTTCTAATTCTGTTTATGTGGTGAATCACATTTATTGATTGCTTATTTTGAACTAGCCTTGCATCCCAGGAATAAAGCCTATTTAATCATGAGGAAATAATCTTTTTATGTGCTGTTGAGTTTAGTATGCTAGAATTTCATTGAGGACTTTTGTATATATTTTCATCAAGGGTATTGGCTTTTAGTTTTCTTTTTTTCATTGTGTCTTTTCCAGATTTTGATATTACAGTGACGCTGGCTTTGTACAATGAGTCATGGAGGAGTTTCTTCTTCTCCAATATTTGGAATAGTTTCAATAGAATAGATACAGTTCTTCTTTCAACATCTGGTAGAATTTGTCCTTAAATCCGTCAGGTCCAGGACTTTTTTTGTTGGTAGATTTTTAATTACTTATTCAATTTCAGAACTCAATAGTGATCCATTCAGGAATTTAATTTCTTCCTCATTCAAACTTGTGAGATTGTGTGTTTCCAGCAATTTGTCCATTTCCTCTAGATTTTACAGTTGATGTGCATAGAGGTATTCATAATAGTCTCTGAGGATGTTTTATATTTCTGTGGAATCAGTTGTAATGTCACCTTTATTATTTTTAATTGTGCTTATTTGGATTTTCTCTCTTTTTAATTTGTTAATCTAACTTTTAATCTATCAATCCTGTTTACCCTTTTGAATAACTAACTTTTGATATCACTGATTCTTCATATAATCTATGGTCTAAATTTCTTTCAGTTCTGCTCTTATTTATTTCTTTTCTTCTGCTGGCTGTGAAATTAGTTTTTTTCTTATTTTTATAGCTCCTCTAGATGTAATTTTAAATTGTTAATTTGAGATCTTTCTGATTTTTTGAGGTAGATGTTTAGTGCTGGAAATTTTCCTCTTAACACTGCTTTTGCTGCATCCTAGAGATTTTGGCATATTTTGTCTCTATTTTTATTTCAAAGAATTTTCTATTTTTGCCTTACTTTTGTTGTTTACCCCCAAATTACACAGGAGCAAGTTGTTTAATTTCCATGTAATTGGTAGTTTTGAGTAATCTTCTTGGTATTTATTTCTATTTTTATTCCACTGTTCTGAAGCTATGATTGGTATGATTTTGATTTTCATAATTTATTGAGACTTGCTTTATGGCCAAACATGTGGTTATTCTTGAAATGTGTTCCCTGTGCAGATGAGAAGAATGTAAATTCCATGGTTGATGAGTAGAGTGTTTTGTAGGTATCAGTTCAATTAGGCAAGTTCAAATGTAAGTCCAGAATATTTTTGTTAGTTTTTGCCTCAGTGATCTGTCTAATGATTTTACTGGAGTGTTGAAGTCTCCCCTATTCAACTGTGTGACTGTCTAGGTCTTTTGGTGGCCTCAAAGTACTTGTTCCATGAATCTGGGTGCTCCAATGTTGAATGTCCATATATTAAGAATAGTTAAGTTTTCTTGTTGAATTGAACTCTTTATCATTATGTAATGCCCTTCTTTGTGCTTCATTACTGTTATTTGTTTAAGGTTTTTTTTTTTTCTGATACAAGAATAGCAATTCCTGTTCTTTTTTGATTTCCATTTGTGTGAGAGATCTTTCTCCAACCCTTTATGTTGAGCCTATGGATGTTATTACATGTGAAATAAGTCTCTTGAAGACAGCAGATCAACTGGATTTGTTTTTTAATCCAACAGGCAACTCTGTGACTTCTAAGTGGGGTATTTAGATCATTTACATTCAAGGTTAATACATATATGTGAGGTTAATTCTATAATGAAGTTGTTAGCTGGTTGCTTTGTAGTTTCTATTGTGTTGTTGCTTTATAGGGTTTATGGGACACGCACTTAAGTGTGTTTCTATGGTAGCAGGTATCTTTCTTTTGTTTCCATGGGGAGAACTCCCTTTAGGATCTCTTGTAAGGCTGGTCAAGTGATTGCAAATTCCATTAGCACTTTCACATCTGGAAAATATTTTATTTCTCCTTCACTTTTTTTCTTTTTTCTTTTCCCTTTTTTTTTTTTTTTTTTTTTTTTTTTTGAGACAGGGTCTTCAGAGTGAGCTCTGTCACCCAGGCTGGAGTGCAGTGGCATGATCTTGGCTCACTGCAGCCTTACCTCCCGGGTACAAGTGATTCTCTTGCTTCAGCCACCTGAGTAGCTGAGATTACAGATCTATGCCACAATGTCTGGCTAATTTTTGTATTTTTAGTAGAGACAGGGTTTCACCATGTTACCCAGGCTAGTCTTGAATTCCTGAACTCAAACAATCTGCTGGTCTTGGCCTCCCAAAGTGCTGGAATTGCAAGCATGAGCCACTGAGTCTGGCCTCTCCTTCACTTATGAAGCTTTGATGGGATATGAAATCGTGGCTGGGATTTATTTTCTTTAAAAATGCTGAAAATAGGCCCCAACTTCTCCTGGCCAGTAAAGATTCTGCTGACAAGTTCTCTGTTAGCGTGACGGGGTTCCCTTGGTATAGATCTGACTTTTTTCTCTACCTGGCTTTAATAATGTTTTCTTCAGTGTTGACTTTGGAAAGTCTGGGAACTATATGCCTTGGTGATGTTCATTTTATATAGTATCTCACTGTTGCTCTCTGGATTTCTTGTATCCGTATGTCTACCTCTGTTGCAAGATTAGGGAAATATTTTTGAATTATTCTTACAAATAAATACATTTTTCAGGTTTTTGGTTTTTTTGATTTTTTTTTTTTTTTTACTTTTGTCTTTCTCTCTCAGGAATGCCAATAATTTGTAGGGTTGGTCACTTGCATAATCCCATATTTCTTTAAGATTTTGTTCATTAATTTTTTTTTTTTTTTTAAATTCTTGTGTGACTGGGTTAGTTTGAAAAACTGGTCTTTAAGCTCTGAAATTATTTCTCTGCTTGATCCAGTATGTTGATAAAGCTTTCAATTATATTAAAATTCCTTAAGTGAGTTTTTCAATTCCAGAAGCTTTACCTGATTTATTTTTAAGATGTTAAATCTCATCCTAAATTTCCTGGATCGATTTAGAAGTTTCATAGTGTTGACACTCAACCTTGTACTGGATCTCATTGAGCTTCCCTTCAGTCCCTGCTTTGAGTTCTTTATCTGGGTCTGCATTTCCATTTTGGTTAGGAATTATTGCTGGAGAGCTAGTGTGTTATTTTGGTGATGTCACTGCATTCATATTTTTCATAGTGGCAGACTGTTTGCACTGGTTCCTTCTTATCTGGAAATGCTGGCACTTCTACTTTTTGAAATTATTTTCATGTCAGTAGGAATTTTTCTTTTTCTTTCTTTCTCTATAGCATTGTTTTGTTTTTGTTCCCTTTCTCTTTCCCCCTTTCCATAGGATTTGTGACTATAGAGATGTTGGGTAGAGTCTTTTGCCTTTGATTTTATAGCCCTATGCACTTCCTTTAGTAGGTTTTATATTGGGCTGTGCAGTTTGACCTACAAACCAGTAGATGGCATCTTTGGGTAAAAGCCACCTTCAGGCAAAGAGTTTGGGTATACATTTGATGTTTGTTTACTGAGAGAGACTCTGTTGCCTCAAGCAATTGGCTGATTTATGGAGTACACAGTAGTTTGGCCCTCTTGGTCAGCCCCAAGAGGGCCACATGAGTGGGACTGGACTGTGCAGGTTTGCCTACAGATCCTGCAGACACAAGCACCAGCACCAGGAAGAATCTAGTGGGCAGCCATCAAAGACCCAGAGGTGTGCCTGGGCATCAAGATGGGAAACCTCCTTGGCCCCAAGTTCTCTACATGGGGATACAGGCAGCCTAAACTTCTAATCCAGGAGAATAGGTGCCAAATGCTTGGAGATCTGCCCAGGCATTGAGCAGAGAGGAACCCTTGCACCAGGATCTCTGCATAGGCAGGGATAGGGTGGCAACTCAGACTGCTAGTCCATGCGAATCAGAGCTCTAAATGCCTGGAGATCTGTCTATGTGGGAAGTGAAGAGGGCTCCATTAAATGAGGATCTCTGAGTAGGAAGTGTGAGGTGGCTTAGGCTGCTGATCCAGGCAAGGGGGTGCTCCAAAAACCTGGTGAATCTGCCTGGATGTGGAGTGGAGAGGGACCTGCTATACCATAATCTATGTCCATAATGGGTGGTTTGGCTCAGGTGTTTATCCAGGCAATGGGGTGCTCCAAAAACTTGGTGATCTGCCTGGGTGTGGAGTATAGAGGGATCTGCTGCACCACAATCTACGTCCATGAAGGGTAGGGTGGCTTAGACTGCTGGTCCAGGCAAGTGAGTGATCCAAATGTCTGAATTTTTACCTATGGGAGAAGCAGAGAGGGTCCTGCTACACCATGATCTTGGGGGAGCAGGCTAGGGCACTCAGCAACAACACAGGCAAACTGGCTTTAGATTGCCAAGCTGACCTTGGCTGCAACTCCCATCACCCAGACAAAACTGTTTCTGTAGTAGCATTTCTTCCACCCCAGGCCTGCTGCTGAGACAATTTCCTCAGTTCTGGCTGCGAAGACTCCTACCTTGCTGCAGGGCCAGTAGCTCCAATCACTGGCCCAAGATAAAAATGCCTGCACATCCACATTGTCATGTCACCTGGGAATAGCTGACTCTGTATGCTCCCAGGTTAAAAACAACTTCCTGCTGTCAGTAAACCTGAGAAAATGCCTGAAGATTTTCTCAGTGCCTTTGCCTCACAGCATCTCCAAACCTCTCCCAAGCTACAGGGATGTGGAGAAACAAGATGCCATCCCTTAGCCTCGGTGTCTTGGATCCCCACGGAAAGGTGAATCACAGAGGGAGGCTCTCTGACTCTTTCACATACTGGAGCTTCACTTATTTCTAATCAGCTGGATGCCATCTTAGGGGCTGTTTGCCCAGACTTTCCTCCCTGTGATATCGCGTGTCCTTCACAATTCCAGTGGATTCCTGTTTTCCTTTTTGAATTAAAGCTCACAGAGCTGATCTTCATGCACTATCTTGCTGTTTCCAAGTGGCTGAGGCACACACTAAAAACTTCTAATTTGCCATCTTAAAAAAATAAAATAAAATAAAAAAATAGAACAAAAAAGTAGCTGTTATTCTTAATCCTTTTCCTCTGACATAGACATTCCTTTTATTTCTCTCTTATGGTTGAACCCTATTTCCTGCTTTCCTTGCATTTCAATTTGTTGATTAAAAACATCTTGAGAAAGATATTTGGCAGGCAAAACATTAGAGTTATTCTACTCTTACAATTAGTTGATAGTCCAGGCATAACTCTACTGTTTCCCAGATCCAGTGTTGCTAGGTAAAAGATTGATACCATACACATCACTGTGTCACTATTTTATGTGAGACCAATATTTTTCCTATTGAACATTTTATACTTTTAATTTTTTGGCACCAGAGTTCTGAAATTCTATGGTGATATTCTTTGCTGTGGAGTTTTCATGTTTTCCTCTTTCTCAGCCTCTTTTTCCTTCTTTTCCAATTAGAAAACACAAAAGAATTCATGTTGATTTTCTAGCATTTTACAGTTCTGGGAAAATTTCCTGGGATACTTTATTAATGGTTTCTCTCTTTCATTTTCTCTTATAAATATCCATTAGTTGGAACTCTTATACTAAATGTTCCATATTTTTCTCCTCTTATTTTTAATTTATGGGTCCTAGATCTCTGTGGTGTTTCTTCAACTTCATCCTACAGCTTTTTTTGCTTGTTTTTTCTCTATCTTATTTGTGTGTGTGTGTGTGTGTGTGTGTGTGTGTGTGTGTGTGTGTGTGTGTTTCTGAAGGCCTCTTTTAATTTTCTGGATACTGCTTGTTAATAGCTTTCTTTTTCTTTCTATCCAAATAGAGGGTAGGTGATTTGCTTGTTTTTTCTCTATTTTATTTGTGTGTGTGTGTGTGTGTGTGTGTGTGTGTGTGTTTGAAGGCCTCTTTTAATTTTCTGAATACTGCTTGTTAATAGCTTTTTCTTTCTATACAAATAGAGGGTAGGTGATTTAACTTGCCTGGCATATGAGGCTGGAATTTTTTTTATATCTCTGATAATATTATCTATGTTATTTGCATTTTTTTACTACTAGTAGATTGCTTCTATTTTATCAGTGTTCCTCCTTTCTATTTGCATTTGTACCTCTCTTTATCATGTTAGTTGCTTTTCTCAAAAGTTTATTGATCTTTGGTTGTCTACTACTGCCTAACAAATTATTCCAAACCTTAGTAGCTTAAAACAGCAAATATTGTCTCAGTTTCTGTGAGTCAGAGTCCAAATTTGGGAGTAGACCACCTAGTAGTGCTCTTCTCTTTGACTGATGTGCCTGTGCCTTTTTATTCCTTTGCTGCCATTTTTGTAATATTTTGGTAAAAAGAGAAAATAAGGGCAGTTGTTTTATCAGCTGTACTGAACCATAAGTCCTGTATTTTTTTTTCTCAAAAGCCCATCAGTAGTTCTTTATTTGTTTGTGCCTTCACACTGAAAGGAGGAGAGCTTTATCCAGATATTGTGTTGGTCAAAAGTTAGCATTTATCCAGATATTGTGTTGGTCAAAAGATTATCTTTTCTCTGATTAATTCTACAAGAGTCCCAGTTGGTAAGTACGACATTTATTCATATTTTCAAGCTTATGAGACATTTGACTGCTGTAGTTTGGCTAGACTAATACATATATGTGTCTGTGTGTATATATACATATATATTATATATATTATAACCCCACTGCCCTGCCCAGTTTTCCTTTTTTTTTTTTTTTTTTTTTTTTTGAGATGCGGTCTCACTCTGTCCCTAGGTTGGAGCGCAGTGGCACGATCTAGGCTCAATGGAACTTCCTCCCGGGTTCAAGAGATTCTCCTGCCTTAGCCTCCCGAGTAGCTGGGATTACATGCATGTGCCACAACACCCGGCTAATTTTTATGTTTTTAGTAGAGACAGGGTTTTGCCATGTTGGCCAGGCTGGTCTCAAACTCCTCACCTCAGGTGATCTGCCAGCCTCGGCCTCCCAAAGTGCTGGAATTACAGGTGTGAGCCATTGTGCCTGGCCTCAGTTTTCTAATACCAAGAATTAACACTGAATATTTTAAAAGCTACCCTTCTCAGAATACTACAAGGACACATTATTTCTTTGCTTGTGAGAAAAACTCTTTTTAAGGAAGCAATGAACCATTGCAGCTGGTTGTGAAAGGAAGTTCTTATCTTGTTTTTGTTTTATGTCTTTGAGAGTAATGATCCATGAATGGGAACATATAGTAAAGTACTGATTAGGTAGAATGTGAGAACACCTAATATTCAAAAACTAATGTCCAAATACAGGAGATGTAATTGGTATATTCTGTTGGCACAGAGTTTGCAACTTTATTCCTAGAGCACATGTAGAGATACTGAATTATGCTGGTTATAAGTAATTATTTAAATATGGGCATTATATTACTAAAAATAATGTAAATTGTTTGAAGATACAGATAATTTCTTACACAACATTTTCTATTTCTCCCAAAAGTGCAGTACCCAACAGAACTTGGCAAGCATTATGTAAACACAAACATAATAGAGGCTGACTTGAAATTCAGTCAGGCATGGTGGCTCATGCCTGTTGCTCTAGCATTTCGTGAGGCTGAGGTGGTAGTATTGTTTGAAGCTGGGAGTTTGAGACCAGCCTGTGCAACAAAGAAATACCCCATCTCTACAAAATATTTTTAAAATTTTCTGGGTGTGGGTGGCATGCACCTGTAGTCTCAGCTACTCAGGAGGCTGAGGTGGGAGGATCCCTTGAGCCCAAGAGTTTGAGGCTGCAGTGAGCTGTGATTACACCACTACACTCTAGTTTGGGCCACAGAGTGAGACCCTGTATTTTTTTTTGTTTTTTAAGAAATTCGTCCCTTTCTGTTACATTACCAAAATGTAAAATGTTCAAGTCTCGGGAAGGCATATTTACATGTCAGGAAATCACACATTCATAGTTCATGGTACCTTTTGAAGACTTCTGGAAACAAGTGTCCAAATATTCATCGCTAGAAATCAACCATTGAATTTAATCCTTGAAGCTACTATCTATTCTTCCAATAATGAAAGAAAAAGGTTAAAACGCTGTGTTTTCCTATGGCTCCTAACTGAAAGAATTGAGAGATTTGAAGAGGAATATAAAGAATTTATTATGTTCAAGGCCTATCATAGATCTGCGAATGGGTTGAGAAGTAACTTTCTGAGGTTGATGAAGTAACACAGCACATTAGCAAAAATAAATAAATAAATAAATAAATTAGTTATGACTACTTTGAAATTCTACAAAAAAAAAAAAAAAAAAAAAAGCCCAAAGTAAAAGATTAATAAAAGAGAGTAAGGAATTCCACGGTTCTGTATATATAAAAGTAGCAGCAATCACACCCTATAACCTGTCTCATTCTATCAAATTTTCCTAACTTCATTGAAGGCCTATCCATTCATCATAACAAAGAGCTTTTATGCACTAATCACCAATAAGAACCCAACTAATTCCCTAAAAATTACTGCCTGTTCATTTTCAAAGGTGAACAAAGTCATAGGAGACTAAGAGTTTTGCCAGTCTCACGTAAATCAGTTTAGTAAAGCAAACTCAGTGACTCCTTCTAAACTAAAAATAAAATGAGTAAAATGAACCAATGTATGTAAAAGCTTTTAAGAGGCTATTCTTCATCCAAATACGCAAAAATAATTGGTCACTTTCTCAAGTTTATCTACATATACCACATATTTGCCTCCAATCTCCTTCCTCAGAGGTAAGGCCAAATATCCAAGGCCAATGCATCATATGACTAATTACAAATTCATTTTGGTTAATTTTTTTTTTCTGCTTGCTAATAATTATGTGTGAAAGTGCACTTATTTTCATGGATAAATTGTCTAACAATTATTTATATATTTTATTCTAAACCAGACTTTAAATATTGTTTATATTCTCAATGATTCCTCCAGGTAACTATCCAAGTGATATATTCGGAATTTTTAGTATTTCTTAAAAAGAGGTTTGAATGGTCAAATATTATATTAAAAACTGTGTGTGTTACTGTCTACATAAGGATACTAAAGGCTCTGAACAATTCTGCAATTAAGAAATAAGCTAATTTTTAACTCAATATAGCAGAATTATTTGGGAATGAGACATTGTTTCTCTCTTTTTATTATTAATCGTATAGAATTAGTATTAACATTCTGTGGAGTCCTCTTTGAAAATACTTATTTCAGCTTAGAAAAGAATTGTTTTCTTTGCCTATACAAATAAAAGAAAGGGAACCAAGTATGTTAGGAAATCCGAACCACAGGAATAGGAACTTTTAGAGACTGAAAATGCCTAGCAGAGATCACATAATGTGTGATCTATTTATCTGGCTACACAGTCAAGGCCCTGCCCCTTATCAATGTTCTCACTACTATTGGTTCATGTCCCTCTAATCTTACTATATTATCCTAATGACCTCTTGCCTCCCTCACTGAGACAAGTTCAGTAAGCAAATGTTTATCTTCCTCTTGGTTATGATTAATGACTCTTGGCATTGGAGTATATTTATCCAGTAAGCAATACAAAGCAAGTTAAAGAAGAACCTCAGGCCCAAAATCAGTACACTGATTCTCCATGCTACACTCTCTTCAGCTTTTCAGCATCATAGAACGTCTTAGTGACTAATAAAAAAATGCATCTGACAAAATAGTTTAATCTCCAATATATTAAACTGGAAATATCAATGCAAATGTCAGATAAGCACAGCAATTTTTTTCAACACTGATACTCATTTTTTTCCTGAGATTTTGCTTTCCAGTGTGTTCTCGATTGGAAAAATGGCTATCCTCCTTGGAAGCAGGAAAACCTTTAATATGGACTTGAAACATAGAATGCTGATTCTGTCAAACATGTCTGGAAGGGGTTCGGTAATATTAACCAAAAAAGTCACAAAAGAACGATATTAAGAGGGCTTACACTGTCTAAATTGTTACAATTTAAAATTAATAATGACATTAAAAACTCATAATTAATACAAATAAAAATAAATTCAGTTCTTAAAAGGTCATGGGTTCAAATTAAAATCTGAAAGTGAAAAATTAACATAAGGTGTATTATATCGATTACAATATAAAGGTAGGGAAGTCCTAAGTTTATGCATGAATTTTTTTTATTAAGTGTATGTTTGTTTATAAACTACTAAGATATATTTGCTTCTAACAGAGTTAGTAGAGAATGACGGATGGGAATTCGGGGGAAACGGGTTGTTGCTTATGCAAATAATCCTAGAGGTGTTCATGATCATACCAAGAATAGGAGGGAAAATCCAGCTCCAAAGTCATCTGCAATATAAGCGCAGCAAGAAAGTTCAACACTGCGTTCTAGGTAGATGAATCACCTATATGTTCTAAAGACAGGATTTTGCCATGTAGAATCTATCTTTCATCCGGTATGAGAAAACTTTTAAGGAACTATTCATTGGAATTAGATACAGATAAACACCTTTTCTTTTTAATAATTTTTCAGAACAGATGACACACTGAATTATATAATACTAAGAATAATCAGAGTGCGCATACTTTGTAATGAAAACTAAGTTGAAAACAGAATTTATATGTAAAAAATACACCAAACAAATTACTGATGTAACAAGTAAAGTTTACGCATTTAAACAAAGCTTGAAGTAACAGCTTTGTTTTCATGCATAAACTTTGTTATATCAATGGTTGATGTAACAAATTACACCAAATTTGTTGAATTTGCCTTTGGGGAATCAACTAGGACTAATGATCCAACAAAAATATCAATTGGTTGATGATGCAGAACCCATAATCACCTTCAGCTTGAGAATTTATTGTACGTATTTTGGGTCTCTAAGCATTTCATAATCACAGTAAGGCACCAAAGTCAGTAATATTATAAACATTGGGACATATAAAATAAAATAGACATGATGATGACACGGTTTTGAGATTTTAAAATAGCTTTAAGCTTTCCAGTATCCTGTCTGACATGTAAAAATCTAGAAAGTTGCCACTCCATCTTAACAACAAGCCAAAAGCAGAATAAACTAAAATATCCACAACTCTTCTTAGTTCTGTAAGATACGTGAAGTCACAGAGCAAACTGCTGTCCACAACATTGAAGGGACAGACAGACATTACAGAGAATCACAATTTACCACAGCAAAAATTCACAAGCAGCAACCTTTGTAGGAACCAAGGCTGGGGTAGAAAAAATTGAACTGTAATTGAATTGCAAGAGACTCAGTGTGGACAAGTCTGAGAGACAAAGATTGCAGGGTAAATGGTCATAGAAGGGTCTCCATGCTTGTGTGAATTTTACTTCTGGGAACTAGACCATGTTCTTACAGTGAATATCAGAGAAAAATTCCCTTATGCTTCCAGCAAAAGGAGGGGTAAAGGGACCATTTTAAAATACAACAGACCATTCTGTTCTTTTTAACTAGGTCTGCCTTCAGGAGCAACTGTTTCCTGAGCCTAACCTGCTGGGGTTTTATCAGAGCGTAACCTTCCTGGGGGATGGAAAACATACAGCTCTAGCTGGCTCTAGGCATACAATTCAAAGCAAGGGAGGAGTACTGAGAAGCAAGTGTGAAATACATAGTCCAGAGCTACAGGCTCACTAAAAGACTGAAACTCACTTATAAGACAATAGGACATTTCCCCTTCCCCCACAACCTATCACCACATTACTAAAAGCTTATTTAGAACAGTGTATTTTGCCTTGTACATCGTGTCTGGCTATACAAAAAGTTACAAGACATAATGCTATAGTTTGGATATCTGTCCTCACCAAATTTCGTGTTGACATTTAAACCCCTATGTGGTAGTTGTGAAATGTGGGGCCTAATGGACGATGTCTGGGTCGTGGGGCTGGATCCCTTATGAATAGATTAATGCCCTCCCTTGGGGGTGAGTGAGTATACTCTATTAGTTCCTGTGAGAGCTGGTTGTTAAAAATCCTAGCACCTCTTCCCTTTCTTTTTGACTTTTCCTCCTGCCACATGATCTCTGTACACACCAGCACCTTTTTGCCTCCTTTCATGAGTGGTAGCAGCCTTATGCCCTCACCACAAGTAGATGCTGGTGCTGTGCTACTTGTACAGCCTGCAGAATCATGAGCCAAATAAACATCTTTTCTTTATAAATTAGCCACTCTCGGGTTCTTTTTATCAACACAAAATGGACAAAGACATATACTAAAAGGCAAAAAAAAAAAACACGGTTTGAAGAAATAGAGCAACCTTCAAAACTAGATTCAGAAATGGCAGTGATGCTGGAATTATCAGACAAGAAATTTAAAACAACTATGATGAATATGCTAAGGTCTGTAATGGATAATGTCAACAGCATGTAAAAACAGATAGACAAAGTAAGCAGAGAGATAAAATTCTAAGAAAGAACCAAAGAGAAATGTCAGAGATAAAAAAAAAATACTGTAAAGAAATGAAAATTTTATCTTAGGAACTTTCTTATTAGACTGGATATAGACTGGATATAGCTGAGAAACTAATATATGAGCTTGAAGATATCTCAATAGAAACCTCCAAAACTGAAGAGAAAATGAATAAAACACTAAAAAAAAAAGAAAAAGAAAAAGAAGAAAAAATACAGAACCAAATATTCAAGAAATGTGGGACAATGATATAAGGTATAACATACACAAAATAGGAATATAGAAGGAGAATAAAGGGAGAAAGAAACAGGAAGGATATTTAAAACAGTAATGACTGAAAATTATCTCCAAATGAATATCAGACACCGAGCTCAGAGAACAACACTCAAGACAAATAGCAGAAAAACTACATCTAGGAACATCATTTTCAAACTACAGAAAATGAAAGATGAAGAAAAATGTTTGGGTGAGAGAGAAAGGACAAGATGGAGGAAGGTGAACAAGAAGGCACAATCCATGTTGCTTCCGGGTTCTTCCTCACCAACTTTCCCACGCACGGGAAAATGCAGCCCACACCCGGGAAGATGCAGATCAACCGAGCATGCGCCAGGTGACGTCAATCCAAAGAGATCGAAACTTACCCAGCCATGCCTATGGAGACGCCCCATCACGCCCTTATCCCGCCCACTGCTCTCCCCCTTCCAGTACCAATGCATAAAAGTCCACTGCCAGGACAAGCCGGCGTGACTTCTTCAGCCCCTCCTACTTGTGGACCAGAGAACCTCACCCGAGAGCGCCGGCGCGACTTCCCTGGCCCCATACCTGAGGACCGGAGAACCTCACCCAAGAGTGTATGCATATTTGCAATAAAAGACTGCCGCCTTCTTATGTACTTTGGCCTCATGTTTAATTATTTAGCTCTCCTAAATTAAGTATTAAATTAAGACAATTATTAAATTAAATTAAATTAAGACAGTTGGTGCCGAAACCTGGGACCCTCGCCGAGCCTAGGGTAACTCTACAGATAGCAGGTAAGCCAACTTCTTTTCTCATCAACACAGAGGCTACCTATTCTGTTTTGTCAACCTATGGAGGTCCTAGCCAGCCATCCACTATCTCAGTAGTTGGGGTAGACGGTAAACCATCTAACCCTTGCCAGACCCCAATGTTAAATTACTGCCTGGACTATGCATGCTTTGCCCACTCTTTTCTCATCATGCCCTCTTGTCCCACCCCCCTCTTAGGATGAGATATCTTAACCTAACTCAAAACATCTATTCCCCTTCCCTTTCTCCAGGTGACCAGGTTCTACCCAAAGATCAACAACCTCCTCAAATTTTCCCACTTCCTCACTATTCTTCATCTTAACTGACTTTTCCCTCATAAACCCCATAGACACCCTCCTTCCCAACCCATCCCCCAACCAGTAGGTTTCCCGACTTTTTACTCTCATAGAAGACCTAGCTTGGCAGGGTGCCCTTTGTGATTTCAGCAATGTTGAACTTACCCTCTACACCTTTGTTACCATTATTATGGTTCACTCTAATTCCCCTAGTTACTCCTATTAATCCTAACTTTGTATGGAGATTCTCTATAACTGAAAGCTGGTCTACAGACAACCAGATACACTCAGTCATGCAGGGCACTGCAGATTGTACCCCCACCCAGGGTTGTCACTCTGCCCTCTCCCTAAATTTTTCCCTAAATTCCATCACTGGAGGCCTCCCAGCCATATGTTTCTTGTACGACCAAACAGAATATAATTGTAAAAACTACTGGCAAGAAACCAACCTAGGGTGTCCATACAATTACTGCAAAATCTATCCTTTGTATGACTTCAATGCACAATCCCAACATAAGAATATGTTTCAAAGCCCTTCGCCAGGAACATATAGTCTCATTATTAATGATCCCTGGGACCCTCGGTGGGCCCAGAGAGTTAAAAGTGGACTATATGCGTCATCTGTTTCCTCATATCCCACCGCAATCATCCAGGTAAAGAGAGTATACATACAGCAAGTACATCTCCCTAAAGGTGTACAGGCCCTACGGAATTTAACCTCAGCCACAAAATCTCATGAACAAAAACTACAGAAGCAGTTAAGCCCCCTAACAATGAGGACCCATTCTCATGGTTAACACTTATGCGCCAAGGACTTGACTTAACCCAGGCTGCCAGAGTAAAAAACCTCTCCCACTGCTTCCTTTGCACTGCACTCAGAAAAGCTCCCTTAGTGGCAGTCCCTCTACCAACCACCTTCAATATCACCACCGACTCTACCAGCTCCTCTCAAGCAACATCCTTGCCTCAAGTCCCATTATACCGTAATCCACAGAGTCAAACCCTTCCTTTTTGCTACTCTACTCCAAACTCTTCATGGTGTAATTGCACTTAAGCTCCCAGCAAGACCCAGATGGCCTCCGTTGGAGGCTACTTTTAGTGTAACCAAACTCTATCTAAAACTCTTAACCATACCCCCATCACCCAATCCCTTTGCGTTCCGGTATCTTTAGTGCCTAGCTTAACCCTATATAGTGAAGGAGAATTGTCTGAACTAGCTTCCCAGCTCAGCCCCAGCAATAACATCCAAAAGCAGGCCATTTTTCTTCCCTTAATTATCGGGGTTTCCCTAGCATCATCCCTAGTAGCCTCAGGACTTGGAACAGAGGCCCTCACCCACTCGATTCAATCCACACAGACCCTCTCCACTCAGGTCCAGGCAGCCATAGAGGCTTCAGTTGAAAGCTTAGCCTCTTTACAAGGTCAAATCACCTCAGTGGCCCAGGTAGCAGCACAAAATAGACGGGCATTAGATCTTCTTACTGCTGAAAAAGGAGGAACATGCCTCTTCCTAGGAGAGGAGTGTTGCTACTATGTAAATGAATCAGGCCTGGTTGACACCAACGTCCAAACATTAAACAAGATCAAAAAGGAGCTTCAACAATTTAACTCCCCCTTCACCCCCGGACCACCGGTATGGCTGCTGCCCATAGTACAGCAGATGCTCCCATTCCTAATTCCCATACTAATCCTCTGTCTTGCCTTATGTTTTGCTCCCATTTTAATAAAATTTCTCCGAGCCAGGGTCCAAGAAAGCACCCGAGTCACCTTCAATCAAATCCTCCTGCATCCCCACACTCAACTGCCAACCTCAGACACTAACTACGCCCCCTAACAGCAGAAAGCAGCCAGACAGACAACGGCGCCCCAAATTCTTATAATCAATAAGAGGTTGTACTGTTTGGGTGAGGGAGAAAGGACAAGATGGAGGAAGGTGAACAAGAAGGCACAATCCATGTTGCTTCCGGGTTCTTCCTCACCAACTTTCCCACGTGCAGGAAAATGCAGCCTGCACCCGGGAAGATGCAGATCAACCGAGCATGCACCAGGTGACGTCAATCCGAAGACATCGAAACTTACCTGGCCATGCCTATGGAGATGCCCCTATCACGCCCTTATCCCGCCCACTGCCCTCCCCCTTCCAGTACTGGCATGACTTCTTCAGCCCCTCCTACTTGTGGACCGGAGAACCTCACCTGAGAGCGCCGGCGCGACTTCCCTGGCCCCATACCTGAGGACTGGAGAACCTCGCCCAAGAGTGTGTGCATATTTGTAATAAAAGACTGCCGCTTTCTTATGTATTTTGGCCTCATGTTTAATTATTTAGCTCTCCTAAATTAAGTATTAAATTAAGACAATTATTAAATTAAATTAAATTAAGACAAAAAAGTTATAAAAGAACCTGGGGGTGGGGTGTGGTGGTGGGCGGAGGAGAAACCCCTTAACTATAGGGGAGCAAAAATTAGAATGATATCCAACTTCTCAGAAACCATGCAAACAAGAAGACGGTGGAGTGAAATATTTAAACTATTTGGAGAAAATAAAACCACTGACCCAGAATTCTGTATCCTGCAAAATTGGTTTTCAAAAGTGAAGAAGAAATACAGACTTTCAAAGACAGCCAAAACATGAGTGCATTTCTCGCCAGTAGACCTGCTTCATACAAAAAGTTAAAAGAAGTTGTTTTTTAGTTAAAGAAAATTATATAGGTCAGAACCTCAGCTCTACACAGGGAAAGGAAGAACATTAGAGAAGAAATAAGTGGATGTAAAATAACAATTTTTATCTTTCTTATTCTTAATTGATATAGCAAATAACAGGTTCATTCAAAAAATTAATAGCAAAAATGTGTTATATTTGTGTGCTCACGTTTATATGTATATACCTTTATTTATTTTTTATGTTTATCTATGGGTGAAATGAATGTCAGCAATGAGACATTGCTGACCATGTTAGGGATGGTAGGGATTAGAATGATTTTGTCATTATAAGGTATTTGAATTACCTTTGAACTATGGTATAGTGTTAGTTGAAAGTGGACTTGGATTAGTTATAAATGTATATTGTATACATTAGGACAAACAGTAAAAAAATTAAAAATAAAGAGGTAGTAAAATTGTTATAGTAAAAAAAGAAGAGAAAATTGAATCATATAAAATGCTGAATTAAAATCACAACAAGCATTAAAACAATGAAAGACAAAAACAGGAAGAAAGAACAAGGGAAACAAATAGAAAACAGAAACAAATATGACAGGTATTAATTCTATATCAATAATCACTTTGTATGTGAACGGTCTAAATATACCAATAAAAAGACAGATTTTCAGAGATGTCCAATGTCCAAAAGCAAGACCTAACTATATGTTGCCTAGAAGAAACCCACCTTAAATATAAAGACACATATGATCAAAAGTAAATGGTTAGAGAGAAATAAACTATGTTAATAATAATCAAAAGAAAGCTATAGTAGATATTTTATAATTTAAGTCAGGACAAACTTCAAAGCAAGGAAACTTGTTCAGGTACATTTATAATTGGTACAGTTAAATGGTAATTCTCAGACAATGGTGAGAATGTAAATGGGTCATTTTTTGTGGAAGCATATTTGAAAACATTTATCCTAGCTTACATTTCATCTCTCTTAAAACCTTGGTGAGAACCTATTATTTTTTCCCCTAGTTTCACAGCATCCTCTAGTGACAGAATCAGCTCTGTCCTTGAGTCTTTCAGCTCCGATTACCATGAAAATACTTTTCCTCCTGCCTGCCTTGTTATCAGAAATAACTTCAGATTTGCATTAGTGGCAGACTTCACAACACCTTCTGTGAAAGTATCTTTTAATTCACATATTTCTCAACCTCACCAACACCTATTTGTCAGGCCTCTGAACCCAAGCCTGCACATATACATCTAGATGGCGTGAGGCAACTGAAGAACAACAAAAGAAGTGAAAATGATCAGTTCCTGCCTTAACTAATGACATTACCTTGTGAAATTCCTTCTCCTGGACAGTAAGTCTCAGAAACTCCCCCACTGAGCACCTTGTGACCCCCGCCCCTGCCCACCAGAGAACAAACCCCTTTGACTATAATTTTCCACTACCTACCCAAATCCTCTAAAACTGCGCCACCCCATCTCCCTTTGCTGATTCCTTTTTAGGACTCAGCCCGCCTGCGCCAAGGTGATTAAAAAGCTTTATTGCTCACACAAAGCCTGTTTGGTGGTCTCTTCACACAGACGTGCATGACACTGTTATTCTTTGACTTTTTAATAAAGTATTGTATTTCCTTTATTGCATAATTAAAATACAACTATACCATGCAGCATTAAATATAATTTTTCCCAAAGAAAAGCAAATTACACATAAAATGCTTAATCTTTAGAAATTGCTGGGCTAAAGTCAGGGCCATTTGTATGAGAAAGCAGCAGACTTCACAATAGCTTCTAAGAAACTACCAAGGTTTTGAATAGAACAATTAGAATTTATTTCTTTTTTAAAAAAGTTTATGTTCAAGGGTGCATGCATAGGTTTGTTATATAGGTAAACTCGTGTCCTGGGGGTTTAATGTACAGATTATTTTATCACCCAAGTACTAAGTCTAGTACCTAGTAGTTATTTTTTCTGCTCCTCTCCCTCCTTTCAACCCCCATCCTCTGGCAGGCCCCAGTGTCTGTTGTTCCCCTTATTGTGTGCATGTGTTTTCATTGTTTAGCTCCCACTTACAAGTGAGAACATACAGTATTTGTTTTTCTGTTTCTGAGTTAGTTTGCTACGGATAATGGCCTCCAGCTCCATCCATGTCTCTACAAAGGACATGATCTTGTTCTTTTTATGGATGCATAGTATTCCATGGTGTATATGTTCCACATTTTCTTTATCCAGTCTTCCATTGATGGGCATGTTGGTTGATTCCATGTCTTTGCTAATGTAAATAGTGCTGCAAATAACTATTTACATCATATGTGTACATTTTCCTTATGATAGAAAAAATTATATTTCTTTGAGTATCTACCCAGTAATGGGATTTCTGGATGAAATGATAGTTCTGTTTTTCACTCTTTAAGGAATTTCCACACTGCTTTCCACAATATTTGAACAAATTTACACTTCCACCAATGTATAAGTGTTCTTTTTTCTCCACAACTTAGCCAGCACCTATATTTTTAGACTTCTTAGTAATTGCCATCTGACTGGTGCGAGATGTTATCTCATCCTGGTTTTGATTTGCATTGCTCTAATTATCAGTAATATTGAGCTTTTCTTTTTTTCCAAGTGCTTATTGGACATATGTATGTCTTCATTTGAAAAGTTTCTCTTCATGTACTTTTCCCCCTTTTATGGAATTGTTTTTTCCTTGTAAATTTCTTTAAGCTCCTTATAAATGCTGAATATTAGTCCTTTGTCAAATGCATAGTTTGAACATATTTTCTCCCATTCTGTAGGTTGTCTGTTTACTCTATTGATAGTATATTTTGCTATGCAAAAGCTTTTTAGTTAAATTAGACTCAGTTTGTCAATTTTTGCTTTTATTGAAATTGCTTTGGGCATCTTCATCATGATATATTTGCTAGTTTCTATGTCCAGAATGTTGTTGCTTAGGTTATCTTCCAGGGTTTTTACAGTTTTGGGTTTTACATTTTACATTGAAGTATTTAATCCATCTTGAGGTAATTTTGCATATGGTGCAAAGAAGGCGTCCAATTTCAATCTTCTGCATATAGTTATCCAATTACCCCAGCACGATTTTTTGCATAGGGTGCCCTTTCCTCATTGCTTTTTTTGGTCAGCTTTATCAAAAATCAATTGATGGAGGTGTGCAGCCTTATTTCTAGGCTCTGTATTCTGTTCCATTGGTCTATGTGTCTGTTTTTGTACTGGTCCCATGCTGTTTTGTTTATTGTAGCCCTGTTATAGTTCAAAATCAGTAGCGTGATGCCTCCAGCTTTGCTCTTTATGCTTAGGATTGCCTTGGCTATTCGGGCTCCTTCTTGGTTCCATATGTATTTTAAAATAGTTTTTCTTGATCTGTGAAGAATGTTATTGATAGTTTGATAGAAATAACATTGAATCTGTAAATTGCTTTGGGCAGTGTTGCCATTTTAACAATATTGATTCTTCTTATCTATGTGGATGGAATGTTTTTCTATTTGTTTGTGTCATCTCTGATTTCTTAAAGCATTATTTTATAATTCTCATTATACATATATTTTTACCTACATTGTTAGCTGTATTCCTAGGTATTTTATTTTATTTTATTTTATGTTATTTTATTTTAGTGGCAGTTGTGAATGGAAGTGTGTTCCTGATTTGCCTCTCACCTTGGCTGTTTTTGGTGTATAGGAATGCTAGTAATATTTGTACATTGATTTTGTTTCCTGAAACTTTACCGAAGTTGTTGATCAGCCTCAAGGAGCTTTCATTATGACACTATAAGGTTTTATAGATACAGATTCATGTCATCTATAAACAGGGATAGTTTTAATTTCTCTCTTCTTTTCTGGATGTCCTTTATGTCCTTCTTTTGCCTGAGTGTTCTGGCTAGGACTTGCAGTACTATGTTGAATAGGGGTAGAGAGTACATCTTTGTATTGTGCTGGTTTTCAAGGCAAATGCTTCCAGCTTTTGCCAATTCAGTATAATGCTGGCTGTGAATTTGTCATAGATGGTTCTTACCATTTTGAGGTATGTTCCTTCGATACCTGGTTTATTGAGAGTTTTTAACACGAGGGGATGTTGAATTTTATAAAAAGCCTTCTCTGTATCTATTGAGATAATCATGTGGTTTTTGTCTTTAGTTATGTTTATGTGATGAATCACATTTATCAATTTGCATATGTTAAACCGTCCTTGCATCCCAGGAATAAAGCCTACTTGATCATGCCGGATTAACTTTTGGATGTGTTGTTGGATTTGGTTTGCTAGTAATATGTGGAGGATTTTTGCATCAGTGTTCTTCAAGGTTATTGACCTGAACAGAACAATAATGAGCTCCAAAATTGAATCAGTAATAAGTATCCTAACTACCAAAAAAAAAAAAAAAAAAACACCCTGGACAGACAGATTCATAGCCAGTTTCTAGCAGATGTACAAAAAGCTGGTACCATTCCTACTGAAACTGTTTCAAAAAATCAAGTAGGAGGAACTCCTCCCCAACTCATTCTATAAGGCCAGCATCATCCTGATACCCAACCTAGCAGAGACACAACAAAAAATACACTATTTCTTTTGTTGCTGAGCACTTAGCTTTCTCTGTTTATTTCTCAGTTTTTTTCCAGATGGAGACACTAAACCTAATAGTGGATAAAATACCTTTAAACACACAGGCATATTAACAACTCACACTCTAAATCTAACATCTAACATTTTCTCCACAAAATTAGATGAATATCAGAAAACCTGGGTGCATTGTAGGCTGTTTGCAATTCAGTATTTTATTTCTTTCAGGATTGGAAAGAGAAATATCAGTTTTTAAAATTGTTCATTCTTTGTCTCTACATAAAATTGCTGGTTTTTTAATGCCATAAGTTTTTGTTTTAAGACAATTCCTTCTGTCAAATATGTCTGCATAAATTGAATGCTGGATTTGTGGAAGAAGGGGATCATTCTCAAACTTCCAAATAGAAGTAAAAATGAATCCTCTCTGCCCTGCTCTCACTCTTCCAGGTTCTAGTTCCCAGAATTCCTTGCATTTGCAGTTTAACTTCCAAGCATGTTTCCGTACGTTCATTGTGTACCCCTTGGACCTGTCCTTTACTGAGTGGCCAGAGTAACCTATTTCAAGTGTCAAGAATCATACTACTCCTTTGCAGAAGACTCTGCAGATGTGTTTTACCACCTGCAAACAAAATTGCTAACGCAAATTTTTAACTCTACTTTAAACTGCTCCCCGTCTAGCTCTGGCTTCATAATCTTATTACCCTATGCCTTACACTAAACATTCAACCCACTACTGAGCCATTTTTATCCCTCACTTATAATGCAATGAAAGCCATTATACTTGCTTCTCAGGGTTGTTAGGAAATGATGTATCTAAAGAGCTTAGTGTGTTCCTCAAGGAAAGCCCTCAATACAGTTAGCTTTTGAAAAGTAATTTTAGAATGTTAATTCCACACGTGACTTTTCTCATTATTTCCTCCCCTTGGGTACCCTTCTACCTCCCCAGTCCCATTCTCTTCTGCTTATCTTTTATTAATCTTGTGAACTCTGGTAACTTTTTCCTCAAAATACATCTCACTGGTCATCTCTTCCAGGAACAAGTGGCTTGCCTCTGCATGTCACTCCAGGCTCCTTTTTATCATTACAAAATAGTCACCCTTGTTTAATTCTTTCTTTTCCATCTGTTTTTCCCATTCCTCTCAATTTGTCCTGAGGACAAAAATAAGGACTTACTCATTTTTTTTTTTTTTTTGCATTCTTAGAATTTAGCATAAAAACAGCAGCTAATAGAACTCACTTCTTTAAAAAAGGTAAGATACAAGAATGCTAAAGAAAAATGCAAAGTCTGCACAAAGAAAAATTGAAAATTATCTCACAATATTAACTGATCACGTTATATTGATCGTTATGAATTTAGGATTTTTTTGTGAATAAGTGTCTGTTCTGAAACAGTGCAGGAAAAAATATCATGACCAAATATTGTAGTATCCTTTACACTGACATACTTAAGGTTTGAGGTCTTATGCAATATTACTTGCTGTTAATTAAATTAGAGTATAAGGAAGAAATAAATTTAAAAATTTCATAGAAAATTGTCTACGGAATAGAAAGATTCAGATAAATATCATCTAAATTTTTAGAAAATAATATTAATAAAGTAATGATAAGCGTTTTTACATCAAGTAATAGAAAAGCTCTCATTTAATCTCTGAAATATATTTAAAACTCATAAATAGAAAAGTATTTAAGCATATTTCTGACCTAGTCTCATCTGATTGCTTGACTTGCTACTGTAGTAAATTGGATATTGGTTAATTGCATAGTTTATCAATCTGCAAACTGCATTGAAGTCCAGATGCTCTTTGGAATGTAATCATTCTAGATAAATACTGTTGCAGTTTTCATTTCAATTTTTGATCACGTCACAGTAATACAATATTTTCTCATTACATTTCACTATAGATCATACCCTGACATTATTTTCTAAACTTGCTTACCAAATGCTTCTTTCATGAAATTTTCTCAGCAAAATGTACATCTAGTTAAAGTGGGATTCCAAGACTTTTAAACTAGATGGCATTCCTCCTCATCAGAAGTTCTTTTTAAGCCATTAAAATAAATCTAGGTCAATGGGATTGAAAAATAATTAAACAAACAACTTGCAGAATAGTATTCTATAAAATTGACCTTTAAATGTTCTTTTATCAAAGAAAAGTTATTTATCTATTAAATATATATTTCTATTTTTTTATTTCCATAAGGATAATACAGATGACTTTTTTCAGCAGTAGAAAACATGATGTATACCTTGAAAAATATGGAGTGTCACCTTGTAAATATAGGTAGCCAGTCAAAAAATTTTTAAATGCCATTTAAAAAATAGCAATATGTTAAATACTATGTACCTGAGTTTCAAATGGTGTTGCCACTAAAGGTACCTTTTGCCATTATAACAATTGAAAATACTCACATTAACAAATACATTTTTAAAGTGAAAAAAAACTATTCAATTCTCAATAATTATCAAAAATTATAAAAAATTTACATAAAATTGGGCCAGGCGTGGTGGCTCACGCCTGTAATCCCAGCACTTTGGGAGGCCGAGACGGGTGGATCACAAGTTCAGCAGATCGAGACCATCCTGGCTAACACTGTGAAACCCCATCTCTACTAAAAATATAAGAAAATTAGCCAGGCATGGTGGTGGGTGCCTGTAGTCCCAGTACTCGGGAGGCTGAGACAGGAGAATGGCGTGTATCCTGGAGGCGGAGCTTGCAGTGAGTCGAGATTGTGCCATTGCACTCCAGGCTGGGCGACAGAGCAAGATTCTGTCTCAAAACAAAACAAAACAAAACAAAACAAACAAAAAAACCAATTTTATATAAAATTAACAACTATAAGAAATTGCATTTTATTTTTGAAGAACACATTAAATCAGGTATTACAAAGTATAAAATTGCCAAGTTAGAAATATAAAATATTTGGAAGGCAAAAACAATGTTAAAATATGTATTTTTGGTCCAAAGGTATATACATTTGCCCCTTAGTTGGCTTTCATTTTCCCACTCCTATTTTCTCATGGTATCTTATTTTTGCTCAGGCATGCTCCCCTGACTATGCTGCTCATTTACTTGAAGGAATGTTAATTTTCCTTCAAATCTAAAAGTCCATCCAGATTCACTTAGATCACTCAACACGTCTAATTATCAATCCCACAGTTAGTTAGCAATAGTCTAGTCCAGTCTAAGCTGAATTTAAATATTTTACTTAGAATGCTGGGACAAAGATACTCTCCCTTTCTCTGGACAGCAAAGAAAAGAATGTGATCCCTGGAACTCCTGCAACCATTTTGCTACCATGAGAAAAGCCATTCGGAGCAAAAGGTGACACATACAAGAGAGAATGCCTTAGAGAATTAGTAGAAATCTGATAAAACCGTAGTTGAAATCTACCCTGCCTCTGAACTTATTTTGTTATTTGAACGAATAACTTTCCTGTATTAGTTTGCTAAGGTTGCTGTAACAAAGCACCACAAACTGAGTTGCTTATAGAACATGTATTGCTTCATGGTTCTGGAGGCTAGAAGTTTGAGATCAAGGTGCCAGCAAGGCTATTTTCTTCTGAAGTCTGTGAGAAAGAATCTGTTCCATGCCTCTCCTGTGGCTTCTAGTGATTTTCTGGCAATCTTTGGTGTTCTTAGGCTTGAAGAAGCATTATCTCAATCTATGCCTTCTTCTTCACTTGGGATTATCCTTGCATGTGTGTCTCGGTGTCCACATTTCCCCCTTTCATAAGGACACCAGTCATATTGAATAAGGGGCCCACCTTACTCTAGTATAACCTCATCTACATTTAAATAATTATAATTGCAGTGGCTGTTCTGTAGCTTCTAGTGATTTTCTGCCAATCTTTGGTGTTATTAGGCTTATATAAGCCTGGATTCTCTCTGCCATGAAAAATTACCACAATGACGAGTTGATGGGTGCTGACAAGTTGATGGGTGCAGCACACCAACATGGCACAAGTATACCTATGTAACAAACCTGCACGTTGTGCACATGTACC
Source organism: Macaca mulatta (assembly GCF_049350105.2). Lineage (NCBI taxonomy): Eukaryota > Metazoa > Chordata > Mammalia > Primates > Cercopithecidae > Macaca > Macaca mulatta. The sequence continues at coordinate 21,024,700 of NC_133417.1, read as the reverse complement.
CTAGAACTTAAAGTATAATGAAAAAAAAAAAAAAAGAAAAGTTATCACAAATTGATGCGCTGATTTGAAGAATCCATTCCATGTTTTTCTCCTAGCTTCCAGTTGCCCCTCGCAATCCTTGTATTCCTTGGTTTGTGGCTGCCCTCCAATCTCTGCCTTCACCTTCACAGGCCCTTTCCCTCTGTGTGACTCTGTGTTGTCTCTCCTTCTCTTATTATTATAATAAGCTATATTATTGATTTATCATTGGATTTGGGGCTTACTCTAATTCAGGGTGATCTTATTTGGAGATCTTTATTTATGTAGATGAAGATCATTAATCCAAATAAGGTCACATTCTGAGTAAATGTGGTCACACATCCAACCCACTGCTGTCATCATATAAAGGTATGAGTCGGGGAAGCCACACTAAATATAGAAAACATTTTCTCACATGTATTGGCCAGAAATATTCATGTGTCTCTAGATATAAGGTGACTGAGAAATGGACCCTTCTAATGGTTGCAAATAACCACAAAATATATAATAAATATATAATATCTATATAATATAATATAATGCAATATAATATATAATATCCTGAATTTTGAATTTGGGCTTGCAAAATCTAAAGTATTCTCCAGTTCTTTATGGAAAAGTTTGCCAATGCCTGCTGTAAAAGATTTCCAGTTCAAAAGTGCCCTCTTCTGTCAATATATCAAAACATATTCTCTTTAACAAAAATGTTTTTGGGGTGGGGGTGTGTCATGTAGAGTGAAATTGTGCATTAATTTCCTAGGGTTGTAGTAACAAAGTCCACAAAATTAATGCAGTAACAAAGTGCCTTATTAATTCCCTTAGGTTGCAGTAACTCTAGGAATTTACCACAAATTTAATGACTTAAAGCAACAGAAATTTATAAAGTCACAGTTTTGGAATCTAGAAGTCTCAAATCAAGCTGGCACAGGGCCATGTTGCCTCTGAAGGCTCTCAGAAAGAATAGACTTTCGCCTCTCTCTTGCTTCTGATTGCTCTTGGCTATCAGTGTTCCTTGGCGTGTAGCTGCATTCCTCCAATCTCTGCCTCTGGCATTACATGGCCTTCTTCCCTGCATCTCCCTGTATTTTTAACTCTTCTTACAAAAACCAGTCCTGAAGTTAGGGCCCACTCACAATGCTATATGATTCTATCTCAATATCCTTAACTAATTACATCCGAAAAAAACCCTCTCAAATAGGGGCCCCTTCTTATGTTGAACAAATAAAGTCCCCATTCAAATAAGGGGACATGAATTCAGTCTTTGGTCACTATTCAACACACTACAGTTTGGATGCCATAAATGTGTGTGTGTGTGTGTGTGTTTTTAATAAGACAACAAAAATATCCTCCTTACATCTTTTCTTAACCATATCACCAAAGGATAACTCTCTCTCCTATTTACCCTCTCCTGCCCTTAAAAGCCCTGTTTTCTTTTTCATTTTTCACGAGGCTGTTTTCTTAAATTATGTAATTACTTTTAAGACTTTCCTCGTATCTACTATTGGGACATATTGGGTCATGTTTTCATTGCGTTTTTACTGTGAAAACCTTTTTTTTTTTTTTCTTCTGAGAATGAGATTTTATTTCTGTCTTATTTTTTTTCCACACAGTTTCTCATACCCACTTGACTCTCTGGACTTACTTGTGTTGCTGGAGCTTGAGGAATTATAATTCCTTTTCTAATCACAAGTAATTTTAAATTTAGACTTCAGCTAATTACCATTCCTTTGGCTAGTTTCTCTAAGGTCTGACTTTTAAGTAGAAATTATGAAACTCCCTTTTTGATCATAAACTATAGTTTATTTTAAAATTACTATATTTAGAGACTTTCTCAGGTGGAAAACTAGAAACAATCTTATTTTTTTGGTTAAATCCTTTGTTAAATTATAGCCAGATGAGATAATATGTTACATAACAGTTCCCATTCATCATGCAGGAATTCTATTAATTAATTAATTACATTTAATTAATGAATGGATGCAGAGAAAAGGTGACGAACAGATGTCTATGGGGTTGTGGATATAAAAACAACATCTTCTGGTATAGAAACTGGGGAAAACTTATGCAGATACTTCTAAAACAAATCTGTTTTCCTTTAGCTTAATCATAAGGTTTTGACTATGCTTTATTGTGGTAGTTAGTATATTTTATTATCATTAATAAAATTCAAAGTAGTTTAAGCAAACAATAACATGTTTAAAAAATTATAAACATTGACTGCCTTAATTGAAGAAAATCTAGAGTAAAGTCTGACTTCAGACATAACTGAATCCAGGTAAAATGGTGAAGTCAGACTTTTCATACCTTTCCTTAAATTTTAGAATTTTCATGACGTATGGTAGCAACATAGGAAGAAAATGCTTTCCAACCAATGTCTGTGAAAACATATACAAATAATTCAAATTGGCTTGTCTGGATTCATTTGCCCATTTTCAATCAATATCTTCATGCAAAAAGAGAAGGGAGCAACATGATTGACCAAGTATAGATTATGTGTTTGCTACTTGGCTTGGAGAGATAATATTGGTATAGGGAGATGGCATTGGTCCTAACTAAAGCTCTTTAACAAAGCAAAATTAATATGGAACTGAGGAGATAGTAGTTTCCCAAAGAAAGGAATGTCAAGGTGTTCTACTTCCCTCTACCCTTTAACTCCATACCCAAATATTAACATTGATTTTATATTGTTTGATGTTGTCACAAGTTAGCACGCATTACTTTGCAATAATAAAAATATAGAAATTATCATTTTGAAAATGTAGTTTTTGAAATTAGATGAAAAATTAAAATATAGTAATCATGCTTTCATTTCTTTTTTGACCATGTTCAGAAGTTCATTCACTGGCATAATGCATTCCATGATTACATTGTTCTCACCCTATCAATTCCTTGAAATGCAACTCAGAGGAAGACTATCTGTTTTCTATGAATGAGGTGGCATATGAGCTGATGCATCATATCAAAGGATCTCAAAATCGAATCTTTCCAGGAACAGATTTATACAATCCTGCTGACTTTGTCTCTGCCATGCTCATCTTGTTTATTAAGACAGCCACTACTGTCTTCTTCTTGCATGAAGTCAATTAGAGAAGAATTAGCCAAGTTAATCATTGGCTACATCCATGTGCAGCCTTGAAAATTGAGAATTCCACTATTATCTATTTTAAAACCATAGGTAGTTTGAGAATCAGGTAATCTCTAAGAGTTAGAAGAATAAAAGTGCAACTGCAATTATAATTTTATTTTGACTGAGATGTATGAAAGTTGAGAGAAAACAAAGGCTAAGAGTTTAAATAGCTGGAAGGGAGAAAATGTCACAGTATGAAAAATACCTATCTAATATCAACATTTTTCACTTTACATTTTGATATGGTTTGGCTCTCTGTCCCCATCCAAATCTCATGTTGAGTTGTAAACCTCAATGTTGGAGGAAAGGCTTGGTGGGAAGTGATTGAATAATAGGCGTGGACTTCCTCCTTGCTGTTCTCATGATAGTGAGTGAGTTCTCACAAGATCTGGTTGTTTAAAAGTGTGTAGCACTTCCCTCTTTTCTCTCTCCCTCCTGCTGGCCATGTGCATATATGCCTGCTTCCCCTTTGCCTTCTGCCATGATTGTAAGTTTCCTGAGGCCTTCCAGAAGCAGAAGCCTGTACAGTGTGCAGAATCATGGGCATAGTTAAATCTTTTTCCTCTATATACTACCCAGTCTCAGGTGTGTCTTTATGACAGTGTGAGAATGGAAATACCAAAAATTGGTACCAGAGAATTGTGGGATTGCTATAAAGATACCTGAAAATGTGAAAATTACTTTGGAACTGGGTAACGGGCAGAGGTTGGAACAGTTTTGTCAGAGGTATTTGAACCAGAGTGACTCCATCTTGAACAGGCATTGGGTAAAATAAGACTAAGACCTGTTGGGCGTCATTCACAGTAAGTTAAAGCATTCTTAATCACAGGATGAGATAGGAAGTTGGCACAACATACATGCCATAAAGATCTTGCTGATAAAACAGTTTGAGGTAAAGGAGCTGGCTAAAACAAACCAAAATCCAGATGGTGACAAGAGTTACCTCTGGTTATCCTCACTGTAACACTCCCAGCAGCACCATGACAGTTTACAAATGCCATGACAATATCAGGAAATTACCTTATATGGTCTGAAAAGGGGAGGTATGAATAATCTACCCCTTGTTTAGCATATAATCAAGAAAGAACCATACAAATGGGCAACCAGCAGTCCTCAGGGATGCTCTGCCCATGGAGTAGCCATTCTTTTATTCCTTTACTTTCTACAGATTCACCAGAAATTCTTTCTTTTGTAAGGTCAAGGAACCCTCTCTTGGGGTCTGAATCAGGATCTTTTTCAGTAAGTTTGGAGAATTCAGAAGAAGGCAAGAAGATGAGAAAAAGGTTGGAACTTCCTAGAGACTTGCTAAATTGTTGTGACCAAAATGCTAATAATGATATGAACAATGATGTCTAGGCTGACATGGTCTCAGATGGAGATGAGAAACTTATTGAGAACTAGAGTCAAGGTCACTCTTGCTATGCTTTAGCAAAGACACTAGCTACAATGTGCCCATGCTCTGGAGATCTGTAGAACTTTAAACTTTAGAGTGACAATTTAGAGTATCTGGTGGAAGAAATTTCTAAACAGTAAAGCTCTCAAGATACAGCTTGGCTGCTTCTGACAGCATATGGTCACATGTGTGCACAAAAGATAATATGAAACCGGAACTTATTGCTTAAAAGGGAAGCAGAGCATAAAAGTTTAGAAAATTTGCAGCCTGATTATGTTGTAGAAAAGAAAAATCCATTTTCTGGGAAGGAATTCAAGCTGACTGCAGAAATTTGCATGAGTAAAGAGGAGCCAAATGATAATGGCCAAGACAATGCTTCCAAGGCATTTCAGAGACTTGACAGAAGCCACTCCCATTATAGGCCTGGAGGCCTAGGATGAAAGAACGGTTTTGTGGGCTGGGCCCAGGGCCCTGCTGCCCTGAGCAACCTTGTGATGCTGCTCCCTGCGTCCCAGCTGCTCCAGCTCCAACCATGGCTAAAAGAGCCCTAGATAAGTCACAGGCCACTGCTCCAGGGGGTGAAAGCAGGAAGCCTGGTGGCTTTCATGTGGTTTTAAGCCTGCAAGTGCACAGAGGACAAGAATTGATGTTTGGAGCTTCCACCTAGGTTTCAGCCTGGATGTCCAGACAGAAGTCTGCTGCAGGGGCAGAGCCCTCATGGAGAACTTCTACTAAAGCAGTGCAGAGGGGAAATGGGGAGTTGGAGCCCCCACACAGAGTCCCTACTGGTGCACTGCCTAGTGGAGCTGTAAGAAGAGGTCCACCATCCTCTAGATCCCAGATTAGTAGGTCCACTGACAGTTTGCAGTGAGTGCCTGAAGAAGTCACAGACAATCAATACCAACCCATGAAAGCAGCTGAGAGGCTGTACCTTGCAGAGTCACAGGGGCTGAGCTACCCCAGGCCTTGGGAGCCCACTCCTTGTGTTATTGTGGCCTGGATATGAGACATGGAGTCAAAGGTTATTTTTCTGGAGCATTAAGATTTAATGACTGCCCTGCTAGGTTTCAGAATTGCGTGGACCTGTAGCCCCTTTGTTTTGGCCAATTGTTTCCTCTTGAAATGGGAGCATGCATCCATTGCCTATATCCCCATTGTATTTCGGAAGTAACTAAATTGTTTTTTATTTTAGAGGTTCATAGGTGGAAGGAGCTTGCCTTGTCTCAGATGTTACTTTGGACTTGGACTTTTGAGTTAATGCTGGAATGAGTTAAGACTTTGGGAGACTGTTGGGAAAGCATGACTGTATTTTGAAATGTGAGAAGATGAGATCTGGGGAGGGCCAGGGACAGAATGATATGGTTTGGCTCCGTATTCCCATGCAAATCTCCTGTTAAATAGTAATCTTCAATGTTGGAAGAGAGGCCTGGTGGGAGGTAATTGGATCATAGGGGTGGACTTTCCCTTTGCTGTTTGACACACAATTAAACCTATTTTCTGTATAAATTATACACTCTCAGATATGTCTTTATAGCAGTGTGAGAATGGGCTAATACACATTTGTTGCTCAGAGTGAAGCAAAGTAATTTCTCTGGTGCTGGGGCCATATTTACTCATATGACTAAATGAGTAAGATATATGTGTGATTGCAAACATTTAAAGCAGTGATGAACTTATTGATCCATTAGTTATCCAAGAGGCATAATTGAAGCAACACATATATTTGTAACTTTTAACCTACTCTTTTCAAATTTTTATCTTGAGCATTTCCCAATACCCTTAACATGCTTGTCAAAATATCTTTAATTGTTAAATTTTTGCTGAATGGTATTACCATTATTGACTTAACCAGCTTCATATTTTATGAATGTTTTCAGGTTTCACAAATACTCCCCAAAATCAAACCTTCTGCCTTACTTAGACGTATTTTCAAAAATTATATTTTAAGAAATATAAGGTTATTATCATTTTAAATTGTTGATGCATAATCCTGTTGCTCAAAAATTATAGCAACAATTTTTTCCACCTTAAATATTAAATTACATACCAAAGCTATTCATCATTATTTAACAAATATTTTTAGTTTTTTATTTGTATTCTGATTCAACTTACTTAATTATTTTCTCACCAGGACATAAATGTTTAATCTTTGTAAATAAATTAATTTCTTTGCACAGTATTTTCTTAAAGTACTTCTTTAGATATAAAATAATAAGGTTTATAATGTATATATCCATGTGTAAAAACATAAAAACATAAGCCAAAATAAAATGCCAAAATCTCAAATATAGTAAATTTCTCTTTGAGAATTAATTCATATTCTAACATTCTGAGAAGTTTATTATCTATCTAGCTGCTAGACATTTTCTTCTATTATATGAGAAATTTATTTGTAGTGTATACTGTTGTTTAGTTTTTGTTTTGTTTTATTTTGCTATAAAATATTGATTAAATTTGAACAAGAATTGGGAATATTCATTTTTGACATGATTTGATATTAAAATAATAATCAATATCTATTATACATACTTAAATATAAACACTCCCCCAAATTATAAATCCAAACTGATCATTACCAAAATATCATATCAACATACCAACAAATAAACTAATAAACAAAATAAACTCCTTTTATTTGCTGGTATGGAAGAGGAGGACAAGAAGAAGATAGAAAAAAAAGAACCATTCCTGCTACTATCTTAAGGGTAATAAAAAACAGTTTGAGTAATAAAAACGTTTCAAAAGCCAAATTCCTCATTTTAGCAATATGTATAACAACATAAATGTTTTGGGTATTAGAAGACATCACACTGAATTATATATTTATCTAAATAAAAGAAAAAATGAAAGAAGAAAAAAATGAAGGAGAAAAAGAAGGAAAGAGAAAGAAAGAAATGAAGAGAGAAAGAAAAGATTAAAAGGCAAGAACATGAAACAAAAAAAGTTATTGTAAGTAAAAACATCAGGTTTCAAGGACTGATTCATATTAATGTAAATATCTGTTTTACTATCCTACAATAAGGTCTTACATTATTCTAGTCCAGATGTTTGCATTGTATTAAATATTGCTGATATATCTCATTTGGATCACATAAATAAATTATCTGTCATCACCAAAGCTGAAAATTAGTGCTAAATTTCTGCACTATTAAAGGACTACGAAGTGTTTCACTTTTCTAATCTTAGAAAATGTAGTTTGAACAAGAAAATTTGCTAATTACTAAGGCCAGAAAAATCAGTTACTTAAAGTCTGAATGATGTATTAGTTTGCCAGGCTGCCATAACAAAATTTCACAGACTGGGTGACTTAAACAACGAACATTTATTTTCTAGAGGATAGAAGTCCAAGACCAAGTTGTGAGCAAGGGGATTCTCCTCTGAGGCTTCTCTCTTTTGCTCGCAGATCGCTACCTTTTTGTTGTGTCCTCATGTGGCCTTTCCTCTGTGCACCCATGTCCCTGGTGTCTCCTTGTGTGTCCAAATTTCCTCTTCTTATAAAGACTACTTTTCTGAACCACATTTTAACCTAATCACCTTTCTAAATGCCCTATCTCCAAATGCAGTCACATTCTGAGTATGGGAGTTATGGCTTCAACATATGAATTTTGGAGGGACACAATTCAGCCTATCCCATATGGGAATCTCAATTCCTATGGTCTATAGCTATATTATTTATGTTTGTTTTCACCTAACAATAAAAGTAAAATTGCATTTAAAGCATACTGTTTCTTTTTAACAAACTCTAACTTGTCTTTGTTTATTTATAACCTTTAAAATGTATTGTAAGTTATAGAGTATTCAAATAATCTAGAAGCGTACAACTCAGAAATATGTGTCATTAAAATGTTGCTGCTTATCTTTCAGAGGTTTATATCACATAGCACTTTTGTAATAAACAAAATTAAGATCATACTCCATGTAGTGCTTTAAAATATAAACAGTTTTTATCACTTAACATTACATTGGGTACATTTTATACAAAAGCTCATACAATAGCAAAACATGATTTATAAATATATATATCACCTATATTTCATAGCTTATTTTATCTTTTCTCCTTTTTATTGATGATAGGAATTTTTAAATGTATATTTTTCAGTAAAACGATGATAAATTTCTATATAAAATTTTTCTGTGCCTATAATTTCAAGTTAATAAATTCTGAGAAAGCGGGCATCCACCTAGAATTTTAATCACATTGCCAACTTTAAAAGCAAGAGCGCAGTATAGTGGAATGAACATGAGTTTTGCAGGTGACGACAACTTGGTTTACTAAGCTCTCCTTCTTACCTATGCGATGTTTTACAAGATTCTTAGGCCTCAGTGTCCCCATCTGTAAATTGGGGAATATTTTATTCTCCATTTTAGGGAGGAAGATTAGGATTAATGTGAGAGCAAGAAACAACACACACAATAAGAATTTAATAAACACAACACATCCACACTTTTTGTTCTAATTTACCATGTTGTCATAAAATTTCCAGAGAGAACTGTATCAGATGCTCACACCTTTTCCTCTCTTTTCTAAAACCTGTGTGTATCTAATTACCCTTCTCTCTACCCAACTTAGACCCACATTCCCCTCACGTATCAGTTTTTTACTAGCTGACCTTGTTAGAAGAACATATGCCATTTTGTACTTACTCTGAAACGAGCTTCACTCTCAATCTTCCTTTACTGATAGTCTTCACCCTCCTTGTTATTATTAACTAAGGAAATTCTCCATTCCTTTCCATATTCAGTTGTCTTTCCTTCAATATCAACCAAGCTGTTCAGTCAATATGCAGCAGTGACCTCTGGAAATTAGTTCTGACAATATCAGGCCAATAAATGGTCCCTCTGCATACCAGCAACATAAACAATTGCCATAAATGTATACATATTAACAAACCTGCACGTTGTGCACATGTACCCTAGAACATAAAGTATAATTTAAAAAAGAGTGATCTCAAGGGAAGAGAAATATCTCAAAATGAACTTCCCTTTCCTGATAGATTGTCTCAGAATATTCAGATCATTATGGGTTCAGAAACTCAATGGATTTTAAATAATTCGAGAGCAAAATAAATAGAGGCAAATTGTGTCTTTTAACAAACATGTTAATTTGGCTAAGATGGATCTACTTTCCTCAATATCCCTTCTGGATTAGAGATGGCCAACAGAGTCACTTGCATGAGTTGTAAAGGGTAGAAGTGAAGTGACAGACATTACTTTGGGAAGGTTAATTTCAGTGAGACTATGTAAAGTGTCTTGTGAGTTCCAGCTCGCGCTAGCTCACCCCACTTCATGTTCAGCTCTTTTCCCGACTTCTGGCTCTGTGGACCAGCAACAATTCCAAGCTTACCACCAGATGTAGAGGCTACAGCCTTCCACGGAATTCCCCATCGGTTCTCCTCCATGGTTACACACAGCAGCTGTACCCTCACGGCTTACCAGACTTTTCTGCAAGTTGTGTCTTTTCCACCACAGCACCGTTTAGGAAGACTGGTTGGTACTTTTCCCTGATCCTCCAATTGCCCTTGTGACCTTGACTTCTTAGACTCCTCTCTCAACTATGTTGTGTCTAGTCTCTGTTAGAAGTTCTTAATCTATAATATTTATAAGAGTTCTGTTTCCCGATCAAATATGAATACAGACATTTTCTATTTTTCTTTATTTACCATTTACAACTAGCTACTTACTATTCGTTTGTTTTATTCATGATTCGAAAGATTACAGGCTCTTATAATTAATCACTATGGACACATACAAAGGGGATGTTATTGGTAGTAGAATAGTAAGCATTAGGTTGTTAATCTTGATTTTTTAAGAGTAATGCCTATACAGTATAGCCAGTTTATATTAAGAAAACAATCAGGCCTTATATACTTGTGCAAAGTACTTAAGAAATAACTGGAAACATCATCAAACATTTTGAGTATTTCAAATATTTCACATTAAAATAATAAATTGAGTAGAGAGGTGAAGAGTATGACTATGGAATCCAATATACCTGATTTAAATCTCATCTTCATTTACTATTTAGGTAATTTGTCTATTTAATTTAATTGCATAATATGTCAATTACATGGAGTTAGATTTCTGTAATCCATTTATCAAAATCCCTGGCCTATACTAAGCACTTTTATTATAAAGTGACTATCATTAACTAACATTCTATATTAATCATGTCACATATATCATCTTTAATGAACAGTACTCCATGTGGCAGTTTTTATAATCTTTATTTTCCATACAGGAAGATTGATGTGTAGGGCCTCTTCCATACAGACTGAATATCTGTACTAATTCATAAATATGTATTTTAGAAAAAGCCTCTCTTGTACCTATAGAGTAAAAATCAAGAAATAAATAATAATTTTTATTCACTAGACTAACCAAGGAGTGTAGAGACATGAATAAACCAAAGAGGGAGGTGATCCAAAAATTATATCTATCTAATGTTCAAGCATGAATCACCTGCAGCTTCCTTCAGCAGATTTGCTTCCTGATTCAAAACAGTGTAATTGTTTTATACCATGTCAGTCAACATAACTAGTGCACAACCCTCAGTTACTTCTGAAAAATGTTAGAAAACAGAAGGAAGCTGAACTCAAATTCAAAACTGTACAACAATAATCCTCAATGCACATAATTTTCCTAAAGACAACCAGAAATTAATAGACTTTAGAAAACACACTGGCTTCTGTGGAATAAGTATAGCCACAAGAAATTATCATGAGTTTCCAGTTCCAAACTAATCTTTGTACATGTTTTAAGACACATTAGGACTAGTTAAAAAACAAGTTTGCTTGTTGTTTTAAATACTATTTTTGGACAAATCAAAATTGACAAATTAGAATTACATACGTTTGCTGGTCGCAGTGGCTCAAGCCTGTAATCCCAGCACTTTGGGAGGCCGAGACAGGTGGATCACAAGGTCAGGAGATCGAGGCCATCCTGGCGAACACGGTGAAACCCCGTCTCTACTAAAAAATACAAAAAACTAGCCGGGCAAGGTGGCGGGTGCCTGTAGTCCCAGCTGCTCAGGAGGCTGAGGCAGGAGAATGGCATCAACTGGTGAGCTGAGATCGGGCCACTGCACTCCAGCCTGGGTGACAGAGCGAGACTCCGTCTCAAAAAAAAAAAAAAAAAAGAAAGAAAGAATTGCATACGTTTATGCCATTATATTTTGCAATTGCATACGTTTATGCAATTATTACAATGTAATAATATAATATATGCAAACAATGTCTAATGATTAGATCAAGCTAATTAGCATATCAATCAAATTGCTTACCTACTATATTTTTGTGATAAAACATTTGAAATTTATTTTTTAAAAATTTTGAAATGTACAATATATTTTTATTAACTATAGTCACCCTGCTGTGCAATAGATCCCAAAACGCATTCTTCTCTGAAACTTTGTACCTTTGAACGACAATGCCCCATTCCCTCCATCCCTATTAACCCAGCCTCTGGTAACCATCATTCTACTCTCTACATCTATTAGTTAGATATTTTTAGATTCCACATATGAGACAATGTGGTATTTACAGCTTAGTTTTGTCATCTGTAAAATGAGAACTATAAATCCTAACTTACTGGAATATTGTAAATATTAAAATGAAATAATATAAAGAAATAGAGTTTCATGATATATGGGCAAAAGATATAAATAGATACTTCACCAAATAAAATAAATGGATGCAAAAAGCCATGAAAATATGCTTAATATCATTATTCATTAGAGAAATTTAGCTTAAAATTATTATGAGTCACCCCTACACACCTATCATAATGGCTACAAACCAAATGAAACAGTTCAAGTGAAACAAATATGCTGATACCACGTGCTGGTGGGCATGTAGGGCAACCAGAACCCTTATACAGCAGGACTTGGATAATGTTACACAGCTGCTTTGGAGAAAGTTTGTATAAAATTTAAATATACACTTATCCTATGACCTAGCAACCTCATTTCCAGGTATTTATTCAAGGGAAATTAAAAAATATGTCCACACAATAATTTGCATGCTTTTATTTATAGCAGATTTGCTCATAATCATCTAAAGGGAAAGTATCCAGATGTTCTTCAACTGGTAAATGTGTAAAGAAACTGTCATAAATTCATACAATGATACGCCCTCCAGCAATACAAGAAAACAGACTATTGATGCACACAACAGCATGAACAAAACTCAACTGTGTTATGCTAAGTGAAATAAAACAAATTCAAGGCAAAACTGGGTACAAAACAAATCAATGTTTGGTAAAGACCGGGGTCCTAAGGAGAACTTGACAATTTATAGGCATAAAGAATATTTTGGGAGATGATGATGGAACTCTTCTAAATGTTGATTTACTTATAGTAACATTACTGTGTGATGGTATCAACAAAGAATTGCACACTGAAAAGAATAGTTTTTACTTTGTGTAAATAATACCACAATAAAAAGACAATCTCATGTTTGTTCAGCCTTTTATAATTTACAATGCACATTTCATACATCATCAGTTTGATCTTCACACAATTTAATTGGTAGATAGTATTCTTTTATTTCATAAGTAAAAAATAAACTTTGAATAAAAAAAATCAGGATTGATGCCAAGTTTCATGATTCCTGACCAAGTATTCTCTCTGTCAGACATTAAGATGCCCATATTTGTTTGTGTAAATATAAGTTGCCTGATACTCCATGATAGTTTTCTGATTAAATAGTTTTGCAATCAACAACAACCCAATGTGTGATACTTTTCATGTTTTCATTTGTTTCTTATTCTTAGAAAAGGCTGAAAATTTTCCTAGATAATTGACTACCCATTGAAGTTTTATATTTTATATCTTTATTCTATTGCTATTCTGACCTTGAAAAAATTAATGCCTAGAAGATGTATCAACAACCCCTCTGCAAAACAACTGCAAGGGAGCTGCTTTTGGAGAATTTAAGAATAGGTTAGTTTTGTTTCTAGCTATAAACTTTCTCACCAGGGACAATAAATTAGACAAGCTAGGAGGTCAGCTTTGAAGGTACTCAAAGCAGATATTTGGCACCAGACAGATTACTTTTCTTTAGCAAGACTGGTAGTTATCCTGTCTCTTTTCTCCCACAGAGAAAGAAAGCCACACAAAGGAATTACAACTTCATGCAACCAGAAAAATAACACCTCACCCTCAATGTAAATGTACTCCCTGAAGAACAATAGCACATCTCTTTTCCCCTAAAAGTTAACCAGCAGCTGGAATGGAGAGGTTCAAACTGGTTTGCCAAACAGTCCTTTCCCCAATCCCCACCCAAACTACCGAACATTCACATCTTCCATGTTGCTCAAGAAATTTAGGCTGATTTGAACTGGGAATTATATGGACATCCCTGCAAGAACTGAAATAGAATTGGCTTGTCCCTTGTAAATGAGGAACCACATTAACTAAAGGATTAGTGGAGAACAGATAGAAAGAACCATAGAGTCTGTAAATTTGTGGCAAAACTAGGGTATATGAGGAAATGCAGTAACAGAAAAAAAAAATGGATTTAGAGTCATTTCCAGATTTGTTACTTATGACTGGTAGCTTTAAGCTAGGCCTGTGGCTTTTGTTTGATTGTTAGAAAGAATTCTTGGATCACGAGACCAAAAATTAGTTAAAATAGTTTAGAAGAAATGTTGCATTTAGCATAATAATAATGCTGGATGTCTTGTGGAGTCCCAAATAGGAAAAACAGCATGATAGCAGAAAAGGTAAAAGGAAGAGCTCAAGTTCCAAGAAGACACTGCCCCATTAAAAATCTAACTAGTTTCAAATGCCTCTATCTACACCAATAAATTATAGTCAGAAGGATGAGCAAATATATTGATCAATACTGAACAAATAAACTACGTAGAGATGGGAATAATTTCTAATATGGTGTCTACATCCTCCACTCTGTAGATAGGGATATGAAAAATTTCTGGTTAAGGTGTGATGGGTGAACATTCCAGCTACTCTCTAGTCCACTGTTTCTCAAAGTGTGGTGCCAAAACACCAAGTCATCAGAGATGTATTATAAAATGTGGATTCCTGGGCTCTTTCTCAGATTTTTCAGATTGGAATTAAAAAAATGGCATTATCTCAAATTTCCTAGGACATTCATATGCACACTAAACACTGAGACTCAGCACTTCATGCCTTTTTTTCTAATGAATTGAATGTAACAGCTTCAATGCTTTCCCAGGTTCTTTTCCTTCTTGGAAAAGAATTCTTCTTTGTAAGTGTTAGCTCTGGAATCTGTAATCTGGCTCTATAAAACTCTCTGGATACTGGTCAAATGTAGAGTTTGCCAGGATACAATGTTTCCCAATTTTGTTTACTAATGTGTCTCCAGCAGTTAGAGTACAGGCAGGATCGTAGTAAGCACTCAAACCTTAGCTGTACCTGTTATATTGTTAAATGGTTTTATGTATACTATTGTGATGGATAATTTCATATGCCAAATTTGTGGGCCCCCGGATGTCTAGATTAAACACTTTTTCTGGGTGTGTCGTGAGTAATATTAGCATTAGAGGTGGGGACCCTTTTCAACATGGGTTAACATCATCTGATCCATTGAGGGCCTGAATAGGAAAAAATCCCAAAGAAGGATGAATTCACCTCATTTTTTTTGCCCCATTGCTTGACCTGGGACCTCTAATTTCCTATTCTGCCTCAGGATTGGAATTTCCATCATTAAATTCCTTGATTCTCAAGTCTGCAGACTCACACTGAATTATGACCCTGCTTTTCTGGATCTCCACTTGCAGATGGAAGATTGGACTTCTCAGTTCTCAGCATCTTTAATGATGTAAGCTGGTTCTTAATAATAAATCTCTCTCTCTTTCTCTGTCTCTGTTTGTCTGTCTGTCTTTCTCCCCCTGTGTCTTTCTTTCTCCATTTCTCCATATCTCTTGACCCTCCATATCTGCAGTTTCCACATCCACAGATTCAATCAACTGTAGGTTAAAAAATACAATAGTCCAGGAATGCAGAACCCACAGATATGGAGAGACAAGTTTTCATACCAGCAGGTTCCTTTGGGCTGAATGGGAGACTTGAACATCCACAGATTTTGGTATCTGCAGGACTCTCAGATGATACTGAAGGATGACTGTGTGTGTGTGTGTGTGTGTGTGTGTGTGTGTGTATATGATATCAGTTATATGATAGATATATGATATATGAGATATATTAGTCAAGGTTCTTCAAAGAAATAGAACAAATGGTGTGTGTGTGTGTGTGTGTGTATGTGTGCGTGCGTGAATATATATTCAATTATTATTTAGTAGGAAAATAAAACTAGGTATAAAATAACAATTACATTTTTGTCTAATAACAGACTCATTGTGATACCAGATCATGAGCTGGAGTAGTACGTTGTCACTCCACAATCATCTTTTTGTTCTCTTTATGTACTCTTCTCCTTAACTGTCAGCCCTTAAAATAAGCCATGCCACCAAATTTCAGCCCAGATTCATGTGTTGTTTTTTTTTTTCCCACTTGAAAACATTCTTCCTCAAGGAATTATTTTATTTTTAGCTTGTAAGTCCCAGTAACTTAAATACATTTGTTCAGTGAAATAATATTTGTCTAAGTTTACCTTCTTTAGTCAGGCAAAAAATAATAGCAAATCTCTGTGGGTATCAGAACAGAACATTGAAAAGACAGCTACTACTTTAATACATAGATGAGAAACTGAGGATCTTGGTTTTATATCACCCAAACTCTACTGTTTTCTTTCTTGTTTAAATGTTAAATGCATGTTGTATTATTCCATTTTCACACTGCTATAAAGAACTGCTCAAGGCTGGGTAACTTATAAAGAAAATAGGTTTAGTTGATTCACAGTTCAACATGGCTGAGGAGGCCACAGAAAACTGACACTTATGGCAGAAGGAGAAGCAGGAGTGTCTTACATGGTGGCAGATGAAAGAGAACATGTGTAGGAGGAACTGTCAAGCACTTATAAAACCATCAGATCTCATGAAAATTCATGCACTCTCAGGAGAATAGCATGGGAGAAACCACCCCCATGATCCAATCACCTCTGACCAGGTCCTGCCCTCAAAACATGGGTATTATGAGGATTACAATTCAAAATGAGATTTGTGTGGGGACACAGAGTCAACCCATATCATTTCTCCCCTACTCCCTCCCAAAGCTCATGTCCTTTTTGCGTTTCAAAACCAATCATGCCTTCCAGACAGTCCCCCAAAGTCTTAACTCATTTCAGCATTAACTAATACAGTCCAAAGTCTCATCTAAGATAAGGTAAATCCCTTCTGCCTATGAGCCTGTAAAATCAAAAGCTAGTTAGTTACTTCCAAGATAAAACGGGGGTACAGGCATTGGATAAATATTCCCATTCCAAATGGGAGAAATTGGCTACAACGAAGGGGCTACAGGCCCATGCAAATCTGAAACCCAGCATGACAGTCATTAAATCTTAAAGCTCTGAAATTATCTCCTTTGATTGAATGTCTCACATTCAGGGCACACATGCAAGAGGTGGGCTCCCACAGCCTTGGGTAGCTCCACCCCTGTGGCTTTGCAGGGTACAACCCCCTGGCTGCTTTAATGGCCTGATGTTGAGTGTCTATGGCTTTTCCAGGCACAGGGTACAAGCTGTCAGTGGATTTACCATTTGGGGATTTAAAGGACGATGGTCCTGTTCTCACAGCTCCACTAGGCAGTGGCCCAATGGGACTCTGTGTAGGGGCTTCAATCCCACATTTCCCTTCTACATTGCCCTAGCAGATTCTCAATGAGGGCTCCACCCCTAAAGCAGACTTCTGCCTGGGCATCCAAGTGTTCCCATACATCTGCTGAAATCTAGGAGGAGGTTCCCAAACCTCAATTTTTGAATTCTGTGCACCTAGAGGCTCAACATCAGGTGGAAGCTGCCAAGCTTGGGACTTGCACCCTCTGAAGCAATGGTCCAAGCTCTACCTTGGCCCCTTTTAGCCATGGCTGGAGCTGGAGCAGATGGGATTCAGGATACCAAATCCTGAGGCTACGCAAAGCAGTTGGCCCTGGGATCAGCCCAAAAAACCATTTTTTTCTTCCTAGGCCTCAGTGCCTGTGCTGGGAGTGGTTGCTGTGAAGGTCTCTGACATGCCATCGAGTCATTTGCACCATGGTCTTAACTATTAACATTTGGCTCCTCATTACTTATGCAAATTTCTGCTGCCCTCTTGAATTTCTCTCCAGAAAATGCATTTTCCTCCTCTACTTCATGGTCAGGCTGCAAATATTCCAAACTTTTATGCTCTGCTTCCTCGTGAAAGCTTTCCTGCTTAGAAATTTCTTCTGCCAAATATCCTAAATCAAATATCGAAAGTTAGAAGTTTCACAAATATCTAGGGCAGGGGCAAAGTGCCACCAGTCTCTTTGCTAAAGCTTAGCAAGAATGATCTTTACTTCAGTTCCCATTAAATTCCTAATTTCCATCTGAGACCACCTTAGCCTGGACTTCATTGTTCACATCATTATCAGAATTTTGGTCAAAATCATTAAACAAGTCTCTAGAAAGCTCCAAACTTTCCCACCTCTTTCTGTCTTTTTCTGAGCCCTCCAAGCTGTTACAATCCCTGTATGTTACCCAGTTCCAAAGTTGCCTCCACATTTTCAAGTATCTTTAGAGCAGTATCCCAGTCTCCATGGTACCAATTTTACTGTATTAGCATGTTTTAATACTGCTACAAATAACTACCCAAGACTGAGTAATCCATATAGAAAAAAAGGTTTAACTGTCTCAGTTCCACATGGCTGGGGAGGACTCAGGAAACTTAAAATCATGACGGAATGGGAAGCAGACATGTCTTACATGGCAGCATGTGAGAAAGAGGATGTGTAAGAGGAACTGTCAAACAGATATAAAGCCGTAAGATCTCACGAGAACTCACTCACTATCAGAACAGCATGGGGTAAACACCCCCATGGTCCAATCACCACCCACCAGGTCCCATCGTTGACACATAGGGATTGTGGGGATTATGATTTGAGACAGAGATTTGTATGGGGACACAGAGTCAAACCATATCACATGTTTCAATATTAAGTTGCACATGATCAATAAAACTAGTGACATGATGCAGTAATTATGTAGAAAAATATAACTAGTACCACCTATCACTTATCTACCTTAAAAAAAACCTTATAGTATAGCTGACATATGTATTCACATGTAAAAGGGTTTCTTTTGTTTTTTATTTTAATGAGGTAGTATTATATACTTTTTGTTGCAACCTGTTTTCCTCAACAGTATCTGTGGATTTCTCTCCTGACTATTAGATTATCCAGTGCAATTTTATCTCATTCTTTTTTAATTTTTTTGAATTTAGATTCAAATCAATTTATTTTACTTTTTCTGTAAATATTCAGTTTGCCTCCAGTGCTTTGCCAAGATAAACCACACCATGATGAAATTTTCTATAAATAATATTTTTAAAATGTGCATCAAAATGCATATACTTTTTACTTTTAATGAACTTTTCTAAATTAGCTTTTTAAATAAAAGTTTTTATTCTCATTAGCAATGAGTTCCTATTTTATATATTCACTCATAAGATCTTCCTTTACTATTTTTTTCAAATTCTATAAGGCAACATCTCATTGTAGCTTTTATTATACTTTTTCTAAATGATTGATGAGCTTGAACAATTTTCATAACTTCATTAGCCATTGCTGCAACTAAATTTCAAGGAATCTGGAACACTTAAATTATTTCTTCAGGAAAATGTTCAGAAACACTTCTGTCACTTGAAAAATACAAATGTATTACTTGGTATCAAGTATACAGATGCTAACATTATGAGAGAATAGAACCATAGGAAATGAACAGCCCTCTGTCTT
Source organism: Macaca mulatta (assembly GCF_049350105.2). Lineage (NCBI taxonomy): Eukaryota > Metazoa > Chordata > Mammalia > Primates > Cercopithecidae > Macaca > Macaca mulatta. Next base: position 21,005,317 of record NC_133417.1, on the reverse strand, counting down.
TATCACTTACCATATGGAGTATATTGAGGCAGTAGTCAAGGTGTGAGCAGGTAGCACCATAAACAGACTATACTCAGCGTCATTGTGGAAGGACTCTGCACATTTGTGAGGAATTGAACCATGCTGTGATAGTATGGAGAAAGATGAATCTAAATAAGGTGAAAGGATAGCCATAGAGAAACTATGTTCTAACTAGAAGCCAGGTCAGTAATGAATAAGAAAAGAACCTGTGGGTGAAGTTCAAATGAAGTCTTCTAAGAATTGATTAAACAGCTAAGCCTTCGCATGTAAGTTAAATGTACAAACACTTGCCAGCAAGTGACTTGTAGACTTTTGTCAATTCTGGCTATTCTTAGAAGGCCATGTTTTCTTCTGAGAAAAATGGCATAATGCACTAAATAAAGCTCCTGGGCAGCATCCAAGTGGCCATTGCCACGCCAACTCAGAGAAGCACTAGCAATTTACTCAGGGAACTCCTTTAACTGCTTCCTCGCCATCCTGAGGAAGGTCAGGCTGTAGGTTTATGATGACGAAGACATAGATTAAATAGACAAAATTACTGAAATGACTTCTGGATGTCTCTCCCATCATTTGAAGAAATTCTGCAATCCAAATCTTGGACATCACCTATTCCTTTGCAAGCCTGATGGATTTGGAATTATCAAACATGACGTCATCATTTCCGTGAATCTCAACTTCAGCAGCAATCCCATTGTAAGCCTTTCAACAAGCAACCACTTTTTCTCTTCAGCACCTCTCTTAACAGAGCTGTCACATTGCTGGAAGCCCTGAGAACAGTGGGCTGACTAATGCTGTCCCTTTTGCATGGAGATAGGTCAGTGCAGACCTGTCTGAGGTCTCCCTGAATGACCTGGTTCAATGCAGGCTAACCAGTCAAGAGCAAGACACTTGTTCCTGCAGAGAAGATCTAGTTCTTCATAGAAAAATCACAAAAAGAAATGGCTCTGTTGCCTTTAAGAGAAATCAAAGCCTGCTCAAGATACTCATTTTTTTTCCTGTTCCAAGAGAGGTATATGAATATACTGGACACATTTCAATCAAGTGGGCTCTTTTGACTAGTTTAATCCTAGCAAGATAAGCAAAGGAAAAAAAAGACTACCAGAATAAACTGTCACTTCCAAATTTTCCCTCTTCAACATGAATAGTCTGTCATCCAGATGAGTCATTTTGTCACACTGAATTACCTCATAGAGCAGGCCAGTGCTCATAATTCAAAATATTATGTCTCTCCTTTAAAACCAATTGTGACATAAACCCATTTATGATATAAGTGGTTGCAAGTTCCCCAAGTGTTTATCCCTGAGTATAATGAGACTGAGTAAAAATGGCACAAGATGAAGGTGAAGAGACATACCAGACATCGAGAGGGAAGAACCTCTTATAAAGATGTTGTCAGTGGGGCAAGATATTGATAAATCAGGTTGTGGGAATCAAATTATAAATTATAGCAGCCTCACTGGAAGAGCTTCAACCTCCGAAATGATGGAGCAATATTGCATGGTTTTATCCCTTTGGTACCTCCATTTGAGTATCTTTAATGATATGTCATGTTTAATAATGATATAACAGTATTTTTACTCACTGTTCCAGAAAAAGAATGCCAAGCTAACATACATTGCGTGCACTCATGCAAAGCAAATGGGTGATAAGGAGACTTAATTGTATATGTAGGGTTAATGTCAAAATGCTTTTATAAGTTAGCCTAGATATTATGATGCATGAAGTAGAAGATGATAATCTATGTGAAACTGATCATTTAATGTTAAATTTAGCAGATCAATATTACATGAATAGTATATTTTATGAAATAAATTTCAAGTAATTGTCTTGGGAAATTTAAAGAACAAGATGTTCCAGATATTTAACTTGTAATATTTTTCCATTTTTGATATGAATTGAAAAGTATGGCACTAATTTTTCAATTGGGTTATGCACTGTGGACTCTTTTACCAACCTGTGAGATTTTGACCACTTCATTTTTACACCTGTCTATATACATCCACTGAGTGACTACTGTGTGCCAGAATCTGTGCAGGTCAGTGAAGACAGAAATGCAGAGGGTTCACCCCTGACTGCAAGATTTTTATATTCTAATAGAAGGCAGATATGCAAATAATGGCAAAAACATGAGATATGTGCAGTATTTGAAACATAAACAGATGCAATAACAGCAGGTGGAAAACAGCATAGAAATTTACCTAAATAAAAAAGATCAACCTTCAATGAGAAAGTAAATTAGATTTCTAGAAATATGGAAATTTGCGACTCTAAATCTTGGGAGGGCATTCTAGGTGCACATGAGAAATATTTGTGAATTAGGGCAAAAACAAGTATCATAATTTCTCAAAACAAAGAATAAGTCATACAAAAAAGCGTAGAGATATAGGAGAAGTCATATCACGACAGAGCTTTTATGTTAATAATTATTTTCTAATAAGTTGAAAGAAATTTAAAAACATGAAGCACAGGAATTACAAGATCAGCTTTAGAAAATGTAGAGATTTTGGTTGTGCCAATCACATACTGGAAGGTGATAGGGATCAGGTGGAATGAATGTCAGAAATTCCAGGACGAAAAATAGAGAAATTGTTAAGACTCATTTGCCAAGAGCCTGACTTGTATGAAATTTCTTGTCTATGAAATTTCTTGTAAATTGCCACAGTTATGTAGTTATGTTTGCAGAGTTGTTTATAGTATTCCTTATTATCACCTCATTATCTGTGAGGCTAGCAGTGAATATATTGTCTTTCATTCCTATTATCAACTATTTGACTTTTGCTTTAGTCTTTCTAAAGTCCTATCAACTTTGCCCATCTTTTCATAAAACCTCTTTTGTTTTCATTTTTCTCCGTATTTTTCTGCTCTTATTTTTGTTGTTTTCTGTTATTATCCTTCTTACTTTCTTTCCTCTGCTTGATTTAATTTTGGCTTATTTCTCTATTATTTTTCTAATTTTTTAATGTGGAAGCAGGGTACTGTATTAACATATTTCTTCTTTACCAATACAAGCATTTTAGTGCTATAAATTTCCCTCTAAGCATTGTTCTAGCTGCATCTTACTAATTTTTCATTTTTATTGAGTTCAAAGTATTTTCTAAATTATGTTAAAATTACCTCTTTGCCTCAAATATTATTTTCATATGCGTTGTTTAATGTTTCAGTGTTTAGACATTTTCTTCATATACTTCTCCTAGTAATTTCTAATTTAATTTCATAAGGTCTGAAAATATACTTTGTACAGTTTTAAATCTTTTAAATTTGTTATGGTCTAATTTGTAGCACAGGTTTGAAAGATCTGGTTTAGTATTACAAGTACATTTAGGTGGGGTGTTCTATAAATGTCAGTCAGATCTAGTTAGTTTATGGTGTTCTTAGTTTTTCTAGAGCCTCACTTATTTTCTACCCACTAGTTCTATAATATTACTCAGAAGGAAGTATTGAAATTAATTATAATTGTGGACTTAACTATATCTTATTTCAGTCTTGTTAGATTTTGCTTCATGCATTTTCAAGCTCTGTTTTTAGGTACATACATATTTAGAAGTTCTAAGTTTTCATGGTGAATTATCCCTTTTATCAATATCTCTGTTTTCCCTGGTAATTATTTTTTGTTCAATATGAATATAGCCACTGTAGCTTTGTTTCATTATTGCATGAAAAAACATTTTCTACACTCTTTTTCTTAATTCTATTTGAAGTGGACTTTGTGTAGACATCATAGAGTTGAATTATATTACATATTCTATCTGAAATTCTGTACTTTAATTAGTATGTTTAGATATTTACATTTAATGTAATTATTCATATGCTTATAATTACGTATAATAATATGTATATTTAATTTTTTCATATTCACCTTTAAAGACTATTCAGAATCAAGATTTTACCATGTCATTTGGAATATAGAAATATTAACATTGTATAGGTCCCCTTGTTCTTTTATGCTACATACGTGTCTTATATGTTTTATCTACACACAGTAAAAACCTCATCTGGCAATGTTATACTCTCTGATTTTAGTTGAAATCAGCATTGCCAGAATGCTATTTTTAAAAATTCAAGAGAAGAACAGACAAATATTTACCTGGATATTTTCCAATTCTGTTGTTCTCTTTTATTCCTTAAGTTCCAAGTTTGTTTCAATTTATACCTCCAGTAAACCACTTCTCAGTTTTTCTTTAACTAAGTGTCTTAATTTCACCTTCATTCCTAAAGAAGATACAATAATTGAATATACAATTCAGTATTATTTTACATCTTTAAAAAATATTACGCCACGTCCCTCTGAACTCAATAATTATGAGAATTTTATATTCTTTTAAATACTTGTTTATCTATAGGTTATTAATCATTTTTCTCTGATTACTTCCAATTTTTTTGTCTTTTGTTTTCACTGGTTTGTTATAATGTATCTGACTAGATTTCCTTCTTAGGGTTTGTTCAGTTTCTTGAATTTGTAAGTTTATATCTCGTGTCAATGTAAGACATTGCCAGCTGTCATTTCTTCCCATTTTTGTCATTTCTTCCAGATAGGAATCTCTGTCCTCTCCTCTGGGACTTTGATAAAACAAATATTTGAAATTTCATTGTTTTTCCCATGATCCCTCATCTTTGTTCATTGTTTCCTATTTTTTAAATCTCATTTTCAGATTGCATAAGTTTTACTGCTCTATCTGCAAATTTACCAAGTTGTAATTTTCTTCTCTGTTCTGATATTAACTCCATCTAGTAAGGATTTATTTTGATGGTTTTTTTAATATCTACAATTTTCTTTTGGTTCTGTGTTATTTATCTTTTTTGAGGCTTTCTATTTCAACACATTTTTCAAGAGTATTTATCATTCCTAGTTAGAGCATTTCTGTAATAGCTGCTTTAATGTCCATTGGATATTTTCAATACCCATGTCATGTTGGTGTTGCTGATTATCTTCTTCCACAGGAGTCAAAATTTTCATGTTTTTAAAAAATATTTTATGAGTTTTTATTTTGTCCTGCATATTTTACATATTATGTTTTAAAATTCTAGGTTTTAAAACATCCTATGAAAATGTTATTATTTTTTGTTTTAGCAGGTCATTGAACTGATTAGGTAAAGCTACTAGTTTCATTCAGCTTCCTGAGTGCCCTGGTTCTAATATTACATCTATTTTCAAAACCTTGGTAGTAGTCTTCAAATTTGTTCAAGACATGTCCCATCTAATGGTCATTCTGGGACCTAGATGGTGGTCTATCTTTTAATTCATTTCTGAAAGTGTTTGGCATGCTGCTTAGAATCAGTCCTCCCGTATAGAGCTTGGAGGTGAGCTCTGGAGTTCACTAGATTAAGAAAATGTGGCACATATACACCATGGAATACTATGCAGCCATAAAAAAAGATGAGTTTGTATCCTTTGTAGGGACATGGATGCAGCTGGAAATCATCATTCTCAGCAAACTATCGCAAGAACAGAAAACCCAATACTGCATGTTCTCACTCATAGGTGGGAATTGAACAATGAGATCACTTGGACACAGGAAGGGGAACATCACACACCAGGTCCTATTGTGGGGAGGGGGGAGGGGGGAGGGATAGCATTAGGAGATTTACCTAAGGTAAATGATGAGTTAATGGGTGCAGCACACCAGCATGGCTCATATATACATATAAAACAAACCTGCACGTTGTGCACATGTACCCTAGAATTTAAAGTATAATTTAAAAAATAAATAAATATTTTTACATATCTTTTCTTTGTCCCTTCCTCTACATGGCCTCCTTGGTCTTTTACGGTTTATTGGAGGTTCCATTTCAGTCCTGTGGACAGAAAATTGAGATTCTGTTTTACCTGTTCTGCTGTGTATTGCTACTTTTGTTCCTGCAATGCAGCCACTTTTAAATTGGTTCTACTAAATAATGCAGGATAATGTTCCCATATTGGGTTCTTTAATCTTAATCACAACTATAAAGACAATGTTTCATGTGGACACAGGTTTGAGGTGGTAGGGTATGGACAACTTTGTGGGTCAATTATTCTGCCTACCATAGCCCACCTTCTGGCCTTCAAAATTCACATCTTTCACACATACGGAAGACATTCGCCACATCCCAAGGTCCCCAAAAGCATCAACCCATTAAACATCAACAAAATCACTTCTAAATTTTATCAGATAAAAATTCCAAATATTATCTATATTAGATATGAATGAGGGTCTAATTTGTTCTCAGGCACAATTCTTCCTTATTTGTGAACATGTGAAACTTAACAAACAAGGTATTGGCTCCAAAAAAAATCATGATGGAACAGCCATGGAAAAATAATTTTAGACATACTAGTTGTAAACTGGAGAAAATGAAAGGGGAAAAGCAGTTACTAACACCAATCAATTTAAAATTTCAGCTAAGTAAACTACATTTGTTTTCCAGAGAATAATCCTCTTTGACACATAGATCTATCTCTGGACTCACAGCTCTGCTCCCTGGACTTGCGTCTCTGGTCTCAGAAGAGAATAGAAATGCTGCTCATATGTGTCTGCAGCTGAGTGGTTGTTCTGATCTGATTCCTGCCAGGATAATTTTTGAGGTCTTTCATGTTGTACTCTCTGCCCCTTTTGATCCAAACTGTCATTGGTTTTACTATGTGAAATTCCCAAAAATCATGTGGGTTTTCTGTATGGTTAATATGGATTTACCTCATTACATAAAAGGCCCATCTACAAATTTTTCATAAAAAAATCCTTTTATATTTTTGACTTTTACTTATATGACTGAGGGAGAAAATTCTTAAGCTTTCCAGATGCTCTCTGGAGACAGTCTATGTGTTGCACTTTTAATCTCTTCCAGGCATCTTTGTGTGATTGAAAAGTCTGTTGTTCCCTTCTAAGATATTAGCAAAGGGTTGTATAGCCACATCCTCAATTTCGCCTTTAGAGGATGCCTTTCTGACATGGAAACTCTTCATTTTGGAAGCTTTTTTCATCTTAATAGGCTGAAAGTTTTCAAAATCAAGTCCCACGTCTTTTGTGTTTAACAGTTCTTTCTCTCAATTTACTGTTTTTCTCTCCAATTTTGCTCTAAGCAACACGAAGAAACCAGACCACATCTCTAACATTTTGCTTGAAAATCTCGTCAGCTGAGTATCCAATTTGTCATTTACAAGTTCTATTTTTCACCTAATTTTAGGACACAATTGCAGTAAACTTACTGCCACTATATAACAAGGATCTCCTTTCTTCTACTTTCTGATAACATGTTCTTCACTTCCTCCTAAGCCCCCATCAACATTAACTTTAAGGCTGCTGTTTTTATTTGCAGTCTGTTCACAACCATTTAGGTGTTCTCTAGGGGGATGTGGTTTTCCATCATGCTTCTTACTTCCTTCTGAGCCCTCACTGACAGAATCATCCACATTCATATTTTTGCTAAGTTTTTGCAAGGCGATACACATATTTTCCATCATGCTACTCAACATTCTTCCAGTCTCTTCCTAGTGCACAATTCCCAATCCACTTCTGCAATTTCAGGTATTTTTTACATCTGCACTCCAGTTTCAGATATGAAACTCTCATTTGCTTTCTATTGCTGTTATAACACATTTCCCCAAACTTAATGTTTTAAAACAACAACAAAAAAAGTCAGACATTCAACATGCATCTCGTTAGGCTAAAATCAAAGTGTTAACAGGGCTGCTTTTCTTCCTGGAGGCTCTAAGTGAGAAGCCATTGCCTTGCTTTTCCAGCTTCTGGATGTCATCCACATTCTTTGGCCCCCTTTGTCTCTCATCTTCAAAGCTGGTAACAGTGCAGTCTCCCTGACCCTTCTGTAGACTGTATATTTTGCAGACTGCAGCTCGGAAAGGTTGCTATGATTTTAAGAATTCATATGATTAGATTGGACCTGGTTGGAGAATTCTCATCTCAAATTTATTTATTTATTTATTTATTTATTTATTTATTGAGACACAGTCTGGCTCTGTCACCCAGGCTGGAGTGCAGTGGCACGATCTCGGCTCACTGCAATGTCTGCCTCCCATGTTCAAGGGATTCTCCTGCCTCAGCCTCTCAAATAGCTGGGAGTACAGGCACCTGCCACTGCACCTGGCTAATTTTTGTATTTTTAGTAAAGACAGGGTTTCGCCATGTTGGCCAGACTGGTCTCGAACTCCTGACCTCAGGTGATCCACTCGCCTCGGCCTCCCAAAGTGCTGGGATTACAGGCATGAGCCACCACACCCAGCCAAATTCCTCAATCTTAACCACAGCTACAGAGTCCCTTCTGCCATGTAAGGCAACATATTTATAGCTTCCATGGATGAGGGTGTGGGCATCTTTTTGGTTGGGAGAGCATTATTCTGACTACCACATAATGGAAACTAGAGGTTAATCTGATAAGTGGAGAAAATATTCTGTATATGGTGAGTCAGGAAATAAAGCAAGCTGAAAATACTGTATACCCTTATGTCATGGGTTAAGAAGTAAAACAAATCTGTAAATCTTGGATGAATGAATGATCAAACTCATTTATAATACACTCTATGCCTAAATTGCATAAATTCTCTCATGTGAAATCCCCAAGAGTTGATAATTTCAGGTGTGAGAGAGGATTGCATAAAGTTTGAAGCAGGTTTATAAAGCTATTTCAAAGGAAAAATTCATCTTTTATCTACTCTATTTTCTAAGTGTAGATGTACTTCAAGAGAGTATGAGAGTTGAGGGGTCAATTACAAAGGAGGCAGTATATCTTTAAGCTCAAACTAGCAAAAATGAGACTAATAATTAGAAAGTTGGAAGAAGAGACTGTGGGAAAATTATGAATGGTAAAAATCAGAGTTACTGTATTAAAGTCTCTGGACACTTGAATGAGTTCTTAATTACTAAAAGAAATAAGTTTAATGTAAACAAAATTAACTTACATTGCAAGCAAACTATTAAGCAACTACTGAGATTGACTGCCCAAAAGGTATTTCCAAACCATTTCTCTGCTACTTTTGACTACAGAGGATTAAAAATCTAAAACCCTGTATTTCCTATCCTACCTTGTAGCTCTGCATAGATGGGAAATTCAATGTGGGTCTACGAGAAAATGATTAAGTCCTCTGTAAGGTTTATCTAGATAGCTTTTCGTTTTCTTGAGTAAAAGTAATAGATTTGGTTAAAATGCTACCATCTCTCCCTTCTACCTCACTTAGATAGGAAAATGATGCTTAGAAGGAAGGCAGTGATGGTGTGACCATAATGGCATGGTGAAGAGGATTATGGAGATTCTTTCCCAGATACCATCAAGCCAACAGAAGCTGCCTACTGTGCAAGCCACTGTAAATCTCATCTTCATTGAGTCTAATATTTCCAATTAATAAAGTCAGTGAAAGACTTGTAGTAATTTTAGTTTCACAAAAATATTCAGGGAATTGAATTAATGTTGGAAACCCAAATTAAGAGGGGGTGGGGATAGAGGAGGACTGCTTTCTAATCATTGAATACATTGTATCATTCAATATCATTCTTATTCTATGATGCAGGACCTCTGTCAGGTAGAGAGAGATGGGCTGAGTAAGAAGTCATGGGGCAGACCCAACCCATGCTAGTGTGAGAAAGATGTAATTATCAAATCAAAGTAAATAGTAAAGAGGAGGGAAAAAATGATGTAATTAGGAGAAGGCATGGTCTTAGGGAATAGGGACCTTAGAGATAAATAATGAATTTTTAATCTAATTTGTATCAAACATGCCTGAATTGCATTGCCAATGTTATGGATTAGGTTCTTATATTAATGACTTCCATGTTTTCAGCAACTGCCCTTTCACTGAGGATGTCAAATTCATGAAAAGAATTTTGAAAGCCACCCACTTCTGTATTTTCATGGGAGCTCTGCAATCTGTACTCGGAATATGTGAGCTGTCTGCCCGGCTCTTACGGGACCTTATTCGTGTCAAGTAGACTACACCATAAATAGCAGAGACAAGGACAAATGCCAGGTTTAGGATTCTTTATTTGAGAAAGAGATGAACAATAAAACTACATATTCTACAGAATAAGGTGCTTCCCACTTGTGGCATCTGATAAGTCTTAAAATGTCCCTGTTATGATCCAGACTTTGCACTCAGATGTCCTCCAACTACCTTGCATGCAACTGGAAGAATAATTGACACTATTCTAGCTTATAGAGAAGGAATAGATTCTGGTTATATTGGACCATTAATTTGTTTAATGGTTGTGAACAGCTTCCGCCCCTGCTTAAGAACCGTCACCACTAAATCTCTACTGCTTCTATTTGGGTGTTTGATTTGGGCAATTCCACATGCCCCATAAGAAATAATTTAGTATGTCTGTGAGATAGATGACAGGGTTTGGATCTTTTCTCCTGGGAGATTTAACCTGGAAATTCTTTTTAATGCTAATGGCAGTTATTCATGTCAAGGCTGGCATATTGATGGAGGAATACACTCCTAAATCTGTTTTTACAGTTTGTGTATACTTCGAAGGATTTTACCACCATATGGTCCTTAAAAATTTGTTATCAGTCAATCCACAGTGGTTACAAAGTCAGATATATATATCGTTCATACAGGTATTCCACTCCTCTAGCCTGGGAAAGAAACCTGAAATAAAGATGTTAACTGCTAAAGGAAAGTGAAGAGATGTGACCAATGTAATAAGACTGATTCTCGGTTATCTTTACACTTCCCATACAACAGCAACCTGGTGAGCTATAGATGGCCATTGAAGGAGTGATGTACACATTTTCCCTCTTTATGTGTCTACAAAGGAAAGACAGGTATAAAGGACACCAGAAATGGTTGCTCTCTGGAATGAAAACTTGACTAGAAATTGGCATACAGCATTCCAATTAAGAAACCCAATTGCCCGGTTCAAATTCTAGCTGTGCCTCCTTCTAGCTACATAATCTTAGCAGAGTTATTTAATTTCTCTTTGCCTCAGGTTCCTCATATATGAAGAGGGTAAATAGTATTATAATTCATCCACTTCCAAATTAAAATAAGTTCATATATTTAAAATCCTTAAAGCAGTGCCTGCTGTAGAGTAAGCATAATTCAAGCTCTTATTACTACTTAGCTCACTATGTCATTAAGATTTACACCTTTAAATAATTATTTAGAATTTTCTACCTATTTTTAAGAAGATACTTGTCTTTGACTCACATAATTTTTTTTACAGAAAATAAGACAATATCTGTGAAGGTGTATTGAATCATCAAAGTAACATAAATATAAGTGAAGATTACTATATATTACCTTATAGCCACCCATCCAAAAGATAGCAGTTTTAAAGTCAAGACACTATGTCTGAAAGCATTCACTCATTTCTTTCTTTAAGCCCAATTTCTGCATATGCAAAAATCTCATTTACAAGTTATGATTTTAAATTATCTAAATATGAAGCTGTCTGTAAATCATAATTATATTCTTTATCTAGAAATTTGGTGTGGTATTTTCACAGATCTCAATTCTCTTCCTATTTTAGCTACTAGAAATAGTGTTAGCATTTCTTTTTTTCAAATTGTGGACATCAGTGTTCTGAACAATAATAATGATAGTAAATTATAAAGTATCTGATAAAGTAGCCTGGGGATACATTTCTTCGACTTGCAAAGGGGACTTTTAATATGTGATTAAGGTTATATACTTGAGATGTGGGGACCATCATGGATGATCCAGATGGGCCTAATCTAGTCACAAAATCCTGAAAAACAGAGACCCTTTTCCAGTGGTGTTCAGAGAGACGTGACGGTGGAAGACAAGACAGGAGAGATCCAAAGTGTGAGAGGTATTCAAGGCACCACGCTGGTTTTAAGGTGCAGGAAGAAGTCACGAACCAAGGAATAAAAGCAGTCTCTAGAAACTAAGAATGTACTGTACCTGACAGTGGGCAAGGACATGAAGACTTCATTCCTACAACCACAAGAAAGTAAATTCTGCCAATAACCAGCTTGAGTGAAGAAATGGATTCTCTCCTAGAGCCTCCAAAAGGGAACACAGTCTTACCAACAATATGATTGTAGCCCAGTGAGACCCATTTTGGAAGTCTGACCCTCTAGAACTGTAATATAATAAATTTATGTTGTTTTAAGCCTCTACGTTGACGGCAATTTATTAGAGCAACAATAGAACACTAACGGTTTGACATATGGTATGCACTATATGTGTTTATTCTTTTTATTATGTTGCTAATTATATTATTCCTAATTTAGTACAACCAAGCAATACCTAGGAGAATCCTTAGTCCTTTATTTGCATGTGTAGCTGATCCTACAGACTGATTTCTGAGCTCTGCTCTATGTCCTGGTATTTGGATAATCACAGAAGCAATAATGAACTTAAGGAGATAATTCTCTGAGAAGATGAGCAGAAATAGAATGGGAATTATTAACCTTGAGACAAGTGAATAACTGGGGGCTTTGGGTAACTTCAGTTACCAGCCAAAGACAGCTGTGAGCCAGCGTAGAGAAAGCTATCATGGTTAGTTAGTTTTGAAAATTCTAGAGGTTTCTCAAAAATGGAATTTCTTGAGAAATTTGGATCCTCAAAAAAGCTATTCAGTTCCAAATTGGGGTTTAAGCAACTCAGCAAGAAGAGTCATTCCCAACTGCTTTTTGGTCCACAACGGCATTTAAATTGGTCCCTGAAATACCACTTCAGTAATTTCTGACTGCTCCATATTGACCATGCGGGACTGTGATGTCCCCAGAAAAGCAAGAATCAGCACTTTCCAGGCACTAGTGGAGACTTTCCTGGTCACCCTATCTAAATTGCAACTTTTTCAAAGCTATTGATTCTCCTGCCTTACTACATTTTTTCTGCTTAACACTTAACACACTATAACGTAGATGTAATGAGGAATTTGACCCCATTTTTTGATGTCTGACTGCTGACAGGTTTTAAGTCTCACTCCTTCCTCTTTTCCTTGTGCCCAACATGTGGGCAAGCTGATAAGAAAGTCCGGCTGCACCCTCCTTTAGCACCAGCAGGAGATTTAGTCTATGAAAGCTCCGCCCATAGGCAGAAATTTTCACCTGACTTGAACCTGTAACCCTTTGCCCACTCAAGCCCTTTCAGACTTGCTAGGAGAGTCTTGCCCTGCTCTCCCCAGGAACCTCAACTAGGTAATACGTCTTTTCATATCCTCTTTGTGCACCTGCTCTCCCCAGGAACCTCAACTAGGTAATGTATCTTCATATCCTCTTTGTGCACCTGTAGCATCATTAGTCTCGATATCCCAACAAAATTTTAGGTGGAGGGTTCCTCCCAATTTTAGAAAGTAACTATACAACAGAAGACATTTTCTAACATATCTTCTTATTTGTCTGTATTTTACTTTAGATTATAAACTCCATGAGGGAACATATTCTGTGTTGTTCACTGCACCCAGGACAGTGAGTAGCACATATAAGGAACTGAATCAGCTGGGATTGTGTGTTTGCAAGTGTGTACGTGTGTATGTCAATTATTTCATTTTTAGTATAGTAGGTACTCATGGAGCAAAAATTATCACCCAAACCATATACCTATTTCTTTTGCAATGAAATATAGTTTACAACCCCCCAAATTAGAAGACATTATAGAATTTTGTGCCCCTCCCCCCACCAAAAAATATTGAAAGTCAACCATACTCTAAGAACTAAAGTTTAATGCCAAACAGGATAAACTTAGGATCTACATTATTTATTTAAGAAATACTTGTTAGGCATCATATACAACGCAGTATTATAAGTACTCGGGATTCTGTGATAAGTAAGACAGAGATAAGAGCCTTGATTTTATGAAACTTACTGACATTTTAGCTTTCTCATTCTCTTTTTTAAAAGTGAAGATATTACATTCTGTATTTTACTACCTAAGAGTTCATTTTTAAATGTTAAAAATTAGTACATTGCTTAGTTTCCTAAAAAGTAATATTTGTTTTTAATCAATTATCCAATATAATCAATTGGTGAGACAGAGTTAACACCATTCACCACCACCACCTCTTTCCTGAACATGCAAGAAGAATGCACTTCCTGCACTTAGGTTAAAGGCTGTATGACTAAGTTCTGGTCAATAATAAATTAATTGTAAGCTACTTCCACTGCTGGCTTTAAAATTTAGCTATTCAATACTCTTAACCTTCTAGAGAGACCTCAGAAGCCATGTATTTCAGATGATTTCACAGTAAAGTACAAGCTATCTGGGCCAATTTATCACCCTTTCGAGAGGAGTCATTAATAATAGCTCTCATTAATGACTGTCAGATGATCAAAAAATAAAAGTTTATGGTGTTAAAGCTTTGAGATGTAGAGATTGACTGTTACTGCAGCAGACCCTAGACTAGGCAGACACGTCAGGAAAATGAGATTTTACTTCCCTGCTTCTTTCTATACCTAATACAATTGTTAGCCATGCTGTCTTTAATAATATCTCTTGACATTAGCAATTACATTGACTACTCACCACTTTAAAAAACATTTTAACAACAATTAGTGCAAATATTAATGTAAATTTCAAACTCTGCTCATTTCTTGACTGTGATATTAACATATTCATTCATTATTGACTGGATTGGCTGTTCAACTTGAGTAGCTCAAATGTTGGATATTTCCAAGAAGAATTAAAGTCTGTATTTTACCGCTGTTACAGAGAGGTGAAAATAAAGGCACTACTTTAAATATTTCTCTTACTCATTTGGCTCCTTTCTTATTTTCATCAGCTGCAGAGAATTGCCCTCTAAATGACTAATAAAGACTGGTGTCCTGAGGTACCAGCACTCCTAGATGATAATTACTTGAGATTAAAAGCCAAAGACCAACAGGCCTTAAAGTGCTTAATGGGGCAAAATAACAAGGCTGATGTATGGACTTCCCTGAGCTTGTAGCTGACTGAGATGACCTGGGAAACATAGATGAATCTAGCTTCCTAGGAATGGTCCCAACCTGAACTTATGCTATTCATGTGTCAAGAAACTCGGGAAGTTGGTAAATCAACATTTCCATTTCAGGCGCAGCTCTTGAAGAAATACGAAAAGCACTTGAAGCGGGCAGCTCTTAGAAATGTATCAATGGACGTTTTTCATCAATTTTACTTTAAATTCATAACATTTCCATGAGTTTGGGAGAATCTTCATGGTTACCTATGTTGCATTAATATTACACACATTTGGAATAGGCTCTGGATGCTATTTTTGGGCCCCAATGCCTTAATCTCCTAGTGACAGACTGATTGAAACTTTCGACTATTAGAAAGCAGTTTCTCAGAAATTAGAAATCGAGATTTAGAGATCCTAATGAGTCTGTCTTTAGAGTGTGACTTGAGATATGTGCGAACTTTTGCCACAAATCTTCTCCCATGTACCTGGAAAAGAAATATCACTGATCTACAGAGAGATAACGTTGAACAGACATCAGCAGAGAAGTAGAAATAATGGACTACATACTCCCACAGAAAGGGCTATGGAAGCATAGCTCTTTTTGTTTCAGTTTCTAATAGCTAATTCTCTCTGACACTAAAAATGGTGGTGGTGATACAATTTTATAATATATGAACTTTTTTTTTTAGTCTAAGGTGTTGAACAACAACAAAACCACTAAAAAAAAAAAGCAGCATATTTAGAATTGGCTTAAAAACAATACTAAGATTAGCTCATGTCATCTTTCTGATATTAAAATAACCATTCAGTTTCACCTATAACCTACCATAGAGTAATTAGGCACTGGGGAATAAAATGAGTAACATCTGATCTTACACAACAATGTAACATCCAGTCAGTGGTAAATTCCATGTACAAATAGTTACATTGGCCGCATGCGGTGGCTCAGGCCTGTAATCCCAGCACTTTGGGAGGCCAAGGCGGGCAGATCACGAGGTCAGGAGATCAAGACCATCTTGGCTAACACGGTGAAACCCCGTTTCTACTAAAAATGAAAAAAAATTAGCCGGGCGTGGTGGCGGGCTCCTGTAGTCCCAGCTACTTGGGAGGCTGAGTCAGGAAAAGTCTACCACTTTTCAACTCTCCTCTTCTGCCATCCAGGGTAATTTATTTTGAGAGTAGGATTTTCCTGATGTCTTGGTCTTCATTCTTCGCCCCTTTTTAAGCTTGAAATACTCTGAGACCTTTTATTAACTGAACTAAAATCATTCCCCTTAGAGGCCTGTTTTGTAGCTTTATAAAAGTTTGCACTTCCCCCCGAAGTGTCACAAATGTTATCAGTACCACCTCTCAGGTAGACCCGAGAGGTGGAGCTTGCAGTGAGCCGAGATTGCGCCACCACACTCCAGCCTGGGCGACTGAGTGAGACTCTGTCTTAAAAAAAAAAAAAAAAAAAAAAAAATTATATCATGACTTTATGGTAAGTTCCTCTGGCTATTTGTGTGACTTGGTTGGACTGGTGTCATCAGAAACTGGAAACTGAGAAATACACAATAGATGTTTCTCCCAGTTCTTTCTCGTCCTGTTGGTCTTTTTGTAGCAAGTTTCTCTGGCAAAGGGAAAAGGAGCAATGGATGTTACGATTTGGGAAACTGCTTTCTAATTTCAATGTTCAGCAACCACAGCACTCACTGAGATTTATTTGCAGCAAGGAAATTGTTTGGGGAACATAATTTTTACAGGACATAACAGCACTATATGCTTTTCACAGCTTCCACTGATAACATTTGTGACACTTCGGGGGGAAGTGCAAACTTTTATAAAGCTACAAAACAGGCCTCTAAGGGGAATGATTTTAGTTCAGTTAATAAAAGGTCTCAGAGTATTTCAAGCTTAAAAAGGGGCGAAGAATGAAGACCAAGACATCAGGAAAATCCTACTCTCAAAATAAATTACCCTGGATCCCAGAAGAGGGAGAATTGAAAAGTGGTAGACTACATAAGGAACTCAAGCAGGTCTTGTAGAATATTTTCTCTAACCTACTTCCATTTAATTTTATGTTGCAGTGATATAGAGAATACTGGAAAGATTTTTTTTTTTCAGGCTTCCTGCTCTTTAAGTCAGAGTTATATTGAAGAGAAAAATAAAAGAAAGAAGGCAAAAGAAAAGACATTTTAGGAACAGGTATTTCTAAAAAGGATAGGGTTATCATGAGAGCTTATGAAGGTAAAATAAAGTGCTACACATTTTGACTTTTGCCATATGGGCATTATAATTAATAAATATAATTTTGTAGTTGAATAAGAAGGACTTTATTTCATTTTTTCATAATTTCATTTTTTATAGAGATGGAATCTCACTATGTTGACCAGGCTGGTCTTGAACTCCTGGCCTCAAGCGATCCTCCCATCTTGGCCTCCCAAAGTGCTAGGATTACAGGCGTGAGCCACCATGCTCTGCCAAAGAAGGACTTTACATTGGAAATCAGATAAGTGAAAAATCTGGCATGTTAAATAGCTTACCTATTCCTTAGTTATCATACTGTTAAATGAAAAACAGGAAACAAACTAAATGCTTCAACTTTAGGCTTATCTATATTACATTCAAAAAAATATATTGCATGCCCATTTGACTGTGGTAGTCACCCCACCCCCAAGATACTTTGTATAACCTTTAAAAATATTCTGTAGTTAACAGTTTTCAGAGTATTTCTGAAGATTAAACATAACATTTGGAAGCATATAACACAGTCCTAAGAATAAGACTGAGAGTCAGAATTCAAAATATCAAAACTATTTTAAATATAACTCAAGTGAACAGTTAATTTAAGTTGCACTATTTCCTGCAACATATAACTAAAATGAATAGGCTCAAAATACAATCTTGAAATAGAGATGTGTAAAGGCATGTTCAAGGAGTTGTAGATAGTAAGAGGATGAGTGAAAGTTCCAACATAATATTTGTGATGTAAGTTAAGTACGGTCTCCACTTTACCTATTTTCTCATAATCTAATAAAATAATGTATGGGAAAATGTTTTCCTTTTTATAGTTTTTTATGTTTTTAAAAAAGTTTGTGGTGTACAAAGTAGGTGTGTACATGTAATGGGTACATGAGATGTTCTCATATAGGCATGTGATGTGAAACAAGAATATCATGAAGAATGGGGCATCCATCGGCCCAAGCACCTATCCATTGAGCTGCAGCCATCAATATTAGGTCTTATTCTTTCTTTCTAACTAGTTCTTTTATACCCATTAACCATTTGAGCCCCCTACTACACTTTCCAGCCTCTGGTAACCATCCTTCTACTCTCCATGTACATAAGTACAATTGGTTTGATTTTTAGATTCCACAATTAGGAGAGAACATGTGATGTTTGTCTTTCTGTGCCTGGTTCATTTCACATAAAATAATGATCTCCAGTTCCATCCGTGTTGCAAATGATTGGATCTTATTCTTTTTTATGGATGAATAGTACTCCGTGATGTATATGTACCATATTTTCTATATCCATTCATCTGTTCATGGACACTTCTGTTGCTTTCAAATCTTAGCTTATTGTAAACAGTGCTGCCACAACATAGGACTGCAAATATTTCTTCGATAAACTGATTTCCTTTATTTTGTGCCCAAAAGTGGGATTGCCTGATCCTATGGTAGCTCTATTTTTAGTTTGTTTGGGGAATCTCCAAAGTGTTCTCCATAGTGGTTGTATTAATTTACATTCCCATTAAACATGCACAAGTATTCCCTTTTCTCCACATCCTCACTAGCATTTGCTATTGCTTGTCTTTTGGATATAAGCCGTTTTAACAGGGCTGAGATGGCATCTCATTGTAGTTTTGATTTGCATTTCTCTGATCAATGATTTTGAGCTCCTTTTCATATCCCTGTTCGTTATTTGTATCTCCTATTTTGAGAAAGGTCTATTCAAATATTTTCCCCATCGTTTGATCAAATTATTAGATGTTTTCCTATAGAGTGTTTGAGATCTTTACAGAGTGTGGTTATTAATCCCTCGTCAGATAGGTAGTTTGCAAATATTTTCTCCCATTCGGTGGTTGTCTCTTCAGTTTGTTGATTGTATGTTTTGGTGTGCAGAAGCTTTTTAACTTGACATGATACCATTTGCTCATTTTTGCTTTGGTTGTTTGTGCTTATAGAGCATCACTCAAATTCTTGCCCAGACCAATATCCTAGGTATTTTCTGCAATGTTTTCTTATACTAGTTTCATGGTTTGAGGACTTGATGTAATTCTTTAATCCATTTTTATTTCATTTTTGTATATGGTGAGAAATAGGGGTACAGTTTCATTCATTTGCATAGAGATACCCAGTTGTCCTAGCATAATTTATTAAAGAGATTTTCTTTTCCCTACTGTTAATGTTCTTGGCACCTGTGTCTAAAATAAGTTACTGTAGGTGTGTGGACTGTTTTATGGGTTCTCCATTCTCTTTCATTGTTCTATGCATCTGTGTTTATGCCAGTGCTGTGCTATTTTGTTTACAAAAGTTCTGTAGTATAATTTGAAGTCAGGTAATTCCTCCAATTATGTTCTTTTAGCTTGGAATAGCTTTGGCTATTCTGGGTCTTTTGTGGTTCCATATAAGTTTAAAAAAATTTTTTTTCTATTTCTGTGAAGAATGTCATTTGTATTTTGATAAGGATTTCATTGAATCTGTAGATTGCTTTGGTGGTATGGACATTTTAACAGTTTTTATTTTTCCAATCCATGAACATGGAATATTTTTCAATGATTTTGTATCCTCCTTAATTTTTTTCAGCAGTGCTTTACAGTTTTCATTACAGAGATCTTTCACTTTTTTGATTAATTCTTAGATATTTAATTTTATGTGCAGCTACTGTAAATTGGATTACTTTTAAATTTATTTTTCATTGTTCACTGTTGGCGTAATAAATGCTACTGACTTTTATATGTTGATTTTGCATCTTGAAATGAGTGAATTTGCTTATAAGTTCCAATAGCTTTCCTGCGGAGTCTTTAGGGTTTTCCAAATTTAAGATTATATCATCTGTAAACAAGGATACTTTGACTTCTTCCTTTCCAATTTGGGTGCCCTTTGTATCTTTCTCTTGTCTTATTGCTTTAGCTAGATTTTTCAGTAATATGCTGAATAACAGTGATGTCAGTGGGCATTCTTATTATGTTTCAGATATTAGAGGAAGGGCTTTCAGTTTTTCCCCATTTAGTATGATACTAACTGTGGGTATGTTATGTATGGTTTTATTATTCTTGTGTATGTTCCTTCTAATCCCAGTTTTTTGAGGGTGTTTATCATGAAGGGATGTTGAATTGTATCAAATGTTTTTCAGCATCAATTGAAATGATATGGTTTTTATCCTTCATTCTGTTGATATGATGTATCACACTGAGTGAGTTGTATATGTTGAACCATCCTTCCATTCCATTGATAAATCCCATGATCATGATCAATTGACTTTCTACTGTATTGTTTAATTTGGTTTGCTAGCATTTTGTTGAGAATTTTTGCATCAATATTTTCTAGAGACATTGGACTGTAGTTTTTTCTTTCTTCTTTCTTTCTTTCTTCCTTTCTTTTTCTTTCTTTTTCTTTCTTTCTCTTTCTTTCTCTTTCTTTCTTTCTCTCTCTCTTTCCCTCCCTCCCTCCCTCCCTCCCTCCCTCCCTCCCTCCCTTCCTTCCTTCCTTCCTTCCTTCCTTCCTTCCTTCCTTCCTTCCTTCCTTCCTTCCTTCCTTCCTTCCTTCCTTCCTTCCTTTCGTTCATTTTTATGTAGCTTTGGTATTAGGGTACCCTGTACTGCTTGTAGAGAGTACAAGAGTGTAAGAGTTTGGAAATATTCTCTCCTCCTCTGTTTTTCAAAATACTTTGAGTAGAATTGGTATTAGTTCTTCTTTCAATGTTTGCTAGAATTTAGTAGTGAGACCATCAGGTCTCGGGCTTTTACTTTTTATTACAGCTTCAATCTCGTTACTTGTTATTGGATTGTTCAGGTTTTGGATTTCTTCCTGGTTTAATCTTGGGAGGTTGCATGTTTCTAGGAATTCATCCATTTCTTCTAGATTTTCCAATTTATTGACATATAGTTGCTCATAGTAGCAACCAATGGCCCTTTAAATTTCTGCATTATCAATTGTGATGTCTGCTTCTTCATTTCTGATTTTATTCATTTGGGTCTTTTCTCTCTTTTTCATAGTCAGATTTAACGTTTGCCAATTTTGTTTAACTTTTCAAAAAAAAAAACACAACATTTTTTCATTGAATTTTTAAGTTTTTTTACTTCAGTTTTATTTATTCCTGCTCCAATTTTTACTATTTATTTTCTTCTGCTGGTTTTGGTTAGGTTTGCTCTTGCTTCTCCAGTTCTTCAAGATACATCATTAGACTGTTTATTTGAAGTTTTTTTCTTGCTTTGATGTAGGCACTTATAGCTATAAACTTTCCTCTTAGTACTGCTTTTGCTGTATCCCACAGGTTTTGGCATGTTATATTATTATAATCATTTGTTTCAAAAATAATTTCAGTTTTCTTCTTAATATCTCATTGGCCCACTGGTCATTCAGGAGCATATTGTTTAATTTCCATGTATTTGTATGATTTATAAAATTTCTCGTTATTAATTTGTGGTTTGATTCCACTGTGGTCTAAGAAGATGGATGTTGTTATTTTAGCTTTTCTGAATGTCTTAAGGCTTGTTTTGTGACATAACATGTGGTCTGTCCTTTGAGAATGATGCATATGGTGAGGAAAAAAATGTGTACTGTGCAGCCATTGGATGAAATATTCTGTTAATATCTTTTAGGTCCATTTGGCCTACAGTGCAGATTAAGTCTGTTGTTTCTTTATTTTCTGCCTGGAAGATCTGTCCAGTGCTGAAAATGGGGTGTTGATATCTCCAGCTATTATTGTATTGGGGCCTATAGCTCTCTTTAATAATAATTCCTTTTTATATCCAGCTGCTCCCATGCCTGGTGCAAATACATTTAAACTAGTTGTATCCTTTTGCTGAATTTAACCCTTTATCATTATTCATTGACCTTCTTTGTCTCTCTTATAGCTTTTTTCTTCAAATCTATTTTGTCTGCTGTAAGATTAGCAACTCTTGCTCTGTTTTGGTTTCCATTGGCATGAAATTTCCTTTGTAAAATATTATTTTTTTACTACTTCATAATTTAAGTTATGGGATACATGTGCAGAACGTGCAGGTTTGTTACATAGGTATCCATGTGCCACAGTGGTTTGCTGCACCTATCAACCCATCATCTAGGGTTTAAACTCCCCATGCATTAGCTATTTGTCCTGATGCTCTGCCTCCTTTGCCGTCCCTTGACAGGCTCAGGTGTATGTTTTTCCCTTCCCTGTGTACATGTGTTCTCATTGTTTAACTCCCTCTTATAAGTGAGAACATGTGATGTTTGGTTTTCTGTTCCTGTGTTAGTTTTCTGAGGATAGTGGCTTCCAGCTTCATCCATGTCCCTGCAAAGCACATGATCTCATTCATTTTCGTGGCAGCATATTATTCCATGGTGTATATGTACCACATTTTCTTTATCCAGTCTATCAATGATGGGCATTTGGGTTGGTTCAATGTCTTTGCTCTTGTGAATAGTGCTGCAATAAACATACATGTGAATGTATCTTTATAACAGAATGATTAATATGCCTTTAGGTATATACCGAGTAATGGGATTGCTAAGTCAGATAGTATTTCTAGTACTAGATCCTTGAGGAATTGCCATACTGTTTTCCAAAATGGTTGAACTAATTTACATTCCCACTGACAATATAAAAGTGTTTCTATTTCTCCACCACCTTGTCAATATTTGTTGTTTCTTGAATTTTTAATAATGCCATTCTAACTGGCATGAGATGGTATCTCATTTTGGTTTCCATTTACATTTATCTAATCATCAGGGATGTTGAACTTTCTTTCATATGTTTGTTGGCCATATAAATGTCTTCTGTCTGTCTGTTCATATCCTTTGCCCACATTTTGATGGGGTTGTTTTTCCCTTTTGTTTTTCCCTTTTACTGTTCTTTCTTTCTTTTTTTTTTTTTTTTTTTTTTTTTTTTTGAGATGGAGTCTCACCCTGTTGCCCAGGCTGGAGTGCAGTGATGTGATCTCGGCTCACTGCAACCTCCTCCTCCTGGGTTCAAGCAATTCTCCTGCTTCAGTCTCCCAAGTAGCTGGGATTATAGGTACGTGCCACCACACCTGGCTAATTTTTTGTATCTTTAGTAGAGATGGTGTTTCACCATGTTGGCCAGACCAGTCTCAAAATCCTGATCTCGTGATCTGCCCGCTTCAGCCTCCCAAAGTGCTGGGATTACAGATGAGTCACTACACCCAGACTGGTTTTTCCTGTAAATTTGTTTAAGTTCTGTGAAAATTCTGGATATTAGACCTTTGTCAGATGGGTATATTGCAAAAATTTTCTCCCATTCTATACGTTGCCTGTTCACTCTGACGATAGTTTATTTTGCTTTGCAGAAGCTCTTTAATTTAATTAGATCCCACTTGTCAATTTTAGCATTTGTTGCAATTGCTTTAGGCCATTTCATTATAAAATCTTTGCCCATGCCTATGCCCTGAATGGTATTGCATAGGTTTTCTTCTAGGGTTTTTATGGTTTGGGGTTTTACATTTAAGTCTTTAATCCATCTTTAGTTAATTTTTGCAGAAAGTGTAAAGAAGGAGTCCCATTTCAGTTTTCAGCATATGGCTAGCCAGTTTTCCCAGTAACATTTATTAAATGGGAAATCCATTTCCCATTGCTTGTTTTTGTCAGGTTTGTTGGAGATCAGATGGTTGTAGATGTGTGTTCTTATTTCTGAGGTCTTTATTCTGTTCCATTGGTCTATATGTCTGTTTCAGTACCAGCACCATGCTGTTTTGGTTACTGTAGCCTTGTAGTATAGTTTGAAATCAGGTAGTGTGATGTCTCCAGCTTTGTTCTTTTTGCTTGGGATTGTCTTGGATATGTGAGCTCTCTTGATTTCATATTAATTTTAATGTAGTTTTTTTCTACTTCTGTGAAAAATGTCAATGTTAGTTTGATGAAAATAGCATTGAATCTATAAATTACTTTGGGCAGTATGGCCATTTTCATTGACTTTTTTCTATTCATAAGGATGGAATGTGTTTCTATTTGTTTGTGTCCTCTTTTATTCTCTTGAGCTGTGGTTTGTAGTTCTCTTCAAAGAGATCTTTCATGTCCCTTGTTAGCTGTATTCCTAGGTATTTTATTTTCTTTGTAAGAATTGTGAATGGGAGTTCTGTGGCACATCTAAAAAAAACTTATCCACCATGATCAAGTCGACTTCATCCCTGGGATGCAAGGCTGTTTTAACATATGCAAATTAATAAACCTTATTCATCATATAAACAGAACAAAATGACAAAAACTACATGATTATCTCAATAGATGCAGAAACGACTTTGATAAAATTCAACATCCCTTCATTTTAAAAACTCTCTGTAAACCAGGTATTGATGGAACGTATCTCAAAATAGTAAGAGCTATTTATGACAAACCCACAGCCAATATCATACCGAATGGGCAAAAGCAGGAAGCATTACCTTTGAAAACTGGCACAAGAAAAGGATGCCCTCTCTCACCACTCCTATTCAACATAGTATTGAAAGTTCTCACCAGGGCAATCAGGCAAGAGAAATAAATAAAGAATATTCAAATAGGACGAGAGGATGTCAAATTGTCTCTGCAGGTGATATGATCCTATATTTAGAAAACCTCATTGCCTCAGCCCAAATACTCCTTAAGCTGATAAGCAACTTCGGTAAAATCTCAGCATACAAAATCAATGGGCAAAAATCACAAGCATTCCAATCCACTAACAATAGACAATCAGACAGTCAAATCATGGAATTTTTTTCATCCCTTTATTTTCAGTCTATGTGCATCTTTATAGGTGAAGTGTGTTTCTTTTAGGTAACAGATCAATGGTTTTTATTTGTCCATTTATTCAGCCAATCTATGTCCTTTGATTGGAGAGTTTAGTCCATTTGCATTCAAAGTTATTATTAATAAGTAACGACTTACTCCTGCTGAATTGTTCTTTGTTTTTCCGGTATTCCTGTGTTCTTCACTTCTTTCTTAAATTTATCTGTCTTCCTCTAGTTATGATGATTTTCTCTTGCGATTTAACATAGTCCTGCTTTTTATTTTTTGTGTATCCATTGTATGTTATTTTGTTTGAGGTTACCATGATGTTTGCAAATACTATCTTTTAAATCATTGTTGTAATCTGATAACAACTTAACACTCTTTGTGTAAACAAACAAGCAAACAAAGAGAAAGTTATAAAAACTTGCCTTCACTTTGTCACCCTACTTTTTAACTTTTTGCTTTTTCTGTTTATATTTTGTTGTATTGTGTTGAAAAGTTGTAGTTATTATTTTTGATTAGTTCATCATTTAGTGTTTCTACTTAGAGTAAGAGTAGTTTACACACCGCATTTACAGTGCTACAATATTCTGTTTTTCTGTGTATTTACTATTATCAGTAAGATTTTTTCTTTTTTTTTCTTTTTTATTTTACCTTCCGGTGATTATGTATTGCTCATTAACATCCTTTTCTCTCTGACTGAAGTGCTCCCTTAAGCATTTATGTAGGACAGGTCTGCTTTTGAGTAAATCCCTCAGCTTTTGTGAGTATAGGAAAGGCTTTATTTCTCCTTCAGGATAAAAGGACACTTTTGCCAGATATTCTGTTCTAGGGCAAAAGGTTTTTACCTGCAGCACTTTAAATATGTCATACCATCCTCTCTTGGCCCATAAGGTTTCCACTGAAAAGTCTGCTGCCAGATGTATTAGAGCTCAATTGTATATTTTGGTTTTTGTTTTGTTTTGTTTTTTGTTTTTTTCTCTTTCTGCTTTTGGGATCCTTTCTTTATCTCTGACCTTTGAGAGTCTGATTTTCAAATACCTTGAAACAGTCTTCTTTGAGTTAAATCTTCTCTGTGTTCTATAACCTCCCTATACCTGGATGTTGATATCTTTCTCTAGGTTGAGGATGTTTTCTGTCATTATACTTTTGAATAAACTTTCTACTCCATCTCTTTCTCTACTTTCTCATTAAGGCCAATAAAGCTTAGATTTACCCTTTCAAGGTTATTTTCTAGAGCTTGTAGGCATGCTTTTTAAATTCTTTTCTTTCCTTTCTACATCTATCTCTTTCTCTACCTTCTCATAAAGGCCAATAAAGCTTAGATTTGCACTTTTGAGGTTATTTTCTAGAGGCTGTAGGCATGTTTTTTATTATTTTTCTTTTTTATTCGCTGAATATATTTTTAAATATCTTGTGTTTAAGCTGACTAATTATTTATTATCGTTGATCCATTCTGCTGTTAAAGGACTCTGATGTATTCTTCAGTATGCCAATTGCATTATTTAGCTCCATAATTTCTGCTTGACTCTTTTGAATTATTTCAATCTCTTTGTTAAATTAATCTGATAGAATTCTGAATTATTTATCTGTGTTATCTTCAATTTCTTTGTTTCATCAACACAGCTATTTTAAATTCTCTGTCTGAAAAGTTGCGTCTATTTGTTTCTTCAGGATTAGTCCCTGGTGCCTTATTTAGTTCATTTAGTGAGGTCACGTTTTCCTGTATGATCTTGATACTTATAGATGTTTGTCTGTGTCTGGTCGTATAAGAGTGAGGTATTTATTGTAGTCTCACTGTCTGGGTGTGTTTGTACCTATCCTTCTTGGGAAGGCTTTTCAGATATTTAAAAGAAGTTGGGTGTTTTAATCTAAGCTGTTTTTGCTTTAGGGGACACCTCAAGTCCAGTAACACTGTGGTTTTTGCATACTTGTAGGGGCACTGCCTTGATGGTCTTGGATAAGATTCAGGATAATTCTCTGGGTTTCCAAGCAGAGACTCTTGTTCACTTCCCTTAATTTCTCCAAGACCAAGTTTCCCTCTCTCTTTTCTAAGCCACCTAACACTGGGGGTGGAGTGACAGACAAAAGCACTTCTGTGGCCACCATCACTATTACTGCTCTGGGTCAGAGCTGAAGCCAGTACCGTGCTGAAGGTCTGCTATAACCACTCTTTGGCTACTATTTATGTCCACCCAAGGCCCAGGGACACTATAATAGGCATGTGGTAAAACCAGGTAGGCCTGTGTCCTCCTGTATTAGTCTGTTTTTACACTGCTATGATGAAATATCTGAGAATGGGTAATTTATAAAGGAAAAAGGTTTAATGGACTCTGTTCTGCATTTCTGAGAAGGCCTCAGGAAACTTACAATCATGGTGGAAGACAAATGATAGACAGGCACCCTCTTCACAGGGCAGCAGACTGGAGTCAATGCAAGCAGGGGAAATGCCAGATGCTTATAAAACCATCAGATATTGTGATATTCACTCATTGTTACAAGAACAGCATGGGGAAAACTGCCCCCATGATCTAATTACTTCCCACTGGGTCCCTCCCATGACAGGTGCAGATTACATGAACTGTAAGTCAATATGAGATTTGGGTGGGGACTCAACAAAACTGTATCACTTCTCCTTCAGGGAGGTGAAATCCCTCATCCTCAGGTGGGTCCAGAAGTGCCATCCAGGAATCAGAAACTAGAGTAAAAACCTTAGAATTCTACCTGGTGTTCTATTGCATTGTGGGCTGAGTTGGCAATTCACACCACAAAATACAGTTCTTCCCGCTCTTCTCTCCCTTCTCTGAAGGGAGAGGAGCCTCACACCAGAGGCACCACCACTCCTGGTCAGAAAGAGTACTGCCAAGCTACCACTAATGTTCTCTTAATGCCTAAGGTCTCTTAAGTCAGCTTGTGAATGCTGGCTGGCCTGGGATTCACCCTTCACAACAGTGGTCTCCCCCATGGCTCAGGGCAGGTCCAGAAATGCTGTCCAAGATTTAACTCCTGGAATTGAGGACCCCAAAAGCCCACTTGGTGCTCTACCCACCATGGCCATGCTGGTACCTAAGGTGCAAGACGAAGTCCTTTTTACTTTCACCTCTGCTTTTCTCAAGCAGAAGGCGTGTTGCCCCATATCCACCACAGTTGGTAAGGTTCTGAGTCTCACCTGAAGCCAGCAAGTCTCAGAGGCTCACCAAGACCCTTGATGTAGCACCTGGATATTGTTGCTGGGTATTTAGAGCCCGAGGGCTCTTTAGTTAGCAGTAAGGCAGTGTGTTCACTTTCTAGCCAAGGGTGTATCTGGAAATGTAATCTGGGAACTAGGGCATAAATAAGGGACCTCATGATTCTGACAGGTGCCTATCCTGCTGTGGCTGAGCTGGTATCTAAGATGCAAGACAAAGTCCTCCTCATTCTTTCCTCTCCTCCCTTCAAGCAGAAGGAAGAAATATATCTCTTTTGGAGCTGCAAACTGTGCAACCTGGAGTTAGGGAAAGGGTAATGAGAGGACTCCTCTGGCTGACTCAGTATGTCTGTGTGTTGCCTGTCCCCCACACAGTCCACTGTCTCTGGGCCTACTTCAGCCTTAGAACATGCCTAAGAGCTTCAGTCCTTACAGCCTACCTAGACTGTCTTTCAACTTTATGTAAAGACTAAGAGCACTTTGGCCCTGGGTGGTGAGGTTTGTGGGCACTCAAGTTTTCACCACTGGGAGTGGTAATTCCCCTCTGGCTAGGGTTGGTTTCAATGCCCCTTCTGTGGGCAGGCAACGATTGAGTTTGGTCCAGTACTCCTTTCTTCTCTAACAAAACAGCATTAAGTTCTATGCCTCCCAATGGCTGTTTTCGCCTCCGCATCACCCAGAGCAGCTCTCTGCACCATGCCTCCCCTGCTGGGGACTAGGGGTGGTGGTAGGGGTGCCGTCAAGGATTCTGACCTGTTTTTTAAACATCTCTTCATTGCCTCTTTTAGTGATATGAAGTTAAAACCAGGTACTATGAGTGCTCATCTGACTTTTGGTTCTTATGAAGGTGTTTTATCTGCGTAGATAGTTGTTAACTTAGTGTTCTTGTGAGGGGGACAATCAGTGGAACTTTCTATTCACTATCTTGCTCCACCTCTGTGTGAAAATGTTTTCTTAAGTGAAAAATAGTACAAAGCGTCTATGTGATAGTGACAAGAGACAGACAAATTCCTAGGTAGACAGGGATGGTCACCTGTGAAGCCCAACCTTCAAGTCAAAGATGGCCCGAAGCCTTAAAGTCAGACTTCCTGTTCCGGATAGAGTTTATGACAGAGTGAAAACTTTTATCCCTGTCTCACCCCCTCTCTCTCTCGATCGGTTCCTTCAAGATGATGCCTTTTAACCACTTGAATGGTGTTTTTTGCAGGATCATAAGAAAGCTGAAATGCTTTGACTATGTGTTAAAGACAGATGGTATAAATGTGATTTGGGGAGAGAGGTGGAAGTGGGGCAAATCAACTAAGCTGTCAGCCTCACCATTGCAAAGAAAGCAGACTGAGAACTCAGATATGTTGTGGAAGCCTTAGTAGCTAGCAGTTGTCTCTTCTCTTCTCTTATCTGTTTCTTAAAAAAAATACATATATATATATGATATATATATAAAATATGACATATCTTTCAGAAGTATTGGCTCATTAGGAAAATCAAATATTTGTCTATTAACTCCTGTTAGGTCCATAATTTTCACATTGAGTCTGATTACAGCATTAAAGCTGCTTATCATACAATCAATAATAAAACAAAGTTTTACAATCTATTCTGCATTATGAGAAAATCAGAACTGTACTTTGGCTGATTTTCAAGTGCGCATCGTTTACCATGGGAACACTCTAAGTATGTTCCTGCTCCATTTTTTTATATTATTATTGAAGCTGGATGTGATATATGGAGACAATAGTTTCTCTGCAATGTGACAACCTTAACAGGGAAGCACTAGAGAAAAGAGACTGGATTGATATAAGGAATCACTTTGAGCTTAACAATATTGAATAAACTTTATAGTTTGAAAAGAAAAAAAAGACCGAATGTGATTTACAATGTTTATGATGCCTACTTTACTGTAAAGAACTGTTATATTCATTAACACTTTTTCTTCCCATTTTTGCTTTTTCACCTTTTTTTGTTTGT
Organism: Macaca mulatta; assembly: GCF_049350105.2. Taxonomy (NCBI): domain Eukaryota; kingdom Metazoa; phylum Chordata; class Mammalia; order Primates; family Cercopithecidae; genus Macaca; species Macaca mulatta. Next base: position 20,975,402 of record NC_133417.1, on the reverse strand, counting down.
TTGTTTGTTTTGAATAGGAAATTTCTTTCCTGAATGGGCATAAGCGAAAATATGGGCAGAAAGATCAGCCAAATTTGTGCTGTTTTGGCCACTTTCAGGATTATGCCCTCTCTAAAGATAGAGGAGTAGCCAATCAGATTTGTCAAAGCCCACCAGCTTATGTTAGTGTCTAGCGTCTGTTAAGGTCAGGTTCCACGTAGGGGGAAACCACTTTTACCTATCACACCCCATTAGTTAAGCACACCTGAAAATACCCCAATATATTCTTCCTCTTATACATCTGGCCCTCATTGGTAGTCTAAGTTACTCATCTTGTAGTAGTAGGGTCTGAGCATTACGCTCTATGCTACATGTTCACCTTGCCTTAGGATGGATAAATCAAACCAAAGGCATCACCACAGACCCAGGCATCTTAGACTTAAGGGAGAAGAAGTAGGATGTAAAAGGCTGGCGCAGACTTTTTTTTTTTTTTTTTTTTTTTTTTTTTTTTTGAGACAGAATTTCTCTCTTGTTGCCCAGGCTGGAGTGCAATGGTGCAACCTCAGTTCCCCACAATCTCTACCTCCCAGGTTCAAGCAATTCTCCTGCCCCAGCCTCCCAAGTAGCTGGGATTACAGGTATGCACCACCATGCCTGGCTAATTTTGTATTTTTAGTAGAGATGGAGTTTCTCCATTTTGCTCAGACTGGTCTCGAACTCCCGACCTCAGGTGATCCACCTGCCTCAACCTCCCAAAGTGCTGGGATTATAGGTGTGAGCCACTGTGCTTGGCCTCGTCCAGATTATTTAGGCAAAGCTACTTTCTATAGTCCATTTGTTATGAAACCTCTATATTTGGTGTATACACTTATGTATCCATGATTAAAGTGAACCTTTTTTCTTATGTCACTTAAGATAAAATTCAACTGTAAATAACTTATAAATTCCACGAAGAATAAATCAAACAGGATTTCTTGGTTAGTGATTTGTTTTAACATTTATTCTTTTTTTATATAACTTTATTCTTTTTTTTACATAACAAGATGTCTAAAGCTAGAGCTAAGTGGCCCAAGGCCAGTGAAAATGCTCCATGATTATGCCAGGAATGCAATGGATAATTAAGCGGTGATGCAGCCATTCAAAGAAGCAGCTAACTGGGGATATAGCATGAATTGTGTTATATAAGCAACAGCAGTCATGATCATTTATTGAGAATATGCCTTTTAATAGGATGTTATGCAATGCTTTACATATATTATATCCATTAATATTTATAACAACAATAAAAAGCTCTAAGAAAGAAGCAATATGATGATGATTCTCATTTACACATAAAGAAATGCACCCAAGAAGAAGCTTGAATGTCTGGAGTAGATAGCAGTATGTCAGGTAGATTATGAAAAAGTGGCAGATGCAGTGTCAGACATAATCTCTTGTAGTGTCAGGAGACATAAGTTAAATAATGTATAATCAGAATCCAAATTACAAGTCATCGAAAAACATCGGCCAAGACAGAGAAAGTGAGGTACAGACTGTGAAAGCAGAGTCACTGCAAAGTTGCTAGTGAACCAACGAGGGGCTTAGCCTCCAGCTTGCTCTGAGAAGCTGCCTGAACTGGTACACGTAGGAGGAATCTTAATGTAGCGTTAATCAGTGAGACTTTCCACCCACATATAAATTGTATTTGGATAGGCTATGGGGGAAGTGATGACAATGACACATTTCCTCTGGGGTATGGCTAGAAGGAATAAAATTAAGGGGAAGAGCCCAAAAAAGAGCCCAAACTCCTGTATGGAATGTATTGGTCAAGACTTTTATGCAATGAAGTTCTTTTATCTGTATCATAAATATCAATTTTTTTAAATAATTGATCTTGGCATCAAAGAACATAATAGACTCAAAAGGTAATCCATGGAATGGGAGCAAATGTTTGCAAATCTTACATCTGATAAAGAGTTAATAGACTATATAAATAACTCTACAACAACAAACCAAGCTGTTTACAAAATGGGCAAAGGACTTGCATGACATTTGTCCAAAGGAAATATACAAATTGCCAATAAAAACACGAAAAAGAGTCTCAGAGCAAATCAAATCAAATGCAAATCAAAGCCGCAATGAGATATTACCTCGCATCCATTAGAATGATGCTATGGTTTTAGTATTTGTCCCTTCCAAAACTCATGATGAAACTTAATCCTCATTGCAACAACAATTAAGAGGGTGAAAAACCTGACTATGGTATTTGAGAGGGTAGGAACTTTGGAATGTAATTAAGATTAGATGAGATCATGAGGTCAGAACATTAGTGGCTTTATAAGGAGAGAGAGAGGGGCCTGAGTGAGCAAGAATCACGCTATGCAATGGCCCACAGTGCCTCAGGACCCTGCGGAGTCCTCACCAGCAACATGGTCCTCACCAGATATGCCCTCTCAAGCTTGGACTCCCAGCCTCTGGAAATGTAAGAAATAGATTCTTTTCCTTTATAAATTACCCAGTATCAGGTATTCAGTTATAGCAACAGAAATGAACTAAGTCAGATGGCTTCTGCAGAAAGAAAAAAAAAAAAAAAAGGAAACGACCAAAGAAAACATTGGTTAGGATGAGGAGAAAATCAGATAACTTGTTCTTTTAGTGAGATGCAAAGTGGTATAACCCCTATGAAAAGCAGTATGGCAGTTTCTCAAAAAAATTAAAGAAAAAAAGAATCCAGCAATTCCACTTATGGATATATATTCAAAAGTATTAAAAATGAAATCTCAAAGAGATATTTGTGCACTCATGTTCATAGCATCATTATTCATAATAGCAAAAAGGCAGAATCAACCAAAATGTCTATTGATGGATGAGTGGGATCAACAAATTGTGGTATACACCTTGCAATGGAATATTATTCAACCTTAAGAAAAAGAAAATTCCAAGACATGCTCTAACATAGATGAACCATCAGGACATTATGCTAAGTGATATAAGCCAGGCACACAAAAGACAACTACTACATTATTCTGCTTGTATAAAGTACCTACAGATTAATAGAGACAGAAAGTAAAATGGCAGTTGCCAAGAGCTGAGGAGTGAGGAATGGGAAGTTGTGGTTTAATGAGCATAGAGTTTCAGTTTTATAAGATGAAAAAATATGAAGATTGGTGGCACAACAATGTGAATGTACTGCTGAACTGTACACTTAAAATTGTTAATATGATTTTTTAAAAAGACCCTGGTCTGGAACGCCAAACAAATTGGAGTTTTTTCTCTAGTCAGTGGACAGTTAGCCACTAAAGGTGTATAAGAAAACATTTGTAGTTTAGAAATATCCTCTTACCAACATCTAGCGGATGAACAGCTGGGAGACTGGAAGTAAGTAGGAATCTATTCAACACAGAGGAACCTTGAAAATGTTATGCTAAGTGAAATGTTATGCTAAGTCACAGAAGAACACATATTGTTAGAATATGTGCCTATCTGTATAAAATGTACAGAGTAGACAAATTTAAAGAGACAGAAAGTAGGTTAGTATTTTTCTATGTCTGGGAGTGTGCAGGGGCTGAAGGCAGTCAGCTAAATGGTATGGGGTTTCTCTATGGGTGATGAAAATGGGGTAAAATTGATAGTGGTTACAAGTCGCATTACTCTGTGAATATATCAAAACCATTGATATATAGGAATCATGTAAATTATATCTCAAGAAAACTCTATCATCTATCTATCTATCATCTCTCTCTCTCTCTCTCTAATTGAGCTTTAAAAATTCTTTCACAGGGTTGCATATATTTAACATCATAAAGTCCTAAGCAGGAAGACCTTCTATGAAAGCTTCTACTGGTATGTGTTCTTGAGCCTCCTGAGCCAACAAACAAAGTAATCATCTTTGTTTTCATCCTGTATCACTGAAATGGGATGCCTCATACTTGCAAAACCTCTCTAATCTTGGTTTTTCAGGGCACACAGTTCACATAATCAGGGGATGGTATGAAGACTGAGTCTGCATACAAAAGACTTAGAGCAGAATATGAGAGAAGTGACAATATTTGCACTGAGAAAGTTGTGGTATTACTGAGAATGAAGAAATATCAGGGGAAAACTATATGCTGGAGGCTACCTGACTCTCTCACCCTTAAGCTACCATTTCTTACACAATAGTAAGGTGAGGTGGGGTTGCACAGAGCAGAAGAGGAAGGAATGCAGAAGGAAAAAAACAGACTGTAAGGCATTACAGCAATATGTACTAAGTCAAAATTTATGGAGAGGAATGAACTTTAATAAAAGAAGGTATCAATGCTTCTTCTTACAGTAGGAACCAGGAAAGATAAACCATCATTGATCCTGTAGACCTGGGTTAGTGAAAACTGGAACAATATCGGTGACAAGATTTCAAATAGAATCCCTTTCATATTAAAGCTATATTCCAGAGCATTCTGGAGAGATATCAGGATTTAGAAACTGGAAACTGTCTTGATTTTTTAACTTGACATTTGCATCATGATCTCATAGCTTGTAATATATTCTTTGGTAAAAATGTGCACCTTCCAAATGCCTGATACTTTGTGAAGACATTAAGAAGAATAGTTGAACATTGACATTATTAGGTCAATCCAGGAAATTAAAAAAAAAAAAAAATCATGGCTGACAAGAATGTAGAATACGGCTCTCCATGAATTAATGAAGAAGAAAAAAATAATAATTCTATGCCCTTCTCTAAACTAATAATTCACTTGGCAAGAGCAGGCTTGAAGGGGTTTGGCAGTAGAATTTTTCTCTCAGGATTTATTACAGTCCATTCAAATCGAGATGGAACTCTCAAGAGAAAAGTGGTGAGAAAGATGTGAAGCGTTTATGATTTGGTTGCCATTTGCTTTGCAAGAAAAAAAATATATATAGTTACTATTATGGACTGAAAATTTTCTATCACAACAAAACAATGGTTTTAAAACTGTAAAGTTCCCCATTCCTCTCTGCACTGATCTAGATTCTTTTTATATCAAATAACCCAAGTCAAGGCTTCATTTCCTATAAAACCTATAAGGGCAAGCCTTAATCGTCCTTCATTTTTTCCAATACCTCAATATTTGCATATAATATCCAGTATTTGATGTACACTCTTGTCTAATAATGCCATCTCCATAAGTCTTTGTTTTTCCACCACAATAGTATTTCTCTTTTGTTTTTAGATGTACCTCATCTTCTAAACAAATCAGACCACTAGAATCCTGTGAGAGAAAACTGTGTTTACTCATTTATGTGTAGAGGAAAAGTGTGTTGTTGTAATTTTTCATTATTTTTGTTGTATTTCTCCATCTCAATGTCTCACTAAACAGGTTTTGAACCTTGAGCTTATTAATCGTATGTTACACAATCCTGGAATCACCTTTTAGACACAATGACAAATTGATTCCAGTTTTATTTTTAATCTGCCTACTCTCATGGATAAAGTTTTCCCTTTAAGTTTTTATCTATTCTGATTTTTCTTAGCTACCACCTAACCTATCACACCCTGGTTTCCAGATGCCAGTGTCAAGACTGGGGTAACTCACCGGTCTGTACGGCTAAAAACATTTTGACCTGTTGCAGGAAAGCTTTTCTTTGATTATGTGTGTAACTTTCATGCTTCCAGCCATATCTGGGTTCTCTAAAGATAATTTTTAAATATTTTTATTTAATTACTTTATCAAAATTTAGCAAAGCATACTGGGAAATCAAACAGTTTGTTTACTAGGCTTCAAACACAGGTTTAATGGATTATTGTTCTTCTGTCAAGTTGAGTGAATGTATCAGTGGCCCTAGCCTTCTGTAGACAAAACCTAAATGAACCCTGGTCGTTGGTGGATCATTGCCATGGAAAAGACTTCGTTGTCTCTTCAGTACATACAAAGAGCAAGAAAACAACAATGGAGCAATTCTATCCAAGATCACATTTGCTATTATAATTCCAGGGTGTCATGACTGCTGCTAGTTTTTAAGCTTCTGAAAGACTAGGTAAAAATAATAAGCATTTCATCGAACTTGATGTATACCAAGCAGCAAATCTTTTTTTCTTCTGAAGATTGTCTGTTTTCTTTTTCTTTTTATCACTTTTTAGCAAGCATTTTGTATTACTTAGAGGTAGTTATTGTCGTTGTTTGTTTTACACTTACAGACTTGATAATAAAACACATGCTCACCCAGGTATCCTAGCAACTCAGTTCCTTTTTTTATTTCTCTCTGGTGCTTAAAGTAGATGCTCTGAGAGCCTTTCCTCAAGCTATTAAGGGACACATATGGCTAATCTAGAGCAACACACTTCATCTTGGTCTAACTCACTGGAAATCAATATTCATTATCATGGATTATTCACCTCAAAAAAGGACACTACTGGCCCTGAAAGTTATCAGGAGGCTGGAAATAACTACAAAATGGCGATATAGGAGACGGCTTGAGGAAAGGAAGGCCACAGATTGGAAAGGAGGGACAGAGGAGTTATGTCTCATTCTCCCACTGGGCTCTGGCTCTCATTGCCCCAGCTGCAAGCTGCAATCCCTGGCCTAAGGATGTAGGAGTTACCAGACTTAAATGGGGCCCCAGCTCTGTCATTACTAAGGTGTGTGATTGTCAGCAGGTCACTGAAGCCCAGGTTTATCTATGATCGAACAAGAAAAGGCAGTGTCAGTGATCTGGAGAGATTGGCTGGGCCCCCCAGCCTTCTGGGTAACCTCTAAAGTGTTGACTAAAAACCCAAGACACAAGGGTTTGTGGGAGATGCCCATATACAGAGCAAGACAAAATGAAAATATGAAGACTATAGCTTTGTTTAGGGAAACAGACTTGGGACAGAAGCTTCTAGAAACACAGAGACAAGTAGAAACAGTTATATATTCCTGGAAGGGAGAAGGGTGAGACTGGCTACAGCTGTCATGTGAGAGCTGATTATTAAATTTTTAGGAATTTCGCTAGCTGGTCATTAAATCTGCCACTGGTAAAATTTAAATTATATAAATGTACAATAAAAATACATTAGAAACAAAGATAAAACACAAAATTAATCACTCCTTTATTATTTTACTATATTTCAATAGTATCTATGATTTGGTACTATGTACACGATTGAATTAGCAAATCCTAAAATCAGGGGTTTTTTTGGAAGAGAGTGGAGAGGGATATCTATACTGGTTTTCAGAACACTTTTCACATACCTTGTGAGACAGTCAAGGTAATCACCAGCATCTTACCTTACTACAGATTTAAATAATTAATGAAGTAAAGTGACTGGCTTGAGTCACATAGTAACTGGCTGCATACAGGTAGGATTCCAAGTCTCCTGATTCTTAATCCAAAAATATAATTGTCCTCTGTCACACTTCATCTTAGTTCATTTTCTGTTGCTTATAATGGAATATCTGAAACTGGGTAATTTATAAAGAGAAGAAATGCATTTCTTACAGTTATGAAGGCTGAGCATTCTAAGGCCCAGGGGCTGCATCTGGTGAGGGCCATCTTGCTGATGGGGATTTTCTACAGAGTCATAAAGTGGTACAGGGATCACATAGGAAAAACTGGCAGACTGTGGCTCAAATAACAAACAAACTTATTTTGTTTATTTAGTCATTAGATAGCTCAGGTCTCTCTTCCACTTCTAATAAAGCCACCAGTTTCTTTCCCATGATAATTCATTAACCCATTAATCCATTAATCATTAATTCATGAATGACTAATCCATTCATGGGAGCAGAGCCCTCATGACCCAGTCACTCCTTAAGACCTTGCCTTTCAATACTGCCACATTGAGGATTAAGTTCCAACATGATCTTTGGAGGAGACAAAGATTCAAACCATAGCATGTTTCACTAATTTTCCTTTTTATAGGAGGTCATAGAGGAAACTTTTAGTGATTTTATGTAGGTTCCCTACCTTGCTTAGCAGAATGTTGTGTTACGTCTGTGACACACCTAATTCTCTGTCACTCTTTAAGCCAGATACTCCACTTGTCTCAAGGGTAATGACATTTTCCCTGCCTTACAGGATTCTTGTGTGAAAGAAGTGATAAATGGATAGAAAAGTGTTTTGAAATGAATGTAGAGCCATTAGAATTTTATGGAGTAATTTTTATTAAAACTTTTGCATTTTGTTATTATCTCCACAATGATAAGAATTAAGCTAGTAGTAAAAGGATACAAACTTTTAGCTGGGACTTAAAAAAGAGACAAGTAAATCGCAGAACATGAATTTTCTGTCCCATTTACTCTCTCTTCAGTCTGTTTAGATTTGCTATATAGGTGTGGGGTTTGTGACTCAAGTTAAAAGAAGTGTTAAAGGTAAGACCTCAAACTATAAGAATCTGAGAAGAAAACATAGAAAATATCATTCTGGACATTGGCCTTGGCAAATAATTTATGATAAAGCCCTAAAGAGCAATTGTGACAAAAACAGATTGACAAGTGGAACCTAATTCAGCTAAACAGCTTCTGCACAGCAAAGGAAACTATCAATAGAGCAAAAAGACAGCCTACAGAATGAGAGCAAGTATTCACAAACCATTTGTCTGACAAAGGGCTAAGAACCACAGTCTATAAGAAATTTAAACAATTCAAAAAGCACAAACCCAATAATCCCCATTAAAAAATAGACCAAAGACATGAACAAACTTTTCTTGAAAGAAGACATACAAGTGGCCAAAAAACACGTGAAAAAATGTTCAAGATCACTAATCATCAGAGAAATGCACATCAAAACTACAATGAGATGCCATCTCTCACCAGTCAGAAAGGCTATTACTAAAAAATCAAAAAACAAGAGATGCATGTGAGGCTGTGTAGAACAGGGAACGTTTCTACACTGTTGGTGGGGCTGTAAATTAGTCCAGCCACTGTGGAAAGCAGTTTGGAGATTTCTCAGAGAACTTAAAACAGAACTGCCATTTGACCCAATAATCCCAGTATTGGGTATATATCCAAAAGAAAATGCATTGTCCTACTAAAAAGATACATGCACTCACATGTTCATCACAGCACTATTCATCATAGCAAAGGCATGAATCACCCTAGGTGCCCATGAATAGTGAACTGGATAAAGAAAATGTACATATACACCACAGAATACTATGCACAGCCATGGAAAAAAAGAACAAAATCATGTCCTTTGCAGCAACATAGATGCAGCTGAAGGACATTATTCATTATTCTTTTCTTTCTTTCCTTCCTTCCTTCCTTCCTTCCTTCCTTCCTTCCTTTCCTTCCTTCCTTCCTTCCTTCCTTCCTTCCCTCCCTCCCTCCCTCCCTCTCCTTCCTTCCTTCCTTCCTTCCTTCCCTCCCTCCCTGCCTCCTTCCTTCCTTCCTTCCTTCCTTCCTTCCTTCCCTCCCTCCCTCCCTTTCCTTCCTTCCTTCCTTCCCTCCCTCCCTGCCTCCTTCCTTCCTTCCTTCCTTCCTTCCTTCCTTCCTTCCTTCCTTCCTTCCTTCCTTCCTTCCTTCCCTCCCTCCCTCTCCTTCCTTCCTTCCTTCCTTCCTTCCTTCCCTCCCTCCCTGCCTCCTTCCTTCCTTCCTTCCTTCCTTCCTTCCTTCCTTCCTTCCTTCCTTCCTTCCCTCCCTCCCTCCCTGCCTCCTTCCTTCCTTCCTTCCTTCCTTCCTTCCTCTCTCTCTCTTTCTTACTTTCTCTTTCTTTTCTCTCTCTCTCTCTCTTTCTCTCTTTCTTACTTTTTTTGAGACGGAATCTCTCTCTGTCGCCCAGGCTGGAGTGCAGTGGCGTGATCTCGGCTCACTGCAAGCCATTCTCCTGCCTCAGCCTCCCAAGTAGCTGGGACTACAGGCACCTGCTACCACACCCGGCTAGTTTTTTGTGTTTTCAGTAGAGACGGGTTTCACTGTGTTAGCCAGGATGGTCTCGATCTCCTGACCTCGTGATCCGCTCGCCTTGGCCTCCCAAAGTGCTGGGATTACAAGCATGAGCCACTGCGCCCAGCCTGAAGGACATTACTCTAAATGAATTAACACAGAATAAAAAAAACCAAATACTGCATGTTCTCACTTATAATAGGAGCTCAGCATTGGATGGCCATGGACATAAAGATAAAAACAGTATACACTGGAGACTACTGGAGGGGAAAGGGGGAAGCCAAAGGGCTGAAAAACTACCTGTTGGGTATTAGGCCTATTACTTGGATGATAGGATCATTCATACCCCAAACTGAAATGTCATGTAACATGCCCAAGTAACAAATACACACATGTACCCCTGAATCTAAAAGTTGAAATTATAAAAAAAAACAAAAGAAAAAGGGAATTTACTACTTTTTATTAAATGTATACAAGCAAATGAGCAGAAGATTGTGACTGCAAAAGAAAGAAGAAGTAAATAGAAAACCTTTGACCAATAAAGAAGGAAAATATGTCTTAGCAATATAAAGTGCTCTTTGTTGATGGGAGAATGTCCACAAGGATTATGATGTAGTTAAGTTATCTGCGGTTTGTAAAACTCAAAACCGATCTCCAGTAATCTGGGATTCCATAAGAATCAGATTCCCTATATACCTATGAGACAAAATTATACAAGGTGTCTGGGTCAACAGACAAGGCTATTACAAGCAAAAGTTGGAAAATGCAAATTTTGGCAGAAAATAATTCTTAAGTCTTAAAATCTTCACAAAATTATGTATTTGAAATTAAGAAGATAAAATCTTCTGACTTCTGGTATCAGAGGAGCATTTTTTATATTTTCTTATTGACTTTTAATTTTTCTGTTTTCTTTCTACTTTAGTGGTATTTTGTCGTGTTTTATTTAAATCTGACTCTATATATGTTATATATATCTATGATATATATGTTATGATTTATATATATCTATGATATATATATATGTTATGATATATATATATCAACAATTTGTTCAACAACTTGAACACAGAAGCAGATAAAATAATCTACCTATTAAATATCTAAATATTGTTTTTAGAAGCCACTCTTCTCAATACTTTGTTAAAAAGTAATCTTTCTTTTGGCTGGGCACAATGGCTTATGCTTGCAATTCCAACACTTCGGGAGGACAAGGTTGGCAGATTGCTTACGCCTAGGAGTTCGAGACTAGCCTAGTCAACATGGTCAAACCTTATCTCCACTAAAAATGCAAAAATTTAGCCAGACATGGTGGTGAATGCCTGTAGTCCCAGCTACTCAGGAGGCTGAGATGGGGAATCACATGAGACCCGGAAGTCGAGGCTGCAGTGAGCCATAATCACATCACCGCACTTCAGTCGGGGCAATGACAGGGAGACCCTGTCCCTCCCTGCCAAAAAACAATAACAAAAGGAATCTTTTATAAGACTGTAAGACTATTTTATGCTAATATGAAAGGTGTTCATTGTTATTTTAATAAATAGACAAATAATAATATTAAAAATAGTGATACCTGTATTTTATACTAAATATTTAAAATGGTAAATGTTGATAGATATAGTCCCCATGAACACAAACTCTTTGGAGTCTTCAATATTTTCTAAGAGTGTAAAGGAGTCCTGAGGCCAAACAAAAAAAAAAAAAAATTAATGTAAAAATTGATTAGTTGATGAAAGAAATGTGGACCTTTGGTCTTTAATTTCTGTAACTTTAGAATACCATTTATAACAAAGTAAAAATAAGACTTAGTGTAACCCCCAAATCTACTGTAGTTGGCACCGCAAACTGGGAGATGTTAGTAGTGTGTTTTATTAAGTTCCTGTCATTCATCAACAACAGATGAGCACAGGTTCCGCTTTTTATAATCTAGCCTAATGGAAATTAAAACCATCCCTCTCACACCTCTTTTATGCACACAAACCTACGTGTGTCTTTGGATGAGAAATTGATGAACACTGTTGCAACACGGGATACACAGATACCGAAGTTGGTTCATGCACGTTGACATTAAAATAATGAAAATTGTATAAACTTTTAATTATATATATAATTTATATATATATAATATATATAACTTTTTTTAATGTTTAAATTAAAGTTTAATGATTTTTGAACAAATAATGCAGTCCAATGGTACAAAATTTATACAGAAATCTCACATTCTTCTGTGGCTTTTGACCAATTATCTTTTCAGTGGCAACCCCTCTTGGGTTTCTTCGTATTCTATGTGTACACAAATCTAAACATATTTGTGTGAAGATGTACACACCCACACTTGTCATTTTTTCCACAAATTATAGCAAAGCCAACTGTAATTATTTGTTTTCTTACTTGTTCAATTGTCAGTATGTCTTGGAATTTCTATGGGACTATATGCACAGAGCTACCTTATAAGTTTTAACAGCTGCATGGTATTCCATTTTATGGAAGTATTACAGTTAATTTGCCCAATGCTTTTTACTAAGTATTTAAATATTTATGTAATTCCTAACCTTTTAATACTTTATTTATTTTATTTATTTATTTTTATTATTATACTTCGAGTTCTAGGGTACATGTGCATAACGTGCAGGTTTGTTACATATGTATACTTGTGCCATGTTGGTGTGCTGCAACCATCAACTCGTCAGCACCCATCAACTCGTCATTTACATCAGGTATAACTCCCAATGCAATGCCTCCCCCCTCCCCCCTCCTTAATTATAGTTACATAGTGATAATTGGACCGAAGAAGACTTTAATTTTTAGAATCAAGAATCCACTGTCTAGAGAACATTCTGTCATGCAAACTGTTTACATTATAGTTTTCACATTAAGTTTTTTTTTGGTCTAAATAGCCTGTGCTTTATACAAATGTCCTCTGTGGATAAGCAGAATGAGAAAAAAAAAAAAAAAAAAAAAAAAAGCAGAAAACTAAAACCAGACAGAGGGCACTGAAAAGACTTGAGTAGAAAAGGCAAAGTTCAAGATGAAGAATAGGAGCAAATCAAGTTGGATTGTTCAAGTACATCAAATTGTGATGGCCAATTACAACAGATGCAATCTGTTCTTAAAACGTACTTCAAGTGAAAAAGGTGGTGAGGAGTGACCAAAGTGAAATTTAACTTGGTGATAATACAGATAAAATCAGAAAAAGTATTCTAGAGATAGAGATACTATAACAAGAAAACTTCAGTTCATTTTTTCATTATTGTATATTCAATGACTTTATGGAGATGAATTAAGTACTAGTCTAGATCCCAGAAATACAAGATTAATACAACATAGACTTTGTCCTTGAGATTCAGGAATTGTATCACTATGCTTATATATTTATAACAATCGATTTAAAAAAGGATTCCATTAAATCTAAATTGATACAGCTTCAAATAAGATTGTTCACCGAAGGATATTTTCATCAAGAGTGTAAGTGGATGCTGTTGAAACCATTTTTTTTTCTTTAGATTCTGTCATAGGTTTAGATTTTGGCATCTGACACTTTCTTTCCCTGGCAGACCTTGGAAGAAATTTCTTTGCCTTCAAATAAGAATAATAAAAGTGGCATTCAAAATAATTGTTGCCTTAAGTTTGATTTTGTGACAAAGATAAAACACAGTGGCCTTATTCCTATGCTATTAATGAGAACAGTGCTGATACAATCACTCCCTTTCCCTGCCCCACAGTGAGAGTCAGTGTGAAATATGTTTAGAAACTGAATTATATTTTATTGCTATATTGCAAATGTAAAGCATTTCCCCACAAGTATGTTAATAAAAATCCATTCTTTTAAATAAATGAGAATACTATTTCCCTACTGGATTGAGCCACCTAACAAAAAAAATCCCAATTAAAAAGTTATATTCTCTTTTTGAAATGAAAAATGAAGACTAGCACCAGAGAACTAATGTCAGTAAATGGAGGCCATGTAAAATATGCTGTAGTTTGAACATTGGGATAATGAAACCCTCACACACAAGAGGCTTCCAACCACTGAATCTCGCTTTGATCCTGATCATACATTGCCCTCAAGCTTTCATATGAAGTAGGCCAACAGAGCTTTCAAAATTACACACACACACACACACACACCCCTATATACAGGAGAGGAAGCCTGAGAACATATCCCTGGGAGCTGTGGTAGAAGGCAGATTGATTATCAAGAAAAATATTTCCCAAGGAAAGCTCATATGTAAATAAAAAATTTCCTCTACCTACAACTAGGAGAAGCTCTTTAAAATTAGGAAGAAATCTGAATTCAGTCCTAGTCTTTCTTTTTATCAGTATCCGTCTATGAACCTTTCCTAAACATGTTTCACACCAAAAACTGACCTCTTCCACCCCTCCTGTTGAAATCCCCATAACCTAATGGAACTCATTCCATCCAGTAAGACCATTTAAGCTGAGTGACAAATTGTTGTAAATGGCTACCTGATATTGTATCTGTCCAATTTCCATGTCTAAAAAGGAAATCTTAAATCCAAAGTAATCAATGTATCTTTTAATTTTTGTACTGAGGTGAAACTCATGTAACATAAAATGAACTATTTTCATATGGGGAAAGACATGTTATTAAAGGCACAAACACCACTTCTATCTAATCCCACTTTTTTTTTTTTTATCTCTCCAACAGGAAACACCATACCCATTAAGAGGTTGTTCTATATTCTCCCCTCCACCCAGCTCCTGTCAATCACCAATCAGTATTCTGTTTCTGTGGGTTTAACTTTCACATATATTTCATATAAATGGATTCATACAATATGTAAACTTTTGTATTTGGTTTTATTTACTTAGCATAATATTTTTGAGGTTCATCCATTTTTTTGGTATGTATCATTCCTCATTTCTTTTTGTGGCTGTATAATATTCCATTATATCTATGTACCATAATTTACCCATTCATCTATTGAGGGATATATGGGCTCTTTTTATCTTCTGGCCCTTGTGAATAGTTCTGCTATAAACATGTGCGTACAAGTCTTTTTTAATACTAGTTTTTAATTCTTTGGGGTATGATGCTTTGAGGAATTGTACTCCTGAGTGCAATGGTAGTTTATGTTTAACTTTTGAAGAATGACCAAACTGTTTTCTATCACTCCTAAACCACCTTAAAGTTCCATTATCAATGTACAAAAGTTCCATTTTCTCAATTTTTGTTTTTGTTTTTTTTTTTTTTTTTTTTTTGAGACAGACTCTCATTCTGTTGCCCAGGCTGGAGTGCAGTGGTGCTATCATGGCTCACTGCAACCTCTGCCTCCTGGGTTCAAGAGATTCTCCTGCATCAGCCTCCTGTGTAGCTGGAATTATGGGAGCCCACCACCATACTCGGCTAATTTTTTTTTTTTTTTAATTTAGTAGAGATGGGGTTTCGCCATATTGGCCAGGCTGGTCTCAAACTCCTGACCTCAGGTGATCCACCTGCTTTGGCCTCTTACAGTGCTGGGATTACAGGTGTGAGCCACTGTGCCCAGCCCCCTTTGCACGCTGGGTGTAATGTGCTCCATACTTGCAATTTTAAATTGCTTTTCTCTAATGTCAAATAATATTGAACACCGTCTCATGTGCTTTTTGGCCATTAGTGTATCTTCTTTGAAGAAATGTCTATTATTCAAATCCTTTGTCTGTTTTTTTGTTTTTGTTTTTGTTTTTGTTTTTTTACTTGGGGAAATCAACTTTTTTTCAACTTTTATCTTAGATTAAAGGGGTACATGCTCAGATTTGTTAGCTGGGTATATTTTGTGATGCTGAGGTTTGGAGTACAAATGATCGTGTCACCCGGGTACTAAGTGTACCCAGGAGTTCATTTTTCATCCCTTGCCTCACTCCTGACTTCATCCTCTGATAATCTTTAGTGTCTATTTTTGCCATCGTTATGTCCATAAATATACAACGTTTACCTCCCATTTTTTATACGTGAGAATATGCAGTATTTGGTTCTCTCTTCCTGTGTTAATTTACTTGGGATAATGTCCTTCAGCTGCATTCATGTTGCTGCAAAGGACATGATTTTATTCTTTTTTATGGATGCATAGTATTCCATAGTGTATATGTACCACATTTTCTTTATTCAGTCCACTGTTCATGGCACCTAGGTGGATTCCATGTCTTTGCCATGGTGAATTCTGTTGCAATAAACACATGAGTGGATGTATCATTTTAGCAGAAGGAGTTACTGTCTTTTGGGTATATACCCAGTGATGGGATTGCTGGGTCTAATGGTAATTCTGTTTTAAGTTCTTTGAGAAACCTCTGAACTTATTTCCACAAGGGCTGAGCTAATTTACATTCCCACCAACAGCATATAAGGGTATAGCAAGAATTCAGCGACATATTTAGAAACAAAGGAGGAGAAAGAAAGCAAAGAATGGAATCCCTCCTGCTGCCTTGCTGCTGCTCCTCCTGAAACCACCCTCCTTATGAGGCTGTTTATTTTCTTCACACCCCAGGTAGCTTGAAACGATGGGATTGTTAGCCAACTTGATACACAATTGGACTTGTAATTATTTGAAATAATCACTATGTACCT
Organism: Macaca mulatta; assembly: GCF_049350105.2. Taxonomy (NCBI): domain Eukaryota; kingdom Metazoa; phylum Chordata; class Mammalia; order Primates; family Cercopithecidae; genus Macaca; species Macaca mulatta. The sequence continues at coordinate 20,959,064 of NC_133417.1, read as the reverse complement.
ACTTGCGACAAACAAACCCAAAAGGAAAGAAACAGAAAAAAGGACAGCAATAAAACATTTCTGCCCTCTACACCCCACCTCACCCCCTGTAAAGCTCCTGTCCTTTGAAAGTATGCTGATGGCTTGGCAGTTGGGCATCTTGTAAGAATGGTTACAGTGCAGTCAGGTTGCCCAGGTTCACTCAAACTCTGACTCTGTCACTTTCTAGCTGTACGATTTGGGGAAAGTTGCCATGACCTGCTTTATAAAATTACTGTGAAAATAAGAGAATCCATACATGATGAAAAATAAGAAAATGTCCAACATAGTGTATTCACATAAAAATAACTTATGAATAAATAGTAGCTATCAACACTTTTGGCTATATTACATATCCTTTGCACTGTCATGCAACTAGTTCCAGAACAATGTTCATTAATTGAATGGATTGGTACTGGGTGCATATCTCCCTCTCAATTCAAAATCCAGCTGGTGTCCTTATTTCTATTTCTTCCCCTATCTTTCCTAGTCATTGTTTACATATTCTCTACTAACATTCACATTTTAATAGACTCTAATATAGGACTCTTCTCCACCTGGATTACTGTTTTTCAGTTACTACATACAAATAATACATTTTAGTTGTCATCTGACTCCACTACCCCTCACTTCATTCAAACTATTTTCTACACTCTGATATAGCCTTCTCCTTGAAAAGTACCCTCCTTTTTTTTTTTTTTTTGGTCTCTTTCTTCCCTTCTTACTTTGAAGATTTACACCCTGTACCTGGTCATTAAAAATTTTGGCATTGTAAGTCTTATGCCTAGATCCACTTGGCTCTATTTTCTCTTTCTAGCCAATAATATTTTTTGTTGGGTAAATCAATGTGTGAATAAAAATGTAAATGCCACTTAGTTCCATGTCTTCTAGGTAATGAGTCAATACAGTTTTCCTTAGAAGTTTTTCCACTTATAAATACATTTGCTCCTTCCTTGGTAAAGTTTTTGTTGTTTTGTCTTACTTCATTCTGAGGGTGTGGTGTTAAATACTGCCTACAGGTGCTTATCATCCACAAACTTCTAATGAACCCCGCATAATAGTTCGATAATTTTAATATTGACAATAACTTCGCTAGGCACTTTATATGTTTCTCGTTTAATTATCACCACAACCTGCTAGTTGTGTATTAACAACCCCAATTTGAAGATGAAGACATATCTTCCAGAAGTTTAGCAGCTGCACAAACTGAACACATCTAGTTAATGTTGAAACCAGAATTAATATAATGTTAGTGACGCTCTAAACCACTGCTATTTCCAGTGTTTCAATTTTCCTCTCATAAAATTAGATCAGTCACATTTGTGCCTATACATAAAAACTGACTTTGAGAAAAAAGATGATTAAATCAAGGATCTGATTCTTTTCAAAACAGAAATGAGTAACCAGATGTTGTCAGAGCATGGTTATGTGTGTCAGTGTAGTGTCAATTTGCCTGAAATTGACAGACCTAGTCTAAGAAACCATGAGAAATTGACAAATGGTAAGAGGGCAATTTAGAAAATAAAAATTCTCTCTAAGAGCTAATAATATTATTAAAAATTGCTGTATCACACTAAAGCACTTTAAACTATATTAAATCAGAATATGAAATTTAAGGTATGCAGCAATCTGTATTAAAAATATCTGTGGGTGATTTGGGAATTGAAAAATATATATTGAAGACTCCCTTCAGAAACACTCTGCAATCTGTGACAGTAAATGTATCAATGTAGAGCTAATGAATAGAAGGCATATTACTTGATTAAGAAAACCAAGAATATAGCAACAAAATGTTTATTTTTATTAGTCTGCATACAATGGGCATATTCAAAAATGCCTTTTGCAAATGGTAAAATTATCTAAAGTGTCTTATATTCTTTCAGTTTGCATATGCAGTTGTTTGTAGGCAAAAAGGAGGTCTTGCTTCCATTGACAGAAATTGAGTTTGTATTCTTTTCAAACTTGATAGTATTTAAAGAGCTTTGCACACAAACAATTTAGATTATGACTTTTCCTCTGTTCTGTGTAACAGTTCTACCTTCTGTTCTGTACACACAGATATTCAAAGGACTATACCAAAAAAAGAATCTTCTAAATGAGTTCAAATAAAGTGAGTTTGGTTGATTGGATTAGAAAGTAGTGCTTTCATGAAACATTTAGATGAAGTCTGGAATGGTGGCACTTGATAATTTAACTTTTGTCTTAGTTCTCATCTCACCTAGATTCTTCACTAACAAAGGAGCATATTTTCAAGGTTTTGTTTGTAGCTCAAATAATAGTCAGGTCCTTCTAAAAAAAGAAATAGCTATCTAAGGTGCAGTGAGGCTGGGCCATTAGAATAGCAGGATCAGTGGGCAGTAAGTCCTGAGATACAAAATTTATTGCAGGTTGAGGTATAATATAAATATTTGAAATCCAAAATGCTTCCAAATCTAAAACTGAGTACTGAGATGATGCCACAAGTAGAAAATTCCACACCTGACCCCATGTGCTAGGTTGCAGTCAAAACAGTCAAAATTTTGTTTCATACACAAAATTATTTAAAATATTATACAAAATTACCTCCAGGCTATGTGTTTAAGGTATATGAAGCATAAATAAATTTTATGTTTAGAGATGGGTTTCATTCCCAAGATTTCTCATTACGTGTATGCAAATATACCAAAATTCACAAAATCTGAAATCCAGAACATTTCTGGTCTCAAGTATTTTGGAGAGGGAACATTTAACTTGTAGTTCTAATTCTCTGATTAAAGGTTAAGTCATCCTTGCTTAAATAATGATCCCAAAGAGAGTGCAGGCAAAGAAAACAGTAACAGAAAGTGGAAAACTGATAACAGTTAGAAAAGAGTAGGCTTTACAGTCCTTTTTATAGGATTCACTTGAGTTTGGGAAAACTATGTAGCATCACTGACATATAAAACAATGCTTACTATAACCATTTGCAAGATCAGAAATTGTGGATTGATTCACACGTGGGAATAGTAAAATGGTAAAGTGAGAAGAGAATCTAAGGAGTTCTGTGTAGAATTCACTCATTAAATATGCAGTTCCCATAGAAAATGGTAGAAACCAAACACTTCATTGGTTACAGGGACATTTGTTCCAGTAAAACAGTAGTATCTAAACATGGTAAATTACTTGGTAATTTTTTAAAATTTTAATTTTTTTTTTTTACATAAAATCTCCTAAATACCTACCCAAAGTTAAAGTGTTAGAATGTATGTGGAAAGAATTTCAAAATTGTATTTTAAAGAGCCCTCCAGTTAATGCTGACATGTGATCACCCAGGAACCCCTAAACTCAATCTGAATGGCTGTTACGCTCCTGACAAGTTAATATTTCTGTAAAACAGGAAGGAAGGTCTTCATCTCTCGTTCAACTTTTCTAACTAGTGAACTACAAAGTTATATTTCTTATTTAATCATCATAACCACAACAACAGCCTAACCAATATTAAGCACCTTCCAAACAGGCCTATGGAAATTACTTTCCATGTGCTCCATAATTCTATTCACACAATTACGAAAAAGATAGGTACTATTGTTTTTCTTACTTTATATTAAAAAGAAATTCAAGAGATCAAGTACCTGCCCAGTGTAAAAGCTGGTACATTTTAGAGCTTTGATTCATTGTGTAATGTGGCAGACATGGAGATGCCCTCTCCAGATCCCTCTTCATAGAAGGATTTGTTGCCCCAGGTGCTGAGAGTGTGTTCAGCAGACGACTTCCAGCTGACAGCTTCTTCAGAGTTTGTCTTAGGTAACAGAGCTGCCTTGCCCAAGGAAACGTTCATCCTGGAGCTGCCCACATGCAGTGACTAATTAAGGCAAGTGTAAAGTGTACAAGGAACAGGCCATCCCAGCAACGACGAGACAGTTTTGACCGGTCAAAAATGCTCCTCCCATTCCTGTGAAGTGACTAAACTGTTTATTCCTAATAAATGCCATGCATGCTAATTTTCATCTCAGCATCTGCTTTGGGGATGACAATCTGCAATACCAGGCAGATTGAATGTTTTAATCCATTGTTTCAAGGCACCGTATTTCTCTTACTCTTTTTCCTTCATTCTTTTCTATTTTCCATTGCATGATGTTGTACATTATTGGGAGACAAACTCTGAGATACAGATCTGTGTATAAAATATTTACTGGAAAGTACTCTCAAAATCAACACCTATTTCCTCAAGAGGAAACAGGATTGGGCAGAGGGCATAATAAATTGCTATACAGTCATAAGAAGGATTTTAAGGTATTCTACAGCGTTCTGGAGCTGAAGTGACCATTCAGACTCTTTCTGCAATGAGGCAAAAGGGCCAGGCTATGACATCCCAGAATTATGATCAGTTGTAAGCTGTGCCTAGGAAAGGAGTTTAGTAAGTAGCTCACCAGTTGAGGGTAATTTTTAGAGAAGGGGTAAGCTGAGAGCTGAAAATCATCAACAATGCCAGCTGCTGGGGGAATGCAAATAATGCAGTGTCTGGAGACATTTTCCCCATTGTCTTGGGGATTAACATTCTGCTCCTTGTTACTTATGCAAAATTTTGCAGCCAGCTTGAATTTCTCCTTAGAAAATGGGTTTTTCTCTTCTATCACATCGTCAGGCTGCAAATTTTCTAAACTTTTATGCTCTGCTTCCCTTATGGTGAGGGTAATAAAAAATTGGAAGAAAAAAAGGACATATTTGATATCATCCAAAGACTGAAAAGCTCTGAAACTGCGCTTCTCACCTTCAGTCAAAATAGAAAATAACATATATATGTTGCAGCAGAAGGGGTTATCAATTATTTACTAATCTTCCTTTTGTGTTTTCCTATGAAAGGAAGTCAAGAAGATTCCTGAAGTAAAAGTTCCTAAAATCCATCAAATAAGACTGTGGACCCAAGTGGAGTGAGAGCTGGATTATAGCAGATGCTTTTGGCAGACTGCCTAGAAAACTCCTCATTTACACTCCAGGGCATGTTAGAGATCTTCATGACAGCCATTCCCTTCACAGGTCCAAAGGCCTAAGAGAAAATGGTTTACTGGGTCTTGCCCAGGGTTTCTGTGCTGTGTGCAGCCTAGGGACTTAGTGCCCTGTGTCCCAGGTGCTCCAGGTGTGGCTGAAAAGGGCCAACATAGAGGTTGGGCCATAGCTTCAGAGGGTGCAAGCCCCAAGCCTTGGCAGCTCTTATGTGGTGTTGAGACTGCAAACACATGGAAGTCAAAAATTGGGGTTTGGCTGACAAAAACAAGCAATGGGGAAAGGATTCCCTATTTAATAAATGGTGTTGAGAAAACTGGCTAGTCATATGCAGAAAACTGAAATTGGACCCCTTCCTTACACCTTATACAAAAATTAACTCAAGATGGTTTAAAGAGTTAAAAGTAAGACCTAGAACCATGAAAATCCTAGAAGAAAACCTAGGCAATACCATTCAGGACATAGGCATGAGCAAAGCCTTCATATCTAAAGCACCAAAAGCAATGGCAGCAGGAGTCAAAATTGACAAATGGGATCTAATTAAACTAAAAACCTTCTGCACAGCAAAAGAAACTATCATCAGAGTGAACAGGCAGCCTACAGAATGGGAGGAAATTTTTGCAATCTATCCATCTGACAAAGGGCTAATAATCCAGAATCTACAAAGAACTTAAACAAATTTACAAGAAAAAACAAATGACACCATCAAAAAGTAAGCAAAGGATATGAACAGACACTTCTCAAAAGAAGATGTTTATGTGGCCAACAAACATATGATAAAAAGCTCATCATCACTGGTCATTAGAGAAATGCAAATCAAAACCACAATAAGATACCATCTCACGCCAGTTAGAATGATGATCATTAAAAAGTCAGGAAACAACAGATGCTGGAGAGGATGTGGAGAAATAGGAATGCTTTTACAGTATTGGTGGGAGTGTAAATTAGTTCAACCATTGTGGAAGACAGTGTGTTGATTCCTCAAGGACCTAGGAACAGAAATACCATTTGATCCAGCAATTCCATTACTAGGCATATACCCAAAGGACTATAAATCATTCTACTATAAAGACACATGCATATGTATGTTTATGGTGGCACTATTCACAACAGCAAAGACTCAAACCAACCCAAATGTCCATCAATGCTAGGCTGGATAAAGAAAATGTGGCACATGTACATCATGGAATACTATGCAACCATAAAAAAAGGAGAGTTCATGTCCTTCGCAGGGACACGGATGAAGCTGGAAACTATCATTCTCAGCAAACTAACACAAAATCAGAAAACCAAGCACCACATGTTCTCACTCATAAATGGGAGTCGAACAATGAGAACACATGGACACAGGGAGGGTAACATTACACAATGGGGCCTGTTGCAGGGTGGAGGGCTAGGGGAGGGATATCATTAGGAGAAATACCTAATGTAGGTGATGGGTTGATGGGTGCAGCAAACAACCATGGCATGTGTATACCCACATAACAAAACTGCACATTCTGCACATCTACCCCAGAACTTAAAGTATATATATAAAAAAAAGTATTGGGGTTTGGGAACCTCCACCTAGATTTCAGAAGATGTAGGGAAATACCTAGATGCCCAGGCAGAAGTTTGTGCCAGGGGTGGGGCCTTCATGGAGAACCTCTACTGTGGCAGTGCAAAAGGAAAACGTGGGATCAGAGACCCACACAGAGTCCCTACTGGGGTACTACCTGGTAGAGCAGTGAGAAGAGAATCAACATCCTCCCTATCCCAGAATAGGAGATGCACTGATAGCTTGCACCATTCACCTGGAAAAGCCACAGACACTCAATGCCAGCCCATGAAAGCAGCCAGGAGGGAGGTTGTACTCTGCAAAGCTACAGGGGCGGAGCTGACAAAGACCGCGGGAGCCCACTCCTTGTATCAGCATGACCTGGACATGAGACCTGGAGTCAAAGGAGGTCATTTTGGAGCTTTTACATTTGACTACTCTGCTGGATTTCGAACTTGCATGGGCCCTGTAATCCCTTTGTTTGGGCCAATTTCTCCCATTTGGAACTGCTGTATTTGCACAATACCTGTACCCACAATGTATCTGGGAAGTAACTAGCTTGCTTTTGATTTTACAGGCTCATAGGCAGAAGGGACTTGCCTTATCTCGGATGACACTTTGGACTGCGGACTTTTGGGTTAATGCTGAAATGCGTGAAGACTTTAGGGGACTGTTGGGAAAGGCATGATTGGTTTTGAAATGTGAGGACATGAGATTTGGAGGGGTCAGGGGTGGAATGATATGGTTTGGCTTTGTGTCCCCACCCAAATCTCACCTTGAATTGAACTCCCATAATTCCCTTGTGTTGTGGGAGGAACCTGGTGGGAGACAATTTGAATCATGGGAGCAGTTTCCCCCATACTGTTCTTGTGGTAGTGATTCTGTCTCGCGAGATCTGATGGTTTTATCAGGATTTTCCACATTTGTATCTTCCTCATTTTCTCTTGCCGCTGTCATGTAAGCAGTGCCTTTCACCTCCCGCCCTGATTCTGAGGCCTCCCCAGCCATCTGGAACTGTAAGTCCAATTAAACCTCTTTTTCTTTTTAGACTCGGGTATGTCTTCATCAGCAGTGTGAAAATGGACTAATACACTTATTAACGGGCCTAATTTTAATATTGCTGATTCTGGGGATAGAGAGGCCCTGGAAGAAGGAGAGAGAGAGTGGAATGGCCAGTTTGTGGAGCAGTCAGAACACACACAATATTTATTGATTAAATTTGCGATCTTATATGGTCATGGTTCATGACACCCCCAAAAAATGACAACAGTAACATCAAATATCACTGATCACAGATCACCATTACAGATATAATAAGGAAAAAGTTCAAAATAAGAATTACCAAAATGTGACACAGAGACACAAAGAGAGGACATGCTGTTAGAAAAAAAAAATGGCACTGGTAAGCTTGCTCAACACAGGGTTTTCACAATGTTCAATTTATAAAAATTGAAATATCTAAGAAGTGCAATAAAACAAAGTACAATACAATGAAGTATACCTGTAAACATGTTTGTGCATACACACACATACCGATACCCTTCAGGCTACTTCTTTTCATAGACAATCTGGCTGGCCAGGCACACAGACTAAATTCCTGCTGATTTACCTCTCACTGCTTTCTTTCTGTTATCTCTGAGTGAGCCTTTAGTGCAGCTAAAAAGCACTTTTCACCTGCATCCAAAATTGAAGCTGACAAATCCATAAAACAAACATATTTTCTCTTCTCCTTCAACTTGTAATGGTGATGGCTGCTGAAGCATAGATGTAAACTGAGGAATAGCTACTGGGGGCAAAAGCTGTAGCTGACATGCAGCTCTGAGTCTCTAGTTGATGTGGTTTACTTGAGATCTCCCAAATGCTTGACTGCTTGACTATGATATTAGATGAATTATTTTCTTTTTCTTTTTCTTTCTTCTTCTTCTTCTTCTTTTTTTTTTTTTTTAATAGATGGAGTCTCACTCTGTCACCCAGGCTGGAGTGCAATGGCACAATTTTGGCTCATTGCAATCCTGCAACCTCTGCCTCCCGAGTAGCTGGGATAGCCAGGCATGCACCACCATGCCTGGCTAATTTTTCTATTTTTAGTAGAGATGGGGTTTCACCATGTTGGCCAGGCTGGTCTCGAACTCCTGATCTCAAGTGATCCTCCCTCCTCAGCTTTCCAAAGTGTTGGGATTATAGGCATCAGCCACTGTGCCTGGCCTAGATGTACTATTTTCATCTTAGCTCATGTCAGTATGTTCTAACAAAGACCTCATATATATCATAGTAGGTGCAAATGGGACTGCTACTAGGATAGCTTTTCAAAAACCCACTGTCATCCTCCATGATCATTTAATTTTTATAGGAGCGAGACTTGATATAAATAAAAATATTAGAAACACTACACATGTATCTTTTATGTTATTAAAATCATCACTAACTTCTGCTATTCCACCTGGAGTGTTTTATACACACATGTACGTACACACACACACACACACACACACTTTAAAAAATATGCTATCTAGGCTAAGTTGTAGTCAGTTTCAGAGGGAGGCTTCTATTTGACCTTAGCCCCTATAATTTTGCTATAATAAATCTTACCACACACCTTGCATCAGTCAGGACAAGAGAAACAGAACTGACACAAGATTATATTGTACATACATACACACATACAAAGTGTATAGGTTCTGTATTCCTTTGATGCTTCTAAATTTATTGAGTCTCAAATCCATTTTCATTTCTATAATACCTAGAACAGAGGAAGGAAACAATTTCTATAAATAAAAAATATATTTTCAATACCAAGTCATATCATATCTACATATTGACTTATTATCTTCAGGTCCTTAACCTGGCATCAAAAACACTCACTACTGGTTATGGTAAAATGTAATTGTACCATAGGCCTTTGGAATGCTCAGAACACAGCTGATTTAATAATTTTTAAGACCTTTTCGTTGAAAGAAAAACTAAAAAAACTAGAGTTAATTATAAGTACATTGGCAAAAATGGTAAAAATTTTAATATTATAACCAGAAGAATGCAATAGAGGTTCTTTCGCCTGAAAACATTACCCATTATTGGGCATGGGAAGGCATGAAAGAAAGATATATTGACATATTTAAAGGAATTCCTTCATGTGTTGCTAAGAGAGTAAAAGAAGGCTCAGGTGAAAGCTATGAAGAGAAGACTTGGGATTTAGTAGGGGACAAATAATTGAGAAATAAGATTGTACAATAAATAGAATGGCTGGCTTGTGTCTCATTCCCCAATTCATTTATTCTTTAAATATTTGTATTGACTGCATACTTTATACTAAGTCTTTTCTGGGTAGACGGGATATAGAAATGAATCAAATATGGCCAATTTCTGCTTTAGAGATGTCATAGCTTTTGGGAGAAGAAAAAATGTAGACAAATGACTGCAATCAAGTTCTATATTTAATGATGGAAAATATTGAGATAAAGTGGGTGAGGTGAGTTATACTTGGGCAAGGGACATGAGGCAAGAGTGAAATGTCTACTGAGAAAAAGTTTTAGAGGGTAGAACATGTGCAAGTAAAGGCAAAATCATCACCCTTAACCTTTGCTATGGTGGAGATTCCTACATTAATAAAAGTTGAAATGATCCACTCTTCCCCACTCTCTGCATTCTACAAATCCTTTTCCTTTTCTTTGTAGATTTTCTGGCTAACTGAAATAATGTTGCCCATCTATTTGCTAATATCCTTATTGTCTTTTCTTCTCCCTGCTGGAGTGGGAGAACACTGTTTACAGTTCTATCCCCAATGCGTAGGTCTCTGCCTGGCACAGTACAGGTGCTCAATAAATGTCTTCTAAGTGAAAGAAGAAAAATCATCCTAGATTTATCTATGACTCTAATATCTTATAATTCTAGGTTCCTTTGAATAAGATGCATCTATAAATGTTCTTATACTCCATGTAGCACTACTTAGGGTGGCAAATATAAACATCTCATTTTGAATAACAGTCACACCTGGGTATCATTTTACATTGAAATGCTCTATGTGCTTTAATTCAATGGCAATTAGACTTAAAGCTTGACTATATTGATTGAAGGGCAACAAACTGCAGCGTTTTGGTCATAGTTATTAAGTATTCAAGCCAAGTACTAGTGATTAATTGGCAAACAGCAGCATGTGAGCCTATATGTCCCCAGGCTCAGCTACATAGACATGAATGCAGATTTTTACAGGGAGGCCAGCTCTTCTCATCCTTTTGACTCTCAATGCCTGGAATTTCATTTTCATACCAAGAGGATTTGCTTGAATTACTGAGCACCAAATTAGGTCTTTTAAAAGCCTTCAGTAACAGTTCTTTCAAGCTAAACTACCCAAAAGTATCAAACTATGCAAGTCAATCAATAAGCGACTTGTGGATTTGGGAAAACTGTAGCTATGGTATAGGTACCAAGGGTAATATATGCTTTCCTGAATTATCCAGCAGATTTAGAAGAATCCCTGAAGTCAGTTTATCATTTTCATTTTGTTGTTGTTGTTGTTTTTTAATTTTATTTTATTCTCAAAATGTAATGGAGGAGAGGCTTTTGATATATACTTACACTGTAGGTCTGTCTTGTGTGTCTTAATTCACAATATTAAACTATAGGGCCTTAAAAATTTGTATTTTCAGGCATATAACACACGCCATGTGACCTCCTCTAGCTCAGTTTTATGCTGCTAATTATTTGGCTCCTAGAAGCAGCAGGAAACTGTCCAAAAAAATAAGGCTGATTCCCAAGGAGGGAGCATTGAAAATTATCCAGATAGTAGGAGGCACAGTTCATTGTTATTCTCTCACTGATGTGGGAGGGGAAAATACCTGACAGAAATTAAATGCAAATATTCCCTTTTTTTTTTGGTCAAAAACGCTTGCTCAGGGCCAGAAATGTCTCAACATAGGTACCAGTATGTGCTTGACTTATCAAGGGAGATACATTTCACGATCTGTTGTACTGTTTCTGTGATCTTGGTCTGTCATTCTGCAATGAAGAATGAGTATGGCTTTCGTCTTGCATAATTTTCACAATTATTTTTTGTGGGCCTCCTCTTACAAGGTGAAAAAACACTCCTGGGGATCTCCATTTGTCTATTCACATACTGCTTGACTCAACCAAAAATTCATGGCTTTTCAGTGTGGTGGTAGTTCAACTCTTATCTTTTTGTTGTGTTCCAGATAAATATATAAGATCTATATGTTCTTATTTGGCAAGAGGATCAGGAATAACAATTTTAACTATTCATGTATTTTTAGTTTGTATTTTTGACAGCACATTTTAGTAAACACAATGGGCTTTAGTGTCCCAAAGAGTCTGGGTTTAATTTCTAACTCTGTCTTTTACTAAAAGTACAATCTTTGGTGATGTACTTAACCATTTGAGATACATTTTATAAATTACGATATTCCAAAGAAACCATGAGATGCACAAAACTGAATGAGGTATGGTCCTTCTTTTCAAATGGTCCATGTTGCAATGAAAGAAAAAGACACAAAAAATAGATTATTTCAATAGGATAAAATTCTAAGATATGTGTAGGTGTTAGGATAATTCAGGAAAGCATACAGAGGAAGGAAATAAATTATCCTAAGTAAGATACTTTTAGACAAGTGTGGTTCTTAATTCATAAAATAATAATGAACTAGCCATAATTTATCTACATGTATTTCATTTGAATCATCCAGAATTCAAACCCAATATTAGAATATGTGTGTTTCTTCCTTCAGACTGCAGATCCAGTTCAAGCTTCACAATAAATTCTACTTGGCTACTTGTTTCCACATTGCTTACTCCTTTTTTTTCCCCCAAAGCTCTTAACACCATGACTGCAGTAGCTCACATTTTATTTCCTATTCCTAGGCTAAGCTTGAATTTATTTTAATTGCTTTATCTGTCTTGATTCCAAACTGAGAGTAAAAGTTTTCAGGCATTATCAGTACACATGGACTCATTTTATGCCTTTTTACTGTTCCATATCTAATACACCTAGGACATTTGCAATATACGGTCAATAGGTACACTTTAATGGGATTTCTTTTGTCACTCATGGTTTTGTTTATGAGAGAAATACTATAGGCTCTCAGTGAATGTTCTTGACTCAATTAGTCTCCTATTTTCTTGAGGGCTTTCTTTCACTGGTAATATCCAAGTGAACTTTAACAAAACTATATATTTCAAACTTATCTGTATCTCAATTCTTATGTTCACATTAAATGGTAACAGGACTATAAAAGTTCAGACCTTATAAAAATTATATTATTTCTTACTATAAGTGTATGATTGAGGACAGCAGAGAAATGTTCTGGTGGACCTCCTATATTGTAATCACTCGAGAAAAAGTTAAGTTGTTGTAAAATATGAAATTATCATCACAGTCTTTTCTTTTTGAATGGAAGTATGAAATGTGAAAAATGTATTTTCCAAAAGTAGACAACCATTTCTCTTAAAATCAAACCACTACAATTTAGTATAGCTTGGTAATAGATGAATTTACTCTGAGGTGGATTTCTTTTTTGTCTTTTCAGCACAATAGACCTGATCATATAAACACTTTTTTTTTTTTTTTGAGACAGGGCCTTGTTCTGTTGCCCAGACTGGAGTTCAATGGCCCAGTTAGCCTCAACTTCCTTTGTTCAAGCGATCTCCTGTCTTAGTCTCCCAAGTAGCTGGAACTACAAGTGCACACCACGCCTGGTTAATTGTTGTATTTATTTGTAGAGACAGGGTCTCACCGTGTTGCCCAGACTGGTCTCAAACTCCTGGGCTCAAGCAATCCTCCAACCTCAGGCTTTCCAAGTGCTGGGATTACAGGTGTGGGCCAGCATGCTCAGCTTGCTCATATAAAGATTGTGTCACAAATGTTTCCGGGGAATTTTTTCATGTATGTATAAGCTGTTTGGTATATTAAACCTATTTTTAAAAATAAAAGGCAAAGAGTTTCAACATGCTAACCATTTTTGAAGGCATGGATGGGTTTGGATAGAAGTAGGACTTGTGTCTCTTATTTGCTAAATAAAGTAGGATTCTGCTAAGAGACATACTCACTAAGTCAAGTAGGATTAATGTGAACAAACCCCTCTGAGCATGATGCATGAGGGCCTAACCTTGTTGAGTAGGTGTTATTTATTAGAAACTGCTGGACTCCTTATAGTCATTTTCTGACTTAGCTCTTAGAACTCTATGAGGTGACTTCTTATGTTTAGCCTTGTGTTCTAGTTATCTCTTGCTGAATAACAAGCTACCCCATTTTAATGGCATAAAGTAACCACATTATATGATGCTGTTTATTCTGTGGATCAGAAATTTAGACTGTAGATGTAGCTTGCCTCTCCTCCCATGCCTTCATTAAGGTGACTCAAATGTTAGAGGGCAGAAAGCAGCTGCATGCTTCTTTACTCAGATATCAGGTATGCATGGATTGTCTTCATATGAGCAAGCTGAGTGTGGTGGCCCATGCCTGTAATCCCAATGTCTGGGCTCACATTCAATGTCTGGGCTCAGCTGACACTGCCAACCAAACTGCCCAAGGAGGACATCTCCATGCAGCTTGGGCTTCTTGTAATATATAGAACAAAGCATAAGCTATGTGAACTCCAAAACACACACCTCCAAATTATAGGGTAACTCTTAGCCCAGAAATGCTCTTCCAAAAATGTCCTTTCCTCCTATTACTACCATACGTAGTAGCATGGTAATGTTAGATTTTTACGGATCAGGAGACATTGTACTTCATGTATGTTTATATGTCTTGATAAGTTTATGAAAATTTTAAAAAACCCTAACATTGTGTCACAAAAAGGAAATGCATTTTTTCTCTGAGATGTTTTGAGTATTTTCCAGGATCAAAATGGCCTCCTTATAAACACAGGAATCAAAATATATTTTCTTTTTACACAGATTTGAAAAATAATCCAACTCAATTGTTTAAAATCTCTTTTGAAATGTATATAGAGAGGAATCTTCTTTTGTTTGTTTTGTTTTGTTTTGTGGGTCTGCAAGACTGAGAGAGAAGAAAGGTATCAAAATCAACTCTCTGAAACTCTGTTATCTTTTTAAAAGTGAAAACGGGGAGCGATGCCTGTGACAAAAGTAACCCCAAGGGTCTGGACTTCCACAAAAACATTGAAAGCTCAAGAAAGAGAGAATCAACTTTGTCAGAATTCAGGAAAAGTGTCAGATATTTGCAGTAACAAGCAAACATTGAATCAAGAAAAGGGCAACTTAAAAATAATTTGTGCTTGCCCTTTTCCCACCCCATTTTCAGCATGGTGGCAATATTGAAGCTGTCAGTCTGCATCCCCAGTGTTGCATGCTGGTCCCTGGTTCCAGATAGAGACACTGAGGACAGTAAAGATCACCTGGGGACCACAGAGCAGACCATCCAAAGGCAAAACTCCTTGTCTGAGAAATTTAGAAATATAATGAAGAGAACAAAGACCACCTGCTGGGCATCAAGCAGACCATCCAGAGGTAAAACTCCTTACATGGGGAATTAAAAGTAATTCGACTTCCCTATTCTCTAAAGCCAGCATCTGGTACCAGGCTTTTTTTTTTTTTTTCTTTAAATATATGTACTTTAAGTTTTAGGACACATGTGCAGATCATGCAGGTTTGTTACATAAGTGTACACACGACATGGTGGTTTGCTGCACGCATCAGCCCATCATCTACATTAGGTATTTTTCCTAATGCTATCCCTCCCCTAACCCCCGACCCCCCAACAGGCCCTGGTGTGTGATGTTCCCTCTCTGTGTCCATGTGTTCTCGCTTTTCAACTTCCACAGTACCAGGCTTAAAAAAAAATTATAACTAGAATTTTGATATATTTCCAGAATACATGCAGATCAAAACTCATTGTGCAACCCTTGGTGACATCAGGACACCAAAATGTGTACAGCACCAAAATGTCTACAATGTAATCATTTATCATGACTTATGTTGCTAATACTGTCCAAATTACCCTTAAACTCCGGCTTTACAGTCCATAAATACCCATAGGGAAAAATCCACTGCTGTGTGCTCACACTTTCTATCTAATAAAACTTTCATTTTCAAACCTATAATGTCATAGGTAAATGCTTCTTACTACCCTACAATCTGCAAACCAACCACTATTTGATGTGGGGGCTCTGACACCTCGCCAGGCAGAAGCCATATAAATTATTATTCATGAAGAAAGAATTGCGTTTGTCTGTTCCAACTTGTCTCAAGTCCACCTGAAGTACAGATACAAGGCGCCTGTTTTAGTTTCATCTAATTAGGAACTCAGGATAAAAAGTAATAGGCATTCTTCAGAAACATTGTAAGGCAAATATACAACTTACAGTCACTGGGGGCAAAAGATTACAATTCAAAAGATATAAAAGATCTAGTGAATTGAAGGAAACAAGAGAACACGGAAACCATGAAAGGAAAAGCTTGAGAGAGTTTATTTGGGAAATTACGGCTTCAAAAATGTTTGTGAATACTGGAAATTTTGGAAAGTAATGTGTGTACCCAGAGCTAGATTCCTGCTCAGAAAAGATCTGAGAAGACTCTAAGCTTTGTCTTCTGGCTGAGCATGAGGATCAGCACAAGCACTCAGAAATATGACAGAGTTGTAGAAAGCCTGGCTACACATTGAAAAAGGGTCCCAGCACAGAACTAATCTATGTAGATAGTAAGAGTTCCCATTCTTCTTCTTCTTCTTCTTCTTCTTCTTCTTCTTCTTCTTCTTCTTCTTCTTCTTCTTCTTCTTCTTCTTCTTCTTTCTTCTTCTTCTTCTTCTTCCTCCTCTTCTTCTTCTTCTTCTTCTTCTTCTTCTTCTTCTTCTTCTTCTTTCTTCTTCTTCTTCTTTCTTCTTTCTTCTTTCTTCTTCTTTCTTCTTCTTCTTCTTTCTTCTTCTTCTTTCTTCTTCTTCTTTCTCTTCCTCTTTCTCTTCCTCTTCCTCTTCCTCTTCTTCTTCTTCTTCTTCTTCTTCTTCTTCTTCTTCTTCTTCCTCCTCCTCCTCCTCCTCCTCTTCCTCCTGCTCTTCCTCCTCCTCCTCCTCCTCCTTCTTCTTCTTCTTCTTCTTCTTCTTCTTCTTCTTCTTCTTCTTTCTTCTTTCTTCTTTCTTCTTTCTTCTTCTTCCTTCTTCCTCCTCTCCTCCTCCTCCTCCTCCTCCTCCTCCTCCTCCTCCTCCTCCTCCTCCTCCTCCTCCTTCTTCTTCTTCTTCTTCTTCTTCTTCTTCTTCTTCTTCTTCTTCTTCTTCTTCTTCTTCTTCTGTTGCTGCTGCTGCTGCTTCTTTATCTTTATTTTTCTCCTTCTTTTCTGGTGTTCAAGTGAAATCTATGTCAAAACACTAAATATAAGTTAAAAAGAACAGAGACTTCAGAAAACACGTAATATAAAGAAAATAGACTTTATAAATTTGTTTTGAAAACTTAACAAACAATTAGCAATAAAATACATGTTACGAGGGGGAAATACAGATCTTGAGTTACCACATTAGAATGTTCAAAATGTCCAGTTTTTAACAAAACATTATAAAGCATGGAAAAAATCATGAATGTATGACTCATTCACAAAAGAAATTCACAGAAACCATCCCTGAGAAAGCATAAACGTTGGATTTACTAGATACAAACTGTAAAAAAAGCATCAACTATGTCATTAAAGATCTAAAGAATATCATGAAAAAGTACTAAAGGAAACCAAGAGAATGATGTATGCACAAATAGAAAATAACAATAAAAAGATAGGAAATATAAAAAGAAAGAAGTCCAAAACTTCTGTAGCTAGTAAGTACAGGAATTGAAATTTCAAGAAAATTACAAAGAAGTTTACATATTAGCTTCAGGCAGACAGAAGACATTACAAACAAACCTGAAGACAGATTCATTTAAATTATCCAGAATGAGAAGAACAAAAAAATAAAAATAAAAAAATAAGGAAAGCTAATAGAGCTTACGGGACAAATGAGATATCATCAAGCATAGCAATTTATGTTTTATAAGAATTAAAAAGAGAAAAGGAGATATGGAAAATATCATAAAAAATAACAGCCAAAACTTCTCACATTTAATAAATGACACTAATCTACATATTTAAGAAGTATAGCAGATTCCAGTAAAGATAAACACAAAGAGCTATATGCTGAGACACCGTATAACTAAATTTGTTGAAAGCCAGTCAAAATAAACATTTTCAACAAAGCAAGAGCGAGATGGTTTGTTATGTACAAGGCATCTTCAGGAGGATCAATGGAAGATTTCTCATCAGAAGCCATGGAGGCCAAAGGAGAGTGGGATGGCATTTTTTAAGTTCTAAAAAAAAAAAGTTCATGACAATAATTTTGTCCAGCAAAACTATTTTTCATATATGCAATAAGAATTAACACATCCTCAGATTTTTTTTTTAAAGCTGAGGGAGGGAAGTTGTCACTACTAACCATGTCCTAAAAGATGTATTAAGGGGAATTTTCCAGGCTGAAATAAAAATAATCTAGACAAAGAGTTGAAGTTATATGAAGAAATAAAGAACTCCAGTAAAGGTAACTACATAGGTAAATATAAAAGACACTATCATTGTATTTTTGGTTTGTAATACCTCTTAAAATTTCCTATATGACTTTAAAGTCAAATGCTAAAAAATAATTATAAATGTATGGTAATACACATGTAATGAAGAAAGATGTAGTTCCTGACAATAACAATGTGAAAGGGAGGGTGGAATGATATAGGAATAGAGTTTTAAATGCTATTAAAGTTAAGTTAGCATCAATTCAGTTTACATGATTATAAATTTAGAACATTTCTTAAATTCTATGATAACCGCTAAGAAGAATTCAAAAATATACATATAAAGCTATATGAGAGGGAAATCAAAATAGTACACTACCAATAATAAAAATAAAGAAGATGGTAATGAAAGAAATGAATAATGAACAGAGAACACATGTAGCAAAATATCAGAAGTAAGTTCTTTCCTTACCGATAATTATTTTAAATATAAATAGATTCAATTGTCATGTCAAGAGGCAGAGATTGGCAAAATGAATTTACAAAAAAAAAATCACTTGATCCCACTATGTACTATGTATAATGTTTATTTTAGATCCAGTTATAAATAGGTAAAATATGAAAGAATGGAAAAAGGTATTCTATGTATATACCAATAAAAAATGGAGTAGGTATGCTAATATCAGACAACATACACTTGAACTAAAAAGTATTTACAATAGAAAAAGAACAACATATATTGATAACAGAGTAAATTCATCAAAAAAACTTAAAAATTATAATCCTATATGGACCAAAAAACATAGCCCCAAAATCTATAAAGCAAATATTGACAGAATTGAAGACATACAGAGTTCTACAATAATACTTGTAGTACCTTAATATCCCACTTTCAATAACAGATAGTAAAACCAAACAGAAGACCAATAAAAAATAAGAAACTGAAAAAATTATAAACCAATTAGGCCTAACAGACATATAAAAAATGCTCCACTCAACAATAGAATATACAGCGTTATATACATTCTGCTCAAGTGTACACAGCACAGCCCTCAGCACAGACAATATGTTAGGCCACATAACAAGTCTCAATGAATTCAAAACTATTCAAATAACATAAATTAGCTTCTCAGATAAAATTAAATAAGCCACAAATAAATGACAGAAGGAAAACTGAAAAATTTACAAATATATGGAAATTACCCAACATACTATCGAACAACCAATGTATCAAATAATACATCACAAGAAAATGAGAAAATAATTAGGGATGAATAAAGTAAAAACGTAATACACTAACATGTATAAGATGCAACAAAATTATTGCTAAGAGGGTATTTTATAATATGGTAAAACTTGTATTTTTTTTAAAAGGAGTATATCAGATAAATACATTAACGTTACACCTAACACAATAAAAACTACTGCAAATTAAACCTAAAGCCTAGGAGAAGAAGGGAAATAATCAAGATTGGGGTAAACAAAATAGACAATATCAAAACAATAGAAAGAATAAGAAAATCAAAAGTTAATTATGTGAAAAAATTTAAGAATTGGCAAACATTTAGCTAGATTCACTAAAAAAAAAATAGAAAGTACAAGAAATATATCAGAAATGTAAGTGGCAATGTGATATCAACATGACAGTAATGTTAAAAATGATTATAAGAGAACACTATGAACAACTGTACATCAGAAAATTAGATAAGGTAGATGAAATGGACAATTCTTAAAAACACCCAATTACCAAAAGTGATTCAAGAAGAAACAGAAAATCTTAACAAACCAAATAACAAGTAATCAAATTGAAGTAGTTATCAAAAATTTTACCAAAAAGAGCTCAGATCAGATGGTTTTGCTAGTGAATCCTATAAAAAATTTAAAGAAGAATTAACACCAATTCTTCTCGAGCTCTTAAAAAAATGAGTACGATAGGCTAGTAATTCAATGAGGCTAATATTACCCTTATATTAAAGTAGAAAGCAAATGCACAAGTACAGAACAATATGACTTTTGAATATAGATGTAAAAATCCTCAGTAAAATAATAGTGAACTGAATCCAGCAGCTTATTAAAAGATTATACACTATGGCCAAGGGAGATTTATCCTAGTAATACAGTGTTTCAACATAAGCAAATCAATCAATATAATACATGTAACTAAAACAATAGGGGAATACCACATGATTATATCAGTCGATGCAGAAAAGTACTTGACAAAATCTAACACCACTTCATAAAAAAATAAAACTCTAAAAATTACCAATTGATGGGAACTTCCTTAACATCATAAAGTACATTCAAGAAAAATTTACATCTAAAATGATACTCAAGTGATGTCAGCAGTCTGACAGATTAGAAGATACCAGCCTTCATCCCCTCACAAAAGACAGCAAATAGATACTTGCTCCGCAAAGGACACTGGCATCCTTTGTCACTGAGATAAATAAAAGCCATTATGCTTACTGGCCCCTTGGAAAGGATATGCTGCTGCACCCACCATCCACAAGAGTGAGCTTCTGTTTTATTACCCTGGGACCAGGGCCAACATACCTCTCAAATCTATGTGCAGCAGTTCCATGCATGTCTGTATTCCACATCCCAGCTCTGCAGCCACACTGCGCTCCTGCACCTCAAACACTGAGGGCACTGACATTTAGACATTTAGAATGCCCGCAAGGCAGACTCAGTTCCCCTAGGATTCTCTCAGCCATGACTTCTTGGTGGGAGAAAAATAGATTAGAAAGATCCCAGTAGCCTTCACCACCAAAGACTGCAATTTACCTTGGAGCGTCAGTTGCTCTGCACACAGCAATGCCACACACTGTGGCTCCACCACCACTACGTGAGTACCTATACTTTAGACATCTGAGCCACTGCCCCTGTACTCCACACTCTAGCCCTGTGCCTCCACTGCTCATGTGTTTTTACCTCAAACACCAGAGCCGCTATATCTCCATCTCCATACCCCAGTTA
The DNA here is from genome assembly GCF_049350105.2 of Macaca mulatta. Classification (NCBI taxonomy): domain Eukaryota; kingdom Metazoa; phylum Chordata; class Mammalia; order Primates; family Cercopithecidae; genus Macaca; species Macaca mulatta. The sequence continues at coordinate 20,938,085 of NC_133417.1, read as the reverse complement.
TTGCGGTAGTGGGTCTCTCTGCATGTACCTGTCCTCTGGGCACCATTTCTACTGCTATATTGAGAGCACCCACACCTTAGACATCTGAGCCACTACCACAGTGGGCTATCCTATGCCTCCGGCCCCATAGCCACTGTCACTCCCCAACTTTCTATGATTCAGTACCCAGTTGCTCTATCAGCATTTGCATCTAACATAACATAACCAACATGGCAGCAGAGACAACTGCTGAAGATCAATGAAACTGGAAAAACAACATACCAAAACTTATGAGATGCAGCAAAAACAGTTCCAACAGTGAAGTTTATAGCAATAATGGCTATGTTCTAAAAAAAGTCTCTAAATAATTGAATGTTACACCTCAAGTATGTAAAGAAACAACAATAAACTAAGCTTAAAGTTATTAGAAGGAAGAAAATACAAAGATAAGTACTGAATGAAAGAGAGGCTAGAAAAACAATGGAAAATATTCACAAAACTAAGAACTGATTTTTTAAAAAGATAAGCAAAATTGACAAACTCATAGCTAGATTACAAAAAAAGAGAAATCTCAAATAATAAAATCAAAATGAAAGAGGACAGACATTACAACTGATATTGTAGAAATACAATCATTAAAGACTACTATGAACAACTATATGCCAAAGAAAGAAAAAAATGAATAAATGCTTAAAAATATACCAACTACTGAGAATGAATCATGAAAAAATAGAATATCTGAGCAAATACCAAGTAAGTATATTGATGAAGTAAAAAGTCTCTCATAAAACGAAAGCCGAGGACCTGTGATTTTACTGCTCAATTGTACCAAATATTTAAAGAATTAATACCAATAATCTCAAATTTAACCAATAATATAAAGAGGAGCAAACACTACTAAACTAATTTTACAAGGACAACATTACCCTGATACCAAAGTCAGACAATAACCCTAAAAAACACAAAATTACAGGCCAACATCCCCAATGAACATAGATGCAAAGTATTTACCAATTACAGACAAATAAAATTTGACAGCATATTAAAAAGATCATGTCTCAATCAAGTGGGATTTATCCTTGGAATGCAAATATAGTTAAACATATACAAATAAAAAATGTGATACACTGCATGAGCAAAATGAAGGATAGAAATCATATGGTTATCTCTACAGATATAGAAAAAGCATTTGACAATGCTCAAAATCCTTTTACGGAAACAAAAACTCTCAATAAGATACAGAAAGAATCTACCTCAACTTAGTAGAGGTCATGTATTGCAAGGTCACAGCTAACATCATACTCAAAAGTGAAAACCAGAAAGCATTTTATCTACAATGAAGAATAAGATAAAGATCCCCACTCTTACCATGATATTCAACGCATTGATAGTACTGGAAGTCCTAGCCAGAGCAATTAGGCAAGAGAAAAAAATAAAGTGCATACAAATTAGAAAGATAGATGTTAAATTGTCTGTTTGCAGATGGCATGATCTTATGTATAGAAAACCTTAAAGTCTCCACCAAAAGACAGTTAGAAATAATGAACAAATTCAGGAAAGCTGCAAGATACAAAATCAATGTATAAAAATCAATTGTGTTTCTATATGTTAATGATGAGCTATTTGAAAACAAAATCAACAAAATAAACCTATTTAAAATAGCATCCAAAATAATAAATAGTGAGGAATAAAGTTTAACAAGAAGATGAAAAATCTATACACTGAAAAGTACAAAATAATGAAACAAATTGGAGAAGATACAAATAAGTGAAAAGATACCCCGTGTCCATTGCTTGGAATAATGAATATTTTTGAAATGCCTACACTACCAAAAGTGATCTACAGATTCAGTACAGTCTCAATCAAAATTTTAATAGTATTTATAACAGATACAGAAAAAACGTTAAAATTCAAATGGAACCACAAAAGACCCATAATAGCTAAAGCAATCTTGAGAAACAAGAACAAAGTTGGCATAGTACCTGGTCTCAAATTATGTTTCAAAAGTGTGTAATGAAAACAGTATAGCACTGGCATTAAAAACAGACACATAGACCAATAGGACAGACAGAGAGCCCACACACATATATAGTCAACTAATCTCCATCAAAGGTGCCAGGAGCACACAACAGGGAGACAATAGCCTCTTCAAAAAACGGTGTTGTGAAATTGGATATGTACATGTAAAATTAAAAAAAAAATTGAACTCTTATCTTTTACCAAAAAAATTAACACAAAGTAAATTAAAGAACTGAGTATTAGACCTAAAATTGTACAACTCCTAGAGGAAAATATAGGAGAAAACCTTTTTGACATTATCTTGGCAATGACTTTTTGGCTATGACACCAAAAGCATAGGCAACAAAAGCAAAAATCAATATTTGTGACTACATCAAGTTAAAATTTTCTGCACAGAAAAATAAACAACAGAATGAAATACAACCCATAAAATAAAAGAAAATATCGGCAAACCCTATATCTCGTAAGAGGTTATTACCCAAAATATATTAAAAATTCATACAACTCAATAGTATAAATAGGTATTGCCTGATTAAAAAGTGAGAAATGAGGAAGAATAGACATTTTCCAAGAAAGATATTAAAATGAGCAACAGGCATATGAAAAGTGCTCAACACTTCCTACTGACTAGAAAGTCACTAGGAAGATGTAAATCAAAACCACAATGATGTATGACATTATACCTGCTAATAGGGCTATTATCAAAAATACAAATGATAACTAGTGTTGTTGAGAACATGAAGAAAAAGAAGCTCTTGTAAATTGTTGGTCAGAAGGTAAATTGGTACAACCATTATGGAAAACAGTATAAAGATTCCAAAAAAAATTTAAGAAAAGAACTACTGTATAATCCAGTAATCCTCCCTCTAGATATATATTCAAAGGAGTTAAAATAAGGATCTTGAAGAGATATCTCTACTTTCATGTTCACTGAAACATTATTCCCAATAGCCAAGATACGCAAACAATCTTCTGCGTCCATCAGTGGATGAATCGATAAAGAAAATGTGAAATATTCACACACACACACACATACATACACACACACATACATGTCTACACGATGGAATGCTATTAAACCTTAAAAAAAGGAAATCCTTTAATCTGCAACAACATGGATAAACATCAAAGACATCATGCTAAGTCAAATAATCAGACATTGAAAGACAAGTACTGCATGATATAACTTATGAGGGTAATCTAAACAATTCAAACTCTTAGAAACGGGGAGTAGAATGGTGGTTACAATGGTTTGATAGAGTAGTGATTCAATGGAGAGATATTAGTCAAAGGGTATAAACTTTTCGTTATAACCTGAATAAGTTCTGGAGTTCTAGTGTACAGCATGATTACTATAGTTAATAATAATAAATTATAAAGTTGCAATTTGCTAGGAGAAATCTTAAGTGTTTTCATCAAAATAAATATAACTATGTGAGATGATATATGTAATGCTTATTTTGATTATGGTAATTCTTTTACAATGTATATGTACAATAAATCAATATCCACATCTTAAATATATATAACGCTTATTTGTCAATTAGACTTCAATACAGCTAGAAAAAAAAATCAAAATAAAGGCAACCTACATTCTTGGATTGAGACTTAATATTGTTAAGATGTCAACGCTACCCAAAGAAACCTACAGATTCAGTACAATCCCTATAGAATTCCAACAGCCTTGTTTGCAAAAATGATAAGAGCAATTCTCACATTTGTATGAAATTTCAAGGGACTCAACAGACAAAATAATCTTACAAAAGAAAAAAAATACTGAATGGCTCATGTTTCCTGATTTC